>NW_017256062.1:351534-427494 GCF_001594055.1 Mycetomoellerius zeteki
AGCCAATTAAAAATACTATGCCATATTTTACCATCTAATTTGCTGCAGCAACCAATCTTTTCTTTCAGTGTAGGAGAGAGAGAGAGAGAGAGAAACAATTACTTACACACCTACGAAATACATATTTACATTACAACTATATTCTACATTTTGTTTTATTGACGATAATAGAATGCACAAATTGAGCAATAAACTGATGCAATTAAGTCAAACGAATAACCTGCATAAAGTACTACTGTTTGTTGAATTAATCGTATAATTACCTACAACTAGTGAATAGGATGTTTTGAGTACACGCTCATATTGGATCCGATTACCTTACACTTACACTGTCGATTAAATAAATTATAAATGATTAACCCTCCGTCAGCAATATGAAATTTTCAACCTTGCAATGGAATAAACAACTGGATACTGAAGTCTTTATACACACACAATCTCAACATTATCAAGGTTTTTTTTAAGAGGTTTTTTTCAATACCGAATCCCGCTATCTATAGTATCTATTTTCTTAATATTCACAATTAAAAAATCAACTGTCCCTTAATAAAACAATATATTGTCAGTGGAGAAATAAATTGTGTAATATTTTGTATGGGGGATATCGAGCTGTTTGCAGAATTGTTCATGTAACAAAAACATCATAATTATATATTATAACGATTTTACGACAAAATAAAAACGTTGATAAACACAAAGTGTATGGTAAAATACAATCTCGTACGTAACAAGAGTATGTCACTCGTAGTTTATAATGATATTTTTGTTTCACGCCTTTTTACACTGGTACCCGATTTACATAACGTGACCATTCCACGAGAATATTTTTGGAACGGTCGGGTAAAACTGGGTGATGTGTAACACGGTAAATTGAATCACCTTGAAACAACTACAAATCTATCAGGACTACTCGTCTAACTTGAACAGAGATTCTTTAAAAAATGACTGAAGCATCTCCCACGAATTTCGTGTTGTTCGTGTAAATGGCAGCTATCAATTGAAAAGACATCGCGGCTAGTTTTATTTCCCTCGTAAACTTCGGAAGATCTTCGAAGACTTACCAGTTTCAACCAGAGATTCGTGATGAGCAACTGGTTCTTCTCGTCCTGTAACAATAAGTTTAATATTAGTATCATATTAAATAACTATTTTCATGCAAAACGTATTTTGAATTTATTCAAATATGTTTAAATAAAAAATATTCATGAAAATGTAAATATGAACAATATGTTCAGATAATGTAGATTATCTCATTAAATAGGTTTTAATATTTACAAAATACTATAATACATTTTTATATTAATAAAGAGATTTAAAGTCTCCGTCAAAACAACTGCAAATAAAGTAATGAATAAAAGATAAATAAAGATGAGTTTAGGACACTTTTTATATAATATATACTTGTATAAATATTTAACATTTCAAAAAACAAACTTTTAATATTGCAAGTTAATATTATAAATATGTAAGACTTTTCTATTTTAAAAGTGGACACAAGCTTGAATTTTGTTTGAAATTCGTCTGACGCAAAACGAATTAACGCGCTAGAAGCGGCCTCGTAACTCATTATGCAGTTTCATATCGCAATTAAAAATTGCTGCAGAAGAGCGCATGTGTATTTAACAAGGTTTGTGAAGACAAAAGACCTTCATTGCTCAGAATGTCCGCAAGTTGCATAATAATGGTATACAAAGTGCGTTATTTAATCAATTGGACGTTGTTGACAAAGTAAATTATTTGTGCATATTTTCATGACTATCACAAATTTAGTAATAAATCTTTCTTGAAAATATATAAGCTTTTTTTACGGATAATATGCCGTTAAAGAAAGATGATCGAGCAATGTCAATAAATTACGAAAAATTTTTGTGCTTATAAATTTATATTATATTAAAGGAAGAGATAAAGCTAGAGAGAGAGAGAGAGAACTGTTTAAAAGAATATTATAAACAATATTACTCATCATTTTCAAATATTATACAACACAATAAAAGCGTTTGTTTACCAAGATATTTAATAAAGTGCTTATAATTTATATATGTAACATTTTATTGTGTAACTTGTAAATATTACTGTTATTCTTAACTTATAAAATCTATTTCTGTTGAAATCTTATTATAAAAACGTTTTCACAGAACTTGAAATATTAAAAAAAAATTTTTTCACATGTGTGTCACGAGAGTTTAATGTATATCTATAATTAATACTACAATCCAAGCTGAATTTTAGAATACTCTGTTGGCTTTTGTCAGCTCTCGTATACCAATTAAAGTCGTCAACTCTTATGAAAACGTAGATTGTTGTAACCAATTCGTTACTGAAAATTGAATAGGAAATTGATTAATACACGTCCGAATTAGTTTAAAAAATGACCAATCAACGTAAATTCAAAAAATTTAATACGTTTTTGGAAATTTAAACGAAATGATGTTTATTAATACGTGCATATAGACATATGCTATAATTACTCTTCTCATGTTAAAATATAGAGTGTATATGAAATTATAAAATCGACTCAGTCAACGAAATTTATTTTATATCAAATATAATAGAAGTAAAAATTTGTCCAAAAATTTTCTAAAAATCTAAAAAGATTTAATAAACAGGGATTATAAAGAAACATATGTACATTGAGAGAAAATATTGGCTGCTGCCGCAAATTAGATGGTAAAATATGCCATAGCATTTTTAATTGGTTGCAGCAGCCAATTTTTGGTTAAAGCAGCCAATCGAAATCCTATATTGACATTGCGGATAGGCTAACACAAACAAAAATTGGCTGCAGCAGCCAATCTTTTCTTTCAGTGTATAATTATAGTTATTGTAATTAATGTATACATTAAAGATTTTTAGTTTGAAGAATCTATGATTTGTAGAATATTAAGTTATATTATACTTTCATTAAATAACATTAATTATTGTTAATTTATAAAAGTGTAATGTAACGTAATTATAAATGGAAATCTCGTAGACTGTTATTTATTATTAGTTATAACTCTTGCGAACTGTTTTTATATTTTTTATTTATTTTTTTTAGTCATAGCCTTTAATTAGCATTGTACCTAAGATTATAGGATTATATATATTATAGGGGAAGGTAGTGTACCTTTGATCAATTTTAACATTTTTCTTGTGCAAGTTGTATTTTAATGTCTAAAAATTCAAAAAAATTCTAAAATATTCTTTGAAGTATTAACAGTAACATATATTTTTTATAGATTTAAATCGTTATGTTTTGTACATCTTTTTTTACAATAGAAAAAAATTGAATTTTGGTCAAAGGTACAACACCCATATTGTACCTCTGACCAGGGAGTGTTGTACTTTTAACTAATGTATAAAATGTGTATATAAAGATAAGATATTCAACAAAAATTTAATTTTATTTATATTTTTATTTAATTTTTTTTATATTTTTAATGTCTTTTTACACCATATACAACTTTATATATAAAATATATAAAAATAAACTTTGCCATACAAAGACGCGATTTTCGTTTTTGCATGAAACGATTGAATCTGGTAAAAATAGTGTCCTTCGTTCATTTCATTTAAAATCGCGTCTAATGAACATAATTTTATTAATATTGGAGGTGAGATAGTTGAACTAAATGATTATCCGACGTCGTAGTCGAAGATATACAATACTGGTTAAAGGTACAACGCTTGCTTACTTTCTATTTGTTATTACTTTTACAAATTATAGGTTAAGATTGACAGTTTTTAATTTTAAATAATTTTTTCTGAATATCTATTTAACATTTTAGGCAATTCCAACATAAGACAGAATACACATACAACATTTTATGAGATTAAAAAGCGTCTTAAAATTACTTCATTCGAGAACACTTGAAAACAATAAATGATTTTTCACAGAAGTATAATTCTATTTATTATTATAATTATAAGTTATAAAATACCTCTGATACTCGTACTACAAACTACATATTTTTACTTTTAAAAATATCCAATAGATTTTTTATAAATTCAAATGGTTAAAGGTACAACCGGTCAAAGGAATACCATGTTCCTCTATATATGTATATGTATATATATAAAGAAAGATATATTATAAAAAAGACAAAATCATGAATTGGAAATAGAGGCATATATACGAATTTATGAAAAATAAAAAATATAAAACTTCGAAGAAATGTAGAAAACAAGAAGAGCGCAATTCTCTTTGGGAAAAACCTTGTTTTACATCATGTCCGCATGTCAAGAGAAATATCCCAAAGACAAATATCGCACATATGCGACGAGTGAGTGCATGCAACGAGCCTCGTGACTTCTTGACGTATAAGATAGAAACTGTCCCCAATATATTGTTCAGTTCGCTATATTGCTACCATTTTTACTACCGTCGCGTACGAGATTTCCGGTCTCGTTTGTTCTCTTCGTACATTATCAGTCTCGTCACGTAAGGCATCGGCTTTCGAGTTTCCCGTGTTCAAACCGCGTTCTTATCCTGATTACGAGCAGCATCTTAGGAATGCTTACTTCCGTGCTGCATAGAAGCTGCATTCCTGTATCCCATGGGAGACCCGCATCCACGAAGATGAACTTCGATATATTCTCGAAATGTACGGCAATACGTAGATATATCGATCCTTGTATCACGAAAGCTTAGGAAGGAGAAACAGTAAGAACAACGAAATAATATATAACGTTGTGTCACGAAAAATAATTGTATAGTGCAGTAATAAAAGATGATTCTTAAACCAATGAGAAAATTAATCACCAAATCTTTCATAATTGAGAAATTCTATAGATTATATTTTTATAGAAGTATTACATGATATAGAATACACTTCTGTTTTGTAATACACATTTTTGTAACACACAGTTACCAGAAAATATAATATCTTAATAATAATAATAGTTGTCTAATATGTCTATCATATATAGTATGTTTATAAATGTATCCTCCATATTGAATTTCTTTCGGAAATACTGTTACAAGATACAGACTATTTACCTTTATCGATATAGCAATCTTATAATTATTTCCGTTTCGATAGTTTCGCAATTCTCTAAATCGGTCGTATATCAACAGAGTTAACAATCGACTTTTCTTCTCCTGCGGCATATATCGGACGTTTTAGAAGTCCTGATCTATTTCATGGAGAAAAGTGAGCTCTGAGTTTCTCATCGGCTTACCTTTCGTTCGTTCGCGAGATAAACTGTTTCTCGATAATTGGATCTTATCGTTTAACCTCGCCCCTTTCAAAAACCACTATCCAAAGCTCTATCTAAGGTCGAGGTTAATCCACGCGGTCATTACTTCCCTGCATTCCCTTGCATAATTTAACGTCTCGCTGAAACTTTTCATTGTCAACCATTCTCCAAGCGCTTGCTCGATCCTGTAGGGTTAATGGGATCGTATAGTTGCACACGATCACAACCGCATCTCAACTTCTGACATTGTCGCTAGTTTAACTGCAGTATGGGATTGCGGAATTATACAGGAAAATTAAATTTTTATATTTTGTAGCAGTAATATAGTAATAATAATGTTTTTTACGTATTTAAAACTAATTTCTCATCAACATATATTTGATTAAAGTACAACTTTTTAATTTTGAAATATGTAGATATATCTAATTGAATCACGATTAAATTATAAATCTCAATTAAACTTTTAAAATTTGTCTAAATAAAATATAATAATCTACCAACATCTGAAAGAAAACATAAGTGCACATAACGATGTGTTAAAAATGATTTCATATTGCTTTACGGAGTATAATTGTGATTAAATCTTCAATCTGGAAGAATTTTCATTCTGCGCCAAAAGTAACGGCGCAGTTTTTCCCGATGACTGTCGAATCTCATGGCACGCTATTATCTGGACTTATTCCAACGTATTCTGTTTTTCTGGGCGTTGAGTTCTCCACTGGAATTTTCGAGCAGACTGGGGCAAATACTTGGTGGTTTAACAAGCTGCCGTCTACCGTAGCTAAACGAGAACGAGAAAGAAAGAGAAAAATGTTTCACCGCAACGTAACAACTCTCTAGGATTGTTTGAGTGCGAGAAACGGAACAGCCAAAAATCTTATTTATTTGTCGCGACTTCACGACAAATTAGACATTTTAGGAACGTAAATTACTCTGACAAAGGTCGAGTAAATACGCTTAATGAATCACTAATTATTATCGATAAACACCATTGATTTTATGAATTTTCTCTCCCTCCCTCTTATCCCTCTCTTTCTCTATCTATCTACCTATTTATCTATCTATTTATTTATCTATCTATTTATTTATCAATTTGTAAACAATATGCTTCTATCTTTTTTGCATATAAGATAAATGTACTAGTTAGTGAACATGAATCAATTGTTGAACGAAGTGATAAAACGTTTCAAATATTATGCTTTTAATGATATTTATGATTCTAAATAAATTCGTTAGTAAATTTTTATAAACAACAAATTTATTTAGAGTTGTATATATTATTAAATTAATTTAATTAATTAAATTAGCTTAATATTTAAATTTTATAACACTTTGTTCAACGAAGGGGGTCATGTCCACAAACAGGTACATTTACCTTACATATTTGTATATTTTTCAAAAATAATTTAATACCAATTTCAATTATTAGATGTTTATCAGAAATTAATTACAAATTAGATATTATTACTAGAAATTCAATATTTGTTTCAGTTAAATGAATACCAATTCGCACTTTGGATGTATAGTATTTCCATAACCACATTATTACGCAATGTTGTAGATACTCCGGATGCTGATTAGGAAACTATGCCGAGGATTGTTTCATGTGATATGGTTTAGCCACAATTGTACAGATTTTATGCAACCAAAGAGAACGTTCAGAACCTGCCCCGACAAATTGAACACTGCCGCAGACTATTGTGGTCATTTCAATCAATCGCCCAGCTCGATTGCGTCTACAAAGGAGAACTATTTCCTCTCGACACGTGTGCATCCAGTTATCTTACCCGTTGATACTTGTTCTAAAACCACTTGGCCTCGATTATTATTCTTTATGTGAGAGATTTGCGTAGCCACAATTGAATCAATAATAATGCTTCAATTGTATATAGTATCCTAAAATGGAGATTAATGTACTCGAAACTCTCAGAAGCTATAAACAGAAACCGGTTTTCAGATAGCTTCGTTCAATTTCTTATGACAGAGATATAGAAAGAAATATATATACACATATATATATGTATTTATATATATATATACACATAATGTTATAACAGAAGGTATAATTGTGATATATGATTAAAAAGTTAGAAAAAATAATGTTTCTATTTTTCTCTTGATTTTTAAATTATTTAATTGAACAACCTTACAAAATGCATATTGATGACAGGAGATGAAAATATTCAACGTGCACTGGCTCGTATTGCAATTTCAAAGTTAAATGTTCTACAAAGTTACTAAACTTGGATTACGGAGACTGAGTAACAGAAATATATGTTACTATGAAGTTAGATTGGCTTACACGAAGATAACTGCAATTATGTGAATTTCCATCCAAGAAATTACCAGTGAAAATACTCACGAAATTTAACGCACTTAGCGTAACGTAAAGTATTGTTGGAACGTAAATAGAGTTACCGCGAAATAGAACATTACCTAATTTACTTCAGACTTCCGTGCGTGACGAACTTGAAAGCGTTATCTTGCTCAATGATATTTCAATCATTTTATCTTGTGATATAAAATATACTCATAATTAGCAATTTAAGTTATTTCACACATATTAGATTTTTTTATATATTAAGTTATTTTATATATTATGTTTTTTGGTTTTTTGTTTTTATTTAATAACAAATTTTATTATAGTGATCATTTAAATTAAAATTTGTTTTAAGTTAACGGTGTTTATTTAAAGTGATAAAAAATGACAAGATTGTCGTGATTAAAACGTAACATTTATCAGAGAAATTCTTTTTCTAATCAGCAAGATTATAATTTTACGAGAGTATAATTTTTAATGACAGTTGAAGAGAAATTTTATTTCACGGCGGATCTACAGTATGGATTTGTCGATAGATATATCAATACTAGTCATATATCGAGTAATGAAATAGTCAAAGAAAATATTTTCGTTAACGCATCAAAGCCAAGTGTTATCTCGATGTAGGAATTTTTTCGCATATACGCAAAGAACATTCGACATTGAAAAAGCGCAAGAACATTTATGGCAGAATTAATAAAATTACTATGAGCGAGTGGTTGAAAGATGGTATTGTTTCCAGGTCAGTGATTTTAAACCAAGTGTACCAGAAATATTAACGATCGTAACAGCAGTAAAATATTAAAAGGCTGCTAAGGCGACTTCCATGTTGTTTTCGAATACATAAACGTCGAAACGACGGAACCCTCAAAATTTATAATCATAAATTTGGACTATACACGGAGGCGGGAAAAAGAATCACAGAAAACAACAGATTGTTTCAATGAAATTGCTTTACAAAAAGCATGTGGAAGTAAACAAGTTGCAATGGACATTTGCATGGCATGGAACATGCATATTATATTGAAATAAACAATGTAATAAACGCTCGAACAATTTGCAAAGCAATCAATTTTCTTAGTAACGACCAAAACGAGCAAACAAGATGTTAAGAGATTACAATTTAATTAATTAATAAATGAATAATATAATTCCATAAACGTTTCAACTCATAGAGTTTTTTCAGTATAATATAAATACAAATAAACATAATATTAAAATTCTAGTCATACATGTCGATATGGGATAATTTCTATGTCGTCAGTCTTCTTCCGGTTAAAATATTATATAATGATTAATTTTGTCAACAACCATGTCCAACATAACAGTACATTGATTTAAAGCAGGATCCTCGTTAGACGGCGAGAATCTTGTTAGTCCTTTGTGTAAAATATGAGTTAATTTGTAAAAGTGTTCTGAAGAGAAATATAAAAAACTCCGAATAATAAAGTTAATAAAAGATGATTTAATTAAAATAATAAATCAAACTTACGTAACATAGTGTAATGTAATTAATCTTCAAACAATGAATTATATCAGTGATTAGTTTTTATAATATCTAACAACAATAACGAGACAATAGCTCAAGAGTAACTGATAATCAGTTGTGTGTCTTATTAAACGCAAAGAACTTTAACAATAAACATGATCCTAATTGGTTAAAATTCAACATAAAGAAAGAGAACGCTATTGGTTAAGTGACAGTTCGTTTAGTATATCAAAATATGTTCCATTTAATGACTCAGTATCTTGCATGCAATTGATGCTACATTTTTGTTCTTTAATATGAATCATCTCTGTGATTAATCTTTTTTTATAATTATGTTCAAAATCTAATATTTTGACATTCTCCCAAGTCAAAGGTGTTCTCCCAGTCAAAGGTGTGATTAGTTTTAATTATGTGTGCAGAGATAACTGTGTGCTTGGAGAGATGTAGTTTAATGTTATTTATATATTCCTTAATTCTAGTTCTCAATTGTCTTTTTGTTTGTCCAATATATGTGATATCATATTATACATATTATATTGCTTCGAAAATAAAAAATGCATTGGAATATTTAGATATGGGACTTTTTATTTAAGCAGCTTTTGTTTAAAACTTTATTTTATCAATTTTCTATAATCAAATTAATGAAAATTATAATTTTTTACAATAAATTAGCTTTATGTATTGTACATATACATAAATATACACATTCTTTCTTTATGTGTGGATTAATTAATTTCGAAAATGGACATTTTTTAATTCATTCTCTTATACTAAATTTAATACACAGCGCTTCGGACAAATGCTTTTAAAAATATTTAATTAAACTTGTATAAATAAGATATTTACATAAATCAAAAAATGTAAATTTTCTATTTATGTAAAAAAATGTAAATAAATTAAACTCTGTAAATTTTTGTGTAGGTATTATATTTTTTGCGTAACGAATTTAATACATAAAATTTAGCGTCCATTTGAATTTATAAACATCAATCGATTCGATTTGTCAACTAACATAAACTTATCGTATAATATATATAAATTTATCTATATAAATTATTTATATGGATAATCAAAATTATACATAAAGAAAGATTTTACTAATTTTTATAACTTCAATTAATACCAGTGTAAAATTGCATTGGCTTTCAGTGTTTGCTGAGTGTTTAATAGTTTGCGTTTAATTGAGTGTTTGCTTTAAGGTGTTTGCGGCTAGTTACAAAACAGGATATAATCGTAATTTATACTTGATATTAAATACAAATCGGTAACGTACTCGGATCGCGTACGGTTATTAGACTTGCTTTAAAATGCAGGAACGCGCGCGCGAACAGGATCCTGAGTAATTTCCAAATCGATAGGTGTTGCGAAGCCTTCCGAATGACTTCGCAGAGAATTGGCGTGCTCGAATTCTCGGCTATCCCAACGGGAACATGAATCGCAAATTCGTCCTCGCCACGGTAGCGCATCACCCAGTTATACTGCAACCGGATGTAGATACGGTGTAACGAAATCGTCTCCGGGGATATCATTCCGCTGCATACATCCTACAGCACCTCAAACTATTCGCAGACCGTGCGCAGTCTCTTCCTGGAATACGTATTCCTCAAAAAGTTCAAACAAATCGAGTAGCTGCATTAGCTGCCGCATTAAATTCTCTATCAAGTAGATTATTTCTGGGAGTTTACGCGCAAGTCCCATGACGTTTGTAACGTTGACGAAACACGGATAGGTAAAATTTCAAAATTCTAAACAACGTGATAGTATAATACAAGGATATATCGCATTATTGACGTCAGAATGATGGAGATACTTTTGTTAAAACTTGACCTATTTGTGTTTCGCGTTGACATTACGTGACCTGTGCATAATCTCAGAATATATAAATAACGTTTAAAGTAATTTAAGTCTCTATCAAGTCGTTTTGCAACTACACTGAAAAAAACTTTACGAAATTTGAATAAATATTTGTTTAAATAGTATCAATGAGGTCATTCGCTTACAGAAACTAAATGTATTTATTCGATTTAAAAAAATGATACTTAAATTAAGTATAATACAATTTTCTTGAATTGAACAAATATTTATTTACTGTAAGTAAATGGTCACATTGGTACTAAATAAATATTTATTAAAATTTCGTGAATTTTTTTTCAGTATAGATAGATTAGTGTATAATTTAAGTAATTATCTTTGTATTATCACTGATTCTTATTCAATAATGTTCTATTCTAATTTATATTGTTATTTTAATCAATCAAAGAGATGTCGCATATACTAGTGCGGTTGACGCTTGCATTTTGTAAATTGCAGAATACATGATATCGTACAGATGAAAAATTTGCGTGATTATGCTCGCATCCTCGAGTATGATGCATGGAAAGCGTTCTCCGAAAGCTCATCATTGGTCTGAGCGCATTGTTCGGCAGATCGAAACGCGTAGGATGAAGGGGAGGAACGGGAGATGTTATGTGTCCATGCATGTAACGGCTGAGAGCAATGCCGTAACGTGTTACAGTCATTTGGGGAATGCCATAATGTCACGTGGCCAATTTGCGTCGCGGCTAGGATTCGAACGGAATCGCGAACCCTCGCGTGGCCTCCATTGTGATGAAAAGGTCACCCGTCGATTGTTGCAACAATGTAATCGAGCAGATGCATCGAAGCTAAACGAACTGATCCGCGGAAACGTCCAACAGATCCCTGATAACTATACGTATTGCGGTGGACACAGACAGGAAGATTAGGAAACTGTAATAGAGTGTAATACTATAGGCTTGCTGGATATGTTTTGTATATTCCACTATATTAATTTGAAAAAGTGGAAAATACTCATTATTAAACATTACAAATACATTGACAAAATTTATTTTATAATTGGTTTAAAGATTATGTAGCAGGTACTTTTTTTATAATAATATTTATCTGAATATGTAGTTTACATAGAAGGATTAAGTGTACATATTCGTCATTAATAATAAAAAGAGACATTCCCAATAAATACAAAAGATCAAAGCAGATTAATCGAAAATTCCGATTGTGTATTGTATTTGCTGCTAATTACCGTGTGTCATGTACACAAACACGGATTTAAATGCTACAACTTGTCGCTTGTGAAACGATGCACGTTGCTTTTACTAGATAAGGCACGTCTCATTTATTACTTTTTGGCTTAATAGTCAGATAATTGGACTTTGTCAATCTCGAAATAAAATACAAATTGACAGCGATATTTCATATCGATATTTCAAATCTGAATAGATTTTTCCTTATCAAAAATTGTTTAAAGAAAATTGCTAAAACTGTATTTGTCGAATAATTTACAACGTACGTAGATAAACATGTAGGTGGAAAATCTGATCATCGTTTATTGAGTGTATGATAAGTTAAGTATAAACACAGATTAAAAAAGCACGTTCCAAGCACCCTCAACGATGGAATGCTTCTATTATTGTACATGCGTTTTTTTAAAGCATCCTATATGTGGGTGGGAGAGATCCATGAAACATTCTGTTTTTTCAATAAACGATACTTCCGCATAAGAGTAACGTTTTTATTGGAGAACTTGCAGGGGAAATCAAAACCGCTTTCATATTCGAAAGGTCATTCGTTGATTGCATCAAATAAAATAGACGGATAGGTAACCGATACGGATATGAGTGTTTCCTCTTTCAAGTAAAAAGTTTTAATTTAATATCAAGTGATATATATAACATATATATGTGAAGAGGTAACCACTTAATGTAATCGTGGGACAGTGTCCTCGAAATCATTATAAAATTCATTCAATTTAAACTTCAAATAAACTATATACATATGAAAGTTGTGTGAATAGATTATATTTTTGTTTAATAACACATTTTTGTAGTTTATTTATTTTATTTGTTATTATTCCTATTATTAAAAAATTAAAATTTAAAAGATGATAAAAAATTTACGTTTTTCTTTTATAAGTACTTTAAATATTCAAAATAATTTATACAAAGTTTCATTACGATTCACTGATGAGTTACAAAGATATAGAACAAATAAATATTTTATTTATTTATTGGACAACTGCTTCATGCATCGCAATGTAACTTTACGTAAATAATCTTGAATACGTAATGTACTTATATTAAAAAATAGAGATTTTTATCATTTATTTTATAATACATTTCCATATATTTTTATTACACACACACACACACACACACACACACACACACACAGCACAGATTAAGAAAATACTACTATTTATTAAAATAATTTATGATTCAGATAGTAAATTGTCACCAAATTTGTCGTATTATCTTTAAACGTCATTTAAAATAATCCGTAATTTTTTCACAACTTTGTTATCAGTTTGAAAATATGTATAAAACATCCTTAAATAATTGCTAAATTTTTATTAAAAAAATTTTATTATTAGCTGCTATTAAGATTGAAAAACAAGAAGTTTCGATATTTATTAATTACTAAAACGTATTAAATAAGTATGTTGAATGACAAGAAATCAATTCTTTTTTTTTAAATTAATACAATAGAATAGTGAAAATGTGGATAGAAATGAATTATATTTATCTAGATGGATGTACATTTAAAATGTTGAATGAAGAATTATTCTCTTAAATATCTAATAAAACTTCCAAATGGATATTTTAAGCAATTATCATTTGCACATTTATTATAGTGCGTGTTTTTAAGAATCGCAATGGACGGTAAATTACGAATATTTCCTCTTTAAATTAGTTGAACATTAATATTTATTAAATCGTGTCCATTATTCAAATTGAAAGAATAATCTTCGTAAGCTTTAAACTACATATATATGAATGATTGAAAATAAAAATGGTATGGATCAAGTCTGATACGATCTGAGATATTTCATGTTTTTCCATCTCGGATATGAAAAACATAGCGAAGTTTATTATGAAAAATTTTTGTTTCAGTGTATATTGCTATTACATTCAGAAATGTAGCAATGTTGCATATGATACATTTTACTGTTATGAGAAACAGGATCGCAAGTAAAAATGGCAGAAATACCAATTTGCGTCACTTTTACTTTCGAGCTCTTATTTCCTTTCGATGTAAAGAGTTGCTTGCCGTTTATGACGTATTATCTTTTCTTATTTATGCCTATCACATTAGCGAAAACTTGACATGGTAATTTTGTAATTTATCATATCCAAAGAAGACTTCCTCGAACTAACTTTCAATGAAAGCTTCGATGGCTTAGTTTGGCTAAATACTAAAAAGTTTCGCTCTCGCCCGGAATTAGGTCGTGAGCATGATCTAAAAACCAGCCGCCAATTAATATAGCAAGTCCATGCTTAAATATTAATTAAAACGATACAAATCGGTGTCGTTGCAATAGAGAGCTATTCAATAATTTATATAAAGTAAATCTTTGCATAGCAATCTGATATACATATCGTACATCGATGACGATGGAAAGTAATTAGATATTGAATATAATTTCGCGTACATTGGTAGAATATGATATCGCAATTTTGATATCGTAAAATATAATTAAATATAGGACAATATCATGCGATATTCATGTAACAATGATATTGGAGGAATGAGGACCAACCAATTTGATTTTTGATAATAACAGATCAAAGGACAATTCGTGGTACAAAAACTAATATAAAATTTAAAAATCAAAATTCCTTTTTATTAAAACTCGTTATATTTTATTAGCATTTAAGAATCAAATATTCCGAGCAATTTTTATTTCTGTCGTAATTAAAAAAAAACCACACACAGTATTTAAATGGCAATACATTTTTGTAGTACATTTCCTATTAAGAGAACGAAAACGGAATTTTTCAAGCAGCGTTGTAACGAATTTATTTTTGTTCTTTTAATTTGTTCCAACATTTTAAACACAGAAAACGCATCCTGGAATGATCCATGTGAAAGTACCTCATTGAATTTGTTTGCATCGATAATTTTGTGTTTTGGCTCTGGACAGGCCTGAATTATACTTTCTAATTTTTTTAGAATCTCACTCTAAAGAGTGAAAATTGAGCCACTCTTAAAAAAGTAACTCAATTTGCAATCTATAAGATTTTGCTCTTCAGAGTGAGATTCGCTCTAAAAGTGTACATACATATATATATATATATACAGGGTGTTTCCAAATTAAATGGCAAAACTTCGGGAGCGTGTAGAGGAGTAAAAAACTAAGAAAAAAAGTCCTATAGACATATGCTCCTTTTTGCTTTGTTTCGCAGGAAATCACGAAAAAAGAAAAAAATATATTTAATTTATTATTTTAATTATTTTATTTATAAACTTTTTAATGAAGATTTTGTTCGAAATGTGCACCTCTTGCAGCAATACAAGCATTGCATCTGTCAAACACGGCTCTTGTAGCAGCCAGGCCTTTAAAGCATTACCGTTGCAGAAACCGTATACAAAAACCATATCAGCATATTCACTATTAGAATACGTACGCGGCATATTGCAAAAGACAAAATTCATCTACTATTAAAGGCTTTCAAAGAGCGACTGACAAATTCATAACAGAAAGTGGAAAATGTAATCAAATATGTCGGTGCTAGATATGGCAAGAAATGTAAACATTTTTTTTCGATTTCTTTGAAACGGAGCAAAAACGAGCATATGTCTATAGGACTTTTTTTCTTAGTTTTTTACTCCTCTACACGCTCCCGAAGTTTTGCGATTTAATTTGGAAACACCCTGTATATATTTGCTTCTAATTCCTCGTTTGTTTATTGCGTTTGTTTGATACTGAGTTATAATAAAAATAATAATTAGAAAAATTTATTATATATTTAAGTCACGTAGTATATTCCGACTTTCTGCGCAATGCCGGCGCAATTTATTCACCTTCCTCTGTTCTTTTCCGTCAAACGAATCGAAGATGAAATTTTTCCCAGATTTTTGAATTTTGTTCATTTCGAGAGCAAATTCAATCTACCATGGAACGTATCGAATGTAAATCCCGGTGAGTTCGCGCGGCGCGAGTAAGCACAACGTGGCCCAATTAAGGCAAGTCGGCCGAAAAAAGGAGGAAACGAGAGATTTCGGCAGATTGGAATATCGGGGCAAATTCCTTTTGTGTGTGTACGCAATCTATTAAAACGGCAGACTATTCGTGTAACTGGGTGTGGAGGGACTGGTGCGAAGTTTTCTAGTAATTAATCGATTCCGATATTTCGTTCTTTCGCTGGGTATCCTCGACCGTCAATTAATCTTATTTGCCGGCGATCGGCAAACTAACTGGCAGAACTCCATTGTATTTTTGGTGGACCACGCTTTTTAATCGGCATCGAGTTGAGAAACTCTGCCGTAACTTCGCCGAAGAGAGACTATTACCGGAATAATAGCGGGGGTGCCGTCACACGGGTCACCACCGAGGAGATCTATATTAGCGCTGGGAAAAGTTAGCCACTCGATTATTCAGGCCACCACCGCGAAGGAAACTCAAGAAGACTAAAAAGAACACAAGTCGCTAATTAATTAGAGGGATTCGGACCTGCAGTGTCGTAACCGACTGTGACGTCAGTTACCAAGTTTTATCCGCTTCCCTAAGTGATAAAGAGATAATAATTTTATAGATTACACTTTACTAGTTTTTTTATAGTTTTCAAAACTATAAAAATTCTATGAATTGTATTTTATTTAACTCTTCGTGGTCACACAGGATCGAATAGACTTATAGTCCGAATTTCAGATTATATAACTTTACGTCCAGTTTTTTATTTTCTGGTTAACTTATAGTTTAAACTTAATTTCACTTAACTTAATGATAAATTAAAAAATTGTAAATAGGAAATAAAAAAATTGTGTTCTTCTAGCTATAATTAATAATTAAATTGATGATTTATAGTGTGGTAACTTTAAAAGTTATTTACTACAAAACCATCACTTTAACCGTAACTAAAAAATACAATTTTTACATTATTATCACATAAAATCTAATCACGAATTAATCAGAAAATGAAAAATCGGATATAAAGCAGATTTTAAGGTCTATAATGGTCTCTAAGGTCTATAGACTCTAAGATCTATAGATTTTATAATGTTTAAAGTATGTTCCATAATTTTTTTGTTTAAAGCAGACAGACAGTTTTAGAACTGCAGCCATTTCAAAATCAATTAGCTAATTTGATTCAGTGTGACAGCCGTAAAGCATGATAGAAATGCGACAACGAATGGTTAAAATTTATCGACTGTGTAGAAAATATTTGATAAAAATTAACTAATTAGCTCTAGTAATATACGTATAAAGAAGAGTGTAGAGAATTACGATCATTCATAAGTCTAATTTACGTCAAATTCTATCGATTTCATATCTAGAGTCGTCAACACGCAACCTTAACTTACCGCGTGTCGATAAACTTTCGAGCGGAAATTAAGATGCACTTTTAATCGCTATTGAAATTAGCACACGGGCAACGTGTTTCTAATTCAATCAGATTTGTTGAGTTCTAGAGCGAGCCGTCAAAGTACGCCCGGAGGGAATTAAGCGCGATATCCGACAGATGGATTAATTCCATCATCCCCATGCGATATCGAGACTGCATATTACTGATATACCTATGCAAGTGCTCGTGTCAGTTGCGTATATAAACGACGTCAATAAACGGCCGTTGCAAATATCATATTATGGTTTTACGATCGGTTGCATTTTAATCGCGGGACGCAGCATTAACAGCCATTGATTAAAAGATCTTGCGTGAATTGAACGCAGGATTTATTTTTTAAATATTACACCAGTTTTCATATATAAATCCATTAAAATAAAAGTTATAATTATAGATTACAGTACACGCTGTCGGTTTTATTTCATTTTTTACATTTTGCTTTGTCATTTTATTTTATGCAAGCAGAAATAATTACACATCTCTTTAAATGTTATATAATACAGCTCCAAAAACATATTTTTGTATATTCAATAGAGAGAACAGATCTAAAGCAACATATGCATCAATTTTGTCATGTACATTAATGTATGGCTTTACCTCTGAAATTACTTCGCGACATGTCACGTTTCCCAGATACTTTCACGGCAAAAGTGGCTAATGCGATGCTCGGAAGAGGGATAAAAGCGTGTTCACATTACGTCTTTCAACAGCCTGCTTCAAACTGCAGTAACTCGGCAAATCCAGCAATTCCGCTCAGCAGAAGAGAGAGCTAGCGTACACCATTCACAGTCTTCATACATGTAGCGTTTTCTCTTTACTCTCAATGTAAAAAATAGCGATTTCCGAGCGAAATAAACCTGCACTATAGTTCATCACGCGTTTCCTCTTCGTCTTTTGCGCACGCGCTATTTATCGCGCGATAGTACTAACCGTGACAGACTCAAGATCCAACGATTTTCATGTAAATGCTGGGATTACCGGCGCTTTTCAGTGCTCGAGAATGTATAGAAGAGTGCCTTCGGTTCGGACATTTTTTAATATCGCGTTACGCGCCTCGAGAATCGTAGGATTTAGCGGCTAAAAAAGACGATCTCTCAATATTCCTTTTAATTCTTCATTCGCATATCTCTTTAGAAAACATAGCGGCGATATTAGCTCTTCGCGTTATTGAACGCTCGCTATATCATGAATAGTTACGATACCGCTCGAATAATAGCCATGTCATTTATTAAATCCTTAACGTTTATGCTTGACTTCCACGTGCACGTCTCAATGGATCTCAATATCGTCGAATGGAAACAAGGAATAAAATCTTACTTACAAGCGTAAACTATTTAATAGCATTTTGATTTCCATAGTTGGTTTAACCCTAATTGATATTCGTCCCGAAATGTCCTTAACTGTTTCCTTAACTATTAGCGAGTTCAGCATAATCGACAAAACTTTAAATTAATGTATCTTATTTGCTCAAAGTTAATATAATTGAACGGTTTTTTTAATTTTAGAAGTCCAAATTCGGGGAATATTATGTCTAATATTATACTAAGCTAAAAATTATACACAAGATTGCGAAAAATATTTGTTACAAAGAATTTTTGATAATGTTTTTGGTCCATAATTGAAAAATATAGATCCATGAATATCGATTACAGTTAAGAATTATATCTTAATTTGTCATTATAAGAAATTTAATCCAAGATTAATTTTATATGTCGTCTCTTTTTGAGACAAATAGGGGAAAGTTGCCGAATACGTACCACTTAACCTATTTTTTATTATATTTTCCATTTGGCACTGTTTTATATACAAATGAACATTAGAAATTGTAACTTGAGGTTTTGGACGCTTATTATTACATGTTTAACTTTCCACCAATAACAAATTAATTTCTTATAAATCTTTTTGTAACATGCTGCAAAAGGTACGATTTAGGAAACTTGACAAATTTTGTAAAAATTTCGATTTAATCTTTACAACGGTTGCAAATATGCATATACAGTAAAATACTCTACAATAAATCTTCTTTTATAAAAATACAAAAATTTATAATAAAATTGGATGATCGCGTTGTTATCAGCTACATAAGTTGATTAAAAATTAATATCAGATGTACCTGATTTTTTAAAATGCCGCTAATATCCATAAAACAAGATATAGGCTATTATATTTTTGTCTATATTACTCATTTCTCATATATTTTATATTATTGTTACTAAATATTGCCTGTATTAACTAATAATATAAAATATTGATAAGGTACGATTTAGGCGACCAGTACGCATTCGGCAACTTTCCCCTATTTTAAATTCTCGTAAAAATATTCGTAAAGTTTAAAATAAATAAAGTTTAAAATAAATTTTTGTAATTATATATATGTGATATAAATGAATCTATAATCGCAGAAGTTTAATGTATACTTTGTCTAGAACGACGAAATGTTTCGTCTTTTCTATTTTAATCTTGCTTGGTCGTGAATTCTCGTTCATTTCTACGGTTGCTCATCGGAAAAACAAAAATTATTCGTCGGTCTGGAAATGCGTTTCACCAAAGATGTAACTCAAGCGTGCATCCGCCGCAACTCGTCTGATTTAAGCTCGCGAGGTTAATCTTGCGGAATACTCGAAAGTGCTATCTATATAAAATACGAGTCGCTCGATGTGAAAGAAATGTGTTAACTTCGAATTATTCGTTTTTTTAAATTCTTACTGTACTTCAAAGAATGATTGTTAAATGAGGTTTTTAAAAATGTTTTATATATATTTTCAAAATGATAACAAAATTATGAAAAAATTACAGATTATTCTAAATCACGTGTAAAAATAATACGATAAATTTGGTGACAGTTTACTATCTGGATCATAAATTATTTTAATAAATAGTAGTATTTTTTAATCTGTGCTCTAATAAAAACATAAGGAAATTTATTATAAAATAAATGATAAAAATCTCAATTTTTTAATATAAGTACATTATGTATTCAAGATTATTTACGTAGGATTACATTGCGATGCATGAAATGAGTTTTCCAATAAATAAACAAAATATTAATTTGTTCTATATCTTTGTAACTAATCAATGAATCGCAATAAAACTTTGCATAAATTATTTTGAATATTTAAAATACTTCTAAAAAAATGTAAATTTTTTTATCATTTTTCAAATTTTAATTTTTAACAATTAAAGACAATAACAAATAAAACAAATAAACTACAAAAATGTGTCATTAAACAAAAATATAATTTTATTCACACAACTTTCATATGTATATAGTTTATTTGAAGTGTAAATATTAAACATACTTCCAAATTTAATTTTCTTTGCAAGGACTGTACATCTAATACGAACATCATGAGAAGCAGACTTTCAAAATTTATAATTTTGTCCGAAATTTATAATTTTCGGAAAACGAGAAAGAAAGCCAAAAAGATACCACGCGCCTTGTAGAAAATAACAATTTGCCAATTATAGTAAGATGTAAAATGTTCAACAAAATTGCTAAATTATTTGTAATGATATTAAACAAATGAATTTTATTTGTCTCTAGTTAAAGGACATAATGAATTTCAAATTAAAGTACAATATGTATTTTATTTAAATATACTTTGATAAAGATGTGAAATGGAGCTACAAAGCCAGAATAAAATTTATAAAAACATCGTGAAATCGTTGATGGTTATATCCGAATCCAATGTCGATGAATCCCGCCGATGTACCAAAAATTTGATATGCCACGCGGGGCGACGTTATTGCGCCATTCAGGATTCGACACGTTTAACATTCCGCGGCGCGAGTAGAAAAGAATTTCCTGAACTTCTGGCATTGTTACAAGACTTTTATGTCGCCCTGGGGAAATTGCTACGATAATTTCGTTCATCTGCGTTGGTAAACTTTGGTAGAGCAAAAATTAACATTCACCTCTTGGCAACTCAAGGCACGCGACACGAAGAGATGCGCTTACGCGCGTTAAAACTTGACTCTTGGATCTCTCGGAAGCTTTGTAAGCATCCGTGCCGTGAATGCTTTTCAGAAAGTACCGTTCAAATCGCCACTATTCCGATATCGGTTGTAGTTCGCGATCGTTAAACTGCTTTGTAAAAATGGTAATTTATTGAAAATATAGCAATCGCACACACACACACACACACACACACACACACACACACACACACACACACACACACACACACACACACACACACACACACACATTTAAATTAAATAAAATATATAATTCTTTCTTTTGAAACCAAAAAAAGTTTTAAACTTCCATTTTGAACGGTTTGTTTCTTATAATAAGATACGTTTTTCTCTATATTTTTAGTTAAGAATTTATTTCTTTATGGATCTAAACTTTATCAGACTTGATATCGACTAGATCTCAAGAAGGATTAAAACTTCACAGGTACTAGGCAAAATTATGAGAGAAAAGAACAGGGAAAGACGAGGGTGCAAAAAGGGAAACGAGACCTTAGTTGAAAACAAGTGTAACTTCCGGTTAGACACAAGAGACCGCCCGGCGGTTTCGCCATTAGTTCACTCCTGACGAAGAAGTAAATTCCGCTTATGCCCCCGCAATGCCATCGTACAGAGATCTCCAATGCCCTAAGAAGACTTTAAGATGCTTTCACGACCATCATTAATATAAATCACATTGTTGAAAGTTATCTAATACGATTTAATAACGCAATGGTGTAAATTCATCGTGAGAAGAAATACGACAACCACTTTTCCTCTTTGTGCAAAACAAAATCTATAATTTTGTAGCCTTTAAAAACCTCTAATGGAGGTAATATTATTTAAATCAAATTTTAAGTAAGACTAAAAATCTAGAAATTATATAACTTTACACAGCTTTGAAATGCAATTAATAATTAAATTAAATTCTTTATTCTATATTTCATATATTAGATATGTATGTTCTAAGAAAATGATCGTGTTTTCTATTATATAAATATAATTGCTTTATTATATATAAATATAATTATTTCTGAAAAAAGATAAAAATTATATATTGTAATTTGTGTGTCAAAAGTATTATATTTTAGAATTTAAATTTGATGATTAGTTTTATTAACATATTTAATGCTACAAAATTATAAGAACGATACTTATTAAATCTTTGCTCAAGAAAAATCGATTATAAGTCGATTTGGACTCCGTCACGGTGCATCGTGTCTTAGGTTTCTGCGCCAATAGACTTCCTAACTTAGCGGAAGCGAAAACTATACGTCAATCAATGTCGCCGTCTCCGCGACGTCCGCAAATTCAGATAGGTGCAGCTGCATTAAACCGGATAACTTCTGGTAACCCGGTTGTTATACCGAAACCGAAATATTCAGCGAAATATCAGTGAATTGCTCTTCATCGAATAAACAGACAGTTAACTAAGTACTTTGCTTACGTAGGCGTCTTGTAAAGTAAATTTACCAACTGCAATAGGTACTTATTCTGCGATAAGTTGTTCTGCATATAAAACGTTATAAACCCGTAAATTATATTACATTTTATTACAAGTTGGATAATACTTTAATATATTTCGGTTATATTAATAGATTAAAAAGTTAGAATATTCTGAAAATTAGAATAAATAATTATTCTAACTCTTTGCATTATTTGTGCAATTGGATTTTCATCTTTTCGGTTCTAAAGTTTACATTCTAAATAAAATCTGAAACGCTCGACATATTTTTCCACAAACGTTGATGGTGACATATAAATTTTACCATAACCCGAGTGAATCGTACGAAATTATTTTCACACGTGAGGCATTTCCTCTAACTCTTTTGTGGTCTCGCACGAAAATTTTTGCAAAGTAAGGGAAAGACATCATTCGCAGACGTGCTAGTTGGATGCACCTTATGACATGGTCGCTTATCAGAAAAAGCCGGATAATGAAAGGAAAGAAGAAGCATTTCTCACCGCAGACACAAGCGTGATTTCTGTTAAAGGAGCAAGGAAGTTTTTCTATTCGCATAGTCTTCCTTCTCGTGTTCCTCACAGTTATCTTGTTCTTTGGCTCGATTCCGGACGCTAATTAAAAGTTCGCGATTCTAAGCATTCGTACGTACCGCATAAAGATAGGACCGCCAAGACCTTCCGATGCCTGAGATGACAGATAGAATGGCATTCTTTTATGGTTGGGAATTATAGAATAATTTCCCCCTTCTTTTGTATTCGAAATGAGAAATCTGCAAGTTCCATTTGTAAGTTTAATTGTATAAATTACGAAATCTAACAATGCAAATGCGTTATTTAAAAGTATATGTAATTAAAAATCTCCTGTATATTCTTGTTGTGTATGACATTTATAATTTTATAATACATAGTTGACAGTTTAATATACAGGGTGTTTCCAAATTAAATGGCAAAACTTCGGGAGCGTGTAGAGGAGTAAAAAACTAAGAAAAAAAGTCCTATAGACATATGCTCCTTTTTGCTTTGTTTCGCAGGAAATCACGAAAAAAGAAAAAAATATATTTAATTTATTATTTTAATTATTTTATTTATAAACTTTTTAATGAAGATTTTGTTCGAAATGTGCACCTCTTGCAGCAATACAAGCATTGCATCTGTCAAACACGGCTCTTGTAGCAGCCAGGCACTGTTCTTGCGATATTCTGTTCGCTGCAGCTACGATACGATTTCTCAAATGTTGCTCTGATTGAATAGGCGAAGAATAAACTTCTTGCTTCAGAGTACCCCATGCATAGAAATCTAATGGCGTTAAGTAGATGTTTTACTTGAAAATCATTTCTCTTTTTTACTTTTAAGAATACGACGAAAAAATGATATACTTTATTTCCTTTTGCAATATCCTTTTTTCTTACAAAGGAAGATAAATATTCGGATATTAGATTAATTTATGTCTATCTTGTATCCGTGTAACTTTACACTTTGAATTTATTTCTCAGAGATTACTTTGCGAGTTAAACCTTGTATAGTGGAAAGAACAACAGAGTTGTAAAAAATGGCGCAGTACACTTATTTCCCAAAACAATGTAATCGTGAAAATTTTTTTTCTTCTTAGAAATCTGCAGAAATCTACTATTTTTTACACTTTGCATAATTATTACTCACAAATTGCCAGGCTTGACGGATTATGCACATATGTATGATGAAATTGCTTCACACTCAAGCTAGCTATCGCGAAATTTACATGTAACGTAAGTCATTCGAAAATCGGATTAAAATTTATACTGTCTCAAATACTATTTGCATCTTAATTATTTCCAACATATATATAGGAATATTATATAATACATTTTCCACGTCTCGTCTGACATTTGTCATTATTATCATCTTGGAAAACATTGTGCTTGTCACATTGTGTCTAATAGACCCAAAATTAGCTCGTGTTCGCATGGGAGAAGACGGAAGACGCAAAGCGTTAACTTTCCAGCTCCTTAATTTTGCACCTTTCACACTGATCTAATTTTCTTCACATCTACGTTCGAGACTACGTTCTGCCTGCATAACTCGCTGCGAAATAAGCCGCGTAATAAGACCGTGTAAGCTTAGCTTCGCGCAAATCTTGTTCCAAAACGAGTTTCCCCCGGCGAAGCTGCTAATTACATTTACCGTACTGGCAATAGCATCACGTTCGAGAAAATAAGTAACACGAAGGGTAATAATTCACTGGTGAATACAATCACACATGATAAGTGACTTCTTAAAGCAAAATGCATTTTACCGCGGAAAGCCTTGCGTTTTCTTAATAGATAGTAAAAGTGATTACGGCGCTTGCCAGATTACTTGAAGCATTAAAATTTTATAATCACAAATTTAAAAGCACTTACAAGTATTATATCAGGCAATGCCGAAATTTTAAAACTTTTCTCAACGTAGATTGCAATAAAAATGTTTAGTAAAATATAAATTACTGAATTTATATCTTTAAAAATCTTTTTATACAGTAGAAGGTTGTTACAAAATTTGAGAAATAACTTTAAAAATAATGGAGAATATATATAGAAATTATTAACAGGTTCAAGCGTTCCTCGAGCTTATGAGTTCATTGCAATTGTTGTAATCGTGAATATAAATTTAAAGATCTATTATACTATTAAAATAACAACAATGCACATATAAAAATATAAAATAAACATAAAGTAAATATAAATATAAAATAAACTCAAGCTTTTTTATAATCTTATACTTATATACTTTTTTATAATCATTAAAGCTATAACGAACGAATAAATATAGTTCATCATACGCTGTATAATATTGAACATGATTATCATTATATACTTGTTAGACCATTAATAATTGAGGTTTTTTCTGACATGCTTTTCCGCTTGCAGAAGAATCTTTTAAATTACACGGAGCTTAAAGAAACTTGTAAATGCACTGCTATGTAAACATTGTTTACTTTATCTAACGGACAGTATTGCAAGTATAATGAGTAACTTAAGCAAGAATCTCATTCTACCGCACGTTCTACGATATTCGAGTTCCATGTAGTTTTATTACCTAACTTAATAAAAATCTAATCCGTGGAGGAAACATTATAATAATCGTTGAATCATAAGGAATAAGAAACTGCTTTCTTTATTTAAATATAATTATATAGTATGTACGAGGGTTTGAAAAATTTTGAGCCTAACATAGAAACAAGTATTTTTTCGATCAAATTTGGTTTTATTTTTCAACGTAGTCTCCTTTTAAGTCGATACACTTTTCCCAGTAATGCTTCCATCCCTTTAACCCATTCAAATTATAGTTGGCGTCTTGCTCTGCAAAATAGGCTTCTACGAATGTAATCCACTGTTTTGACTATTGCTTTGTCTCAAGAGTGAAGTAGTAGATCCAAGTTTTATCAACAGTTATTAATTGACGCAAAAAATCCGACTCGTTTCGCTTAAACCGCTCCAACAGAGCCTTGGAAATGTATATTCGATTTTTTTCATTTTTACAAAACTAACATCGACTGGTACAAATGACTGTCAAACAACAACTAAGCGTCCACATTGGTTACAATTTTCACAGGTATCTTTCAAAGCATGTACGATTGTAGTACCAGAATGGTTTTGACGACTAATGCCATCTTCATGTTGAAGCTCAAAACTTTTCAAACAATCTTCGTATATACTTATATATATAAATTCCTTTTTAATTTATAATTATCTATATTGATCTATTGAGAAAGAATCACAAAGTGAAGAAAGTTGTACGCTATAGGTTTTGATACACCCACGTGTAAAAGAGCAGCACCAATAACTTGCTATTTTTACGTGCTTCGTCAAATATTTTGGTTATTTTCATTTAAACCTCTTACTTTTTTCATCTCAAGTGTTTTTTTCCTTTACATAAAATACTGACTATGTCTGATATTTAAGATTATAAGATCATCACATTTGTGGAAAATTTTCGATAAAATAAATTGCTGTGGAAAGCACATTCTCTGATATTTTATTTTTCTTTTTCACTCCTTCTTCTTTGCCTTGCCTCGCATTATCCGCTCTTCTGTCCGCAAGCTTTTTATTTACTTTAGAGTTGAAAAGAGCCATATGCCGATTGGTTCGTGGAATGATGGCGGTTCTCTTTTCCATGGTATAAAAGGGGTAGAGTTTCAATTTCAGTTCGATCGCGCGAGCCAACGGCGAGAGTCGAAGGATTGTAGACGGGGGGGGGGGGGGACGATGCAATATGGTATATGAGGGTTGCGGCTACATCTAAACCGAAAGGAAACAAGCCTACGTTGTTGATCACTGATATATTTGAAGTGTGCGGTATAACGGTATACTGGAATGTGATTAAAGACTGCAGGTACCGAAGTTTAGTAAACGACGAATTAAAAATTTCAATTGCCTCAGGTTCAGTTTTAATTGTCATTTCACAATATTGATAACAGATTGGTGTATATCAATTTTATTATTTCATTTTATGTCCAAATCTCCTCTCATTTATTTTCCGTCTTAATAACGTATTCAATAAATCCAGAAAATTAACAATTAAAGGAAATCGGGCAAAGTTCCACTCATAACCACGGAAAACATGGCAAATAAGTATAATTTCCTTTTGTACGAATACAATACAAGTAAAAGCTTGATTTATGTGGGTTAATGTAATATCTCTATTTTAATTTTGTTTGTAATAATCGCGAAGGTACACGTTGCCCCATTATTAATATAATTTAAATACTTCCAATCTTCCGATTATCGATATAAAAAACATCCAATAGGCTTCTCATTTAGAGTCACGTTCTCACCGAGCCGATTTCTCAGCCAGCTAGGAACTCGATACTCGAATTCGATTACAAGCAACGAGATAGGGCAGCCGATAATATTCCGATATTGCTGTAGTACTTCTCTTTGCAACGCTTCGACTCCATATCGGTGTATCAGGATAATTCAATAACTACCAGAGATGTCCATAAACAGCTTATCCAGTCTGCTACAAAATGTGCAAGCTATATTAATGTGTCCATGTAAAGGGAATTGCTTGTAGGAAAGTCTGTAGAAATTAGAAAGGATTCAGGAATGCTGTGTGTTAAAAAAAAAAAATAAAAACTCGGAAAGCAAAAAAAGAATTTCACTTCTTTCATGGAGTTGACGTGTTTTATATAAATAACAATATTTTATTCTAAAATTTAATTGCCAAATCGCATTTAATTGAATAGGAATTCATTTAGGTATATTGTAAATAGTGGATTATATTAGTAATATCAATAATTAAAAGCATCCTATTCATTATATGTTATAACATTAATAAACCATGTCGAATTGCCATATTTAATATTTCTATCATTTATGTTCCATGTTATGTTGTTGATTAATTTCATATGAATCGAGGGAAATTCGAGAAATTACTCGTTTCCGTTAATAAAGCTTACAAATAAAAGATACTAGAATTCGGGCAACGCCAGACGAGATGTTTTACGGGCAAGAGTCAATTTGCGTAGCGCGTTTAATCGAACCTTCGCGTATACGCCACGGTTTTATCGAGGAACGGCACGGTGTGACATCCGCAATTTCGAGATTAAAACTGCACTGGTTTCGCATCTCGCGGAGAATCAGTATCAACCACGCAAACAGGTCGGTTAGTGCATCGGCTCTCGTTTAGATCGACAATAATAAATGTGTCTGGTAGTACATTCCGATATTTACGGTAGTGCGATTAAACATTTGTAGCGAGGGAAGAAAGAAAGCACACACGGAACATCAGAAAAATAGCGTCGTTCAACACATCGTACGTTGTATTAACATTTAAACAAATTTTGTAGATTGATATTGGCTTATGATGAATTCAGTATAATGGAGAGATAATCATGATAAAGGATAAATAATCAGCAAATAAAGTCCCTTCACTTCCAATTGTCAATCTATTCCGATCTTAATTAGATTAACATCGAAATGATCTTTATTGCATTTAAGTGCTGCGATTGAGAAAATATTATTGTACATTACGGATTATTTAAGTAGTCTAAAATTTATTAGGCAATATATGCATGTGTATTGATACGCGATGCACCAAAAATTGATCTTTTTGCAAAAATAACAATTGGAGATTGTTTTAAAGCTATTTCATCGAAATCTTTGAATACTATTCTAATCAGATTTGTTTTAAATTATTCTTATTGCAACTAATATATATATATATTATATATAGTACTAATTGAAATATATAAATGTATAGATTATATATGTATATATTTAAAATACACTTTTATATTTTATATATGTATTTATTTACACATTTTATTTTTATTTCTATTTTATTTACTTATATGATTCTAATCTTATACATTCTTATATAATAATGAGTACCTATGATAAATAATTTCGTCTTCATGCTCACACGCTGTAGGCATAAATTCATCTTTGTTGTCTATCAAATATTAAATGGACAAATATTAAAAGGACAAATGCTGCTTACAAGTGCTGTAAGCATAAAACGCACCCCGTAATGGAAGTTCGTATTCTTGATTAAATATCGATAAACATCAATATCGAAAGACACAATATCGGTACAAAATATCGGGAAAAAAGATAAAAAATATCGATATTTAAAATATCGATGCTGTATCACCCATCCCTAGTCTAAATATATCCACATATAATTGCAACATAATGCCATCCGTATATGTAGGACGATTTAGTATACATAATTAATTTCTTTGATGTAAATCCATAGAATTACAGTATGCAACATTACAGAATATCCGACGAATCGATTCGATCGTTCTTGTGTGGTTGGATAAATTGTCTATTGTTGCAGCTCAATTAATAGCTTCATGAGCAAACGGGTGCATTAGTTATAAGTGATCGATAAAAATCACTATCCTTTGATTAGTTGCTTACAATTTACAATACCTATATGAACGACGTAAAACATCAACTTCAGTGGATTCCACGTTTAAACACCGGAAGAGGAAACCATAAACTAGCTGTCACACAATCAGGAGCAGTCCAAAATTTCACGACGTGTAATGCGCTGTCGGGGCTTTGCTGTTCCCGCAACTTTGTATGTGTCTATTACGCCCAACACATACTCTTGCGCGGTTGATTTGAGGCATTGCGATTAGGGCGAAACACGGAATATGTTCCTGCACGCAAGTTCCGACGCGATGAAATGTGTAATACAATTTCCAAACTAGATATTAGATATTACAGATAGATGTTAGAGTTAAATTTAGGTATAAAGATATAAACAGATATAACTGATATAAACTGATACAATTGATATACTGAATATACCATCAGAAGGAAATATACAATAAAATGAATATTATTAGAGGTAAATTCACATATAGATATTAGAAATAAATTCAAGTATAAGAATATAATTAATACACTGAATATAATGAAAGGAAATATATAATAAGACGATGAGATGAATGACTCATTACTATATTATATGCTAGGCTTCAGTAAAAGTTCTATTAAATATAATTCATTAATTTTTACTTATATAATATTTGAATTACATACGATATTTGAATTATATACGAATTTGAATTATATACGATATAATATTTGTTATCCAAAGTTGCACAATACAGTTTCTGTAAAATTTGCTGCACGTGCAATGCATTGTAGCGCATTATTTGAGAACAACTGCGGTAGTGAGACTCAAGATAATTCTGTGTATTAGTTAAATAAAAGTCAGACTCACAGAGTTACAGTTAGCGTTAAACGTACGCGGTGAGAATACGGGCCAAAGTAACCACGCGGGACGCAAGTAGTACAATCGTGAGTTATTCAGCCGCGTCTGAGCACGTCGCGATTATTTCCACTTGAGCCGTTTCGAATGACTTGGAGTGCGCGACCGAAAACTACCATTGTGATTAAGTAATTTACACTGTACGCGGCCTGACACGATTAAAATTACGTAAGTATTTACAGTGCGCCAGCTTATTTTTGGTATGCCGTTGTTTCCTTATATATACCGATTATTGCGAAGAATATTACTAAGGCCTCGGTAGTCTAATGGCTCAGGACGCTCGTACGGAATACAAGAGATACGCGTTCGACTCTCGGCCGAGGTAATATTTTTCGCAATATAAGTTTAATTACAGTTTTTTCAGCATATTAACATCTTTGAAATATGATGCCTGATTGAGCATTGAAATTATTGGAATTTAATTGAATTCGCGAAATTACTACAGTGGTTTAATTGTGTTTAGTCCGGAAATATTTCGGTGCACAGTTCGTTAGATTACAATTGTGGTATGTATGTCAAGTACATATATATCATATTTAGTGATTCAAGATTGAATTATTTAAGCATTTTAAAATCTAGCTTCGACCGTATAGGGCTCTAATTTATCGGTTGCGTCTCTCACATACACGGTCTAAAAATGATATTATTATTTAATATTATTAAAGTTTTAAAAATTATAAATAATTATTTGCAGATTTCCATTAAAATCTCTTTAATAGATGCCTGTTAAGTATCAAATTTTATTATGATATTACTACAGTAGTTTTAATTGCGTTTCTATATATACTATATATGTATATACATATGTACTATATTTGTAGTCATTTGAATTGTGTCTCGAATTAATTTTTTATACAAATTTATGGAACTATTTAAACATTAAAGATTCAGGTTCAACCGTTATGGGCCTTTATTTCCTATTGGTTGTGTTTTCACATGTATATAAGTTCAATAAGATTCTTATTGTTTATAAATAATTTCTAATAACATTCACTCTCTTAATTAAATTTTTATAAGAAGAAAATGATTTTAGTTTTTCGTGAAAATTATCAATTGAGTCCAATATTAAATCTTATATTTATATCTAAAGATATACGTATAAGATACATGTATATTGTTTTCTGTTCACACTTTTATGTGCACGGATCCTTTCAAACACGTCCAATATATTGAATATACTGCCTGCATTGTTACAATTCTAAAGAAGTCGTCCTCGATTCTGTTAGCTAAGTAAAAGTGTAGTGTAAATCGAACAACCGTTGGGTATTACATTGCCAACCGCTATTATTTCACAGCTGGCTTGGTTAGCACAGCTGGCATCCTGTGGCGAAATTTCATTTCACCGCAGCCTCGTCGCACGTTTTTACTGGTTTTCGTCGTAACGCAACAAACACAATTTACCGGCGTCCTTGTGGGGATCGGTCCAGCAAACAGTTTCTCACGTGATGCAAGAAACCTGCATTGTTCCAATAATGGGTACTGCAAGAAAGTATCACTTGGCCAAGCTAAATGAATTGAGAAACTCAAGAAATGAAATAATTTTGATTACTTTGAATATATAAATACTGAGCTGGAATTTAATTTCTAGCACGTAAATTTCTGAAAGTTTGAAAGAAACACAATTTTTAACGATCAGATAGGAATCCTTTTCACTTTTTGTTAAAATGGGAGATGTATCTCCAAGCGTATTTCTTGAAATCGTATATAATCGAAATTCTTGAATGGAAAAGACGCGTGTGAAATAGCTTTTCTTTTGTACAGAGTATCGGTGGAGAAACGAAGGCGTGTCAAGTTCGTCTTTTTCTTTGCTCGCTGTTTGCCCTGTTGCCATTTTCCTCCCTCTGTCTCGAGCACGACATATAGGGGAAGGCAAAGGAATGGAGGTACTATCATACATGAACAATCAAAGAACAAAGAAGCATGGAGTTAAAATTGGAAAGTCGACACGGCGGTATGAGAAGAAATAGATGAGGTTGAATCGCGTTGCTGGGCTTTTCAGGCAAACTGCGGTGAAACTCTTCCCCGATGCCCTCTTACCTTCGAAGCGATTTATCTGGTCAGGACAACTATAGTGATTTATAGCATAAGTTACGTTTAGCTTAACTAAAGTCATTAAACAGGATAACTAACGAGTAAAATTATCCACGCTGAGGGATTTACGTATCCGTTGATACTAAGAAAATATTTAGATAGGACATGTCTCATATATTGTATCAACAGAATTAGATAGAGTGTCACTTTCACTATAAGCGACAAAATTTGATTTATAATGTTTCGGTTATTTTTAAAGAAACAACATTTAAATTTGAGCAAATCATTCATATTATTATTTAATAATAGATGAAGTTGCAATAGATAATCATCGCTTATTTAGTAATAATTATAATTTTATATTCAAAGATAATTAAACATTCTACCAATAAAATATTAAACATAATGAAAACATGAGACAAATGATGTCCTTTTTTATTTTTTGCAATAAATTATTTTTGTAAAATTTAAATACAAAGTTTTTCTAAGATTTAGAAAAAATTTGATAATAAATCACAAAACCGCAAATCTCGTGGTTTGTCTGAATTGTTCAGTTTTTATCCGGAAAGAAATCCAGATGACATCAGTAACGGAAGACGGTTAAATGTAAAATGGGAACCCATATGTAATATTTACATCCGACGAAGACTTACGCCATATTTGGTAGGTCGAGCCCGTCGGCAACGGTATATTTCACAGTGCGAAGTTTCGCGGATTTCGGAACTCGTTTTTTTTTACGAGCACGTATGTTGTACAGGTGACACCTTTCGCGAGGAAATAAATTTTGCGCAGGCATCTCGGTCTCTGGTTCCACGACGGACTGTTGAACACGACGTGAGACGGGCGTGAAATTTCACTCGGATTCGTATTTCTGGTTCATCTGTATTGGACTCTAGGCGAAAAATTGTTTTTCCTTGAGAAAAGAATTTTATAGGAGTGATAAAAAAGTGAAAAATTACATATTTTTTTATATTCAGTCTATCATTCAAAAATATATATACTATACATTTTCTTATAACGAATTTTATTGACATTACAAAGAAGAGAAATTATATTAATCTGTCGTACAAACTGGAATATTCAATAGTGATTAGTGTGATTCTGTGATTATAACAACTATTACAACATATTTATAACTTTCTATGAAGAAAATCTTTATATATGTTATAAATGTGAATTTCTAGAGTTTTGTTTTGTACAAATGAATTTTGAGTACAGAATTCATTCCTATCTAAAAACGTTTCGAGGTAAATATACCAAGCAATCTCAGCAACGGATCGGAAGTGGCAAATTTAAAACGGCGCAAAGGCTCGATTAAAAATTTCATTTCACGATGCACACAATATATACGCCAACATTACGCAGCTTGCCGCTCATTGCCGAGCACGACGAATAAAATTTCCATCGGTCCTAATTTGAATATCTCGGAAAGCTGTTTTCTTCCGTTGTTGCAATGCGATATTGAATCAGAGTTTTTGTTGGACAGCTGCGCCGCGTTGGATCGCGCTTAAATCTATTCGTGTGCTGGTATAAAACTTAAAGATTATATTACTACTTCTAATTAATACGAAAACCACTTTATCCCAAAAGTTTGTATTAGCTTTCATTGCTAAAGTTGAAAAAAAGTAAGAAGCCAGTTGCCAGAAGTTCTCATTACGTCTTTGCTTGTTTAAAAAAAAGGATTAATTTCAGGAATTGCTTCTAAAATTCTTGTTCTTCTTAATTATTTGGCTCGTTACGGCTAGCTCCATGTTTGGTAAAGTATTTCTTTAACAATCATTTTATACCGCAAGAATAAGCAGATTATTTCCGCTTCAGAACGAATTCCGCTTGTCATGCTTCAGAATGTTCAAGTTAAAAGTTTATATAATAGATATACAGAGATGGGAAGTTACTTTTACCGTTACTTTTATCGTTACTTTTTAAAATAACAATTTGATAATAACGTTGCAATTTTTATAACGACAACTGAAAGCTAACGGAACGTCATTGTTGAAAAGTAACTTGTTATCATTATGCATTACTTATTGAAAAAACTAATTTATTTGTTGTGATGCGTTTGTTATTTTTAAAAGTCCTAAAATTCACGACTTAAAATACATATTATAGCAAGATAATTCTCGAAAAATTAAGTACTCTTTAAAAGTGAATCAGTGACTTCAGTGATTAAGATTTTCTACAAGTGAATCTACAGAAAATCATAATCTCTAAAAGTGAATTAGTGTGTTATTACTAAAAAAACAATAAATATTCGCTGATGATATATCGGTTATAAGTGTAGCATTGAAATCAATAATATACTGATTCACTTTTAGAGAATAAAAAAATTATTTGTAAATTTTTATTTTAAGCAATAATTTTTTAGATAAAGTTTAAATGTGATCAAATACATTCTATATTTAGATAGCCACATATCCATGAGTCGCTCGTGTGATAATAATATTATTGAGCGCTGGTGTGTGTGTGTGTGTGTGTGTGTGTGTGTGTGTGTGTGTGAGAGAGAGAGAGAGCGCGCACTCCTCAGTGCGTTCTCATTAATACTCATAAGTGATTATCTAAATGTAATCTGTAATTAGCCATATTTAAACCTTTATATCTCAGAAACTATTACTTAAAAAATAAAAATTTACAAATCACTTTTTTACTTAATTTTTTGAAAACTTTCTTGCCATAATATTGTGAGTCTCAAATTTTGACACTCTATATATATATATATAATCTCAGAAGTACGTTGTATTTAAAAAAAATTGAGAAGAACGTAAGGATGAAAGACGGCAAGATTGGAGGTTCGTCATCTTAAGTAATCATGCTGCATCTGCCGCAATATACTTCACTATCGTTTCTTATCTCCGGCATGAAACGAGAAAGTACTGACAGGCCCGTTGGGAGAAGGCGCACTAAGTAACAAGAGTTCGAGACATCAATTATGCAACAGGGATTTTCTCGTCGTATTATTTTACCTCTTACAATTAGATATGTCTACGCTTACTGAATTGAGCGTGATAAATTTTTTAATAATATACCTATACTACATATATAGATATAAAATGTAATATTAAAATACAAAAGTATTGAAATATCAAAAAGAAAGGGCTAGGAGCCAAAGGTCAATCTACATGGTCTAAATTAATAGTAAAATAAACATAACACAATAAACTTTAATAACTGCTGGCAATAAACAATACAAACGTTTCGATCTCTGTCGGATCATTATCAATGTTGGAAATGAATACAAAAACAAAAAAATATAAAATTATAAATTAGAACTTCTCTCTCATCTCGCAGTACTTTCGCTAACATATGGTACGATGCAAAATCGGCAATGTGTTTCTCCGTTGTAATGTATGATTTCTGTTAAAAAATAAGTCATACAGAAAATGATAACGTCAGTAATATAAAATAAGAAATATGAACTAATACACGTTATAGTATGCAGAGAACATTGACAATAATTAAAAATAAGCAACTAAATAAAGAAAGAATGAATACCTTAAAGTGGACCTTAATCAGACAAATGCGAAGAGAGTGAAAAATCTTGTCTTTCTTCGTTTGTGTACTAAGACAGTATAAATAAGGCAGTATAAATATATTATAAAATATATAATATTATAATAAATATACACTGTTAAATTTATAGTGTCAAATATAACCTACGGTGAGTCGCCACTGCTCCTACTAAATATATCGTTATTTTTTATCAAAATGATAGTTAAATTTGACACTATACCGTGTCAATTTGACACGGTATACAATATTTAACACTATAGTGTCAAATATAACCATTGTTTTAGTATAAAATAACGACATGATTGAGTAGGAGCAGTGGCGACTCACGGTAGGTTAAATTTGACACTATAGATTTAACAGTGTATGTAGTCTGTTCTGAAAGTATTTTTGATGAAATGAAATTTATTTTTTAAAACTTATGGAAGCACTGGAAACACAAAGACAACTGACATTCTTGAGCTTGAGTTGTCTCAAATACATTAAGATTATGCGTGTTTCTTAGTTGGATGAGAAATAATTGCAAATCCAATAATAATGTGTTTTAGAATAATGTGTTTGTGTCACGAAAATAAAGAAGAATATTTAACAACATTACGCTATCAAATTTTGTATCAAATTTAGTAAAAGTGTTACACAAACATTTGAAAAGTTAAAAAAGGCTTATGGAGACCAAGCTTTACGTACACAAATTTTCTGTTTCAGATTTACAAATCACTTTTTTACTTTATTGGAAGGACGAGAAATTTGTACACTGGATAAGGCTTAGTATGTATAAGCCTTTTCTTAACTTTTCAAATATCTATGTAGCGCTTTCATTGAGTTTGATACAAACTTTGATGACGTAATTTGATATATATTTTTTGTTTCATTTTCGTGACACAAAACCCATTATCACTAATTTTTCAATTATTCTCACTTCTCACAGAATTAACGAACAGAAACGCGCTTAATCTCAACATGTTTTCGACAAATCAAGCTTAAAAATAAATAATTAATTATTTTTGTATCCGATGCTACTAACATAAGTTTTAAACATCAATTTCATTTTCGGAACAGACAATAACTTAACGATTATTTGCTAATAACCGTATTTTGCTATGCTGAGTAAATGATCGTTTAAGAAATTATTGTATAATCAAATTTTCAGGCAAATAAAAATATTATTTTGCTATGTAATTATTTTCTAGCAGCTCTATTTTATTGAAGCTATAAATTACTGTTAAATGACCATCAGTTTTAAAAATAATATTGTAATATTTAATAGATATACAGTAAGTAAAACTCATTAGTATTGTGTTCATATTTAAACAAAAAAGCGTACGTTTGCAATTGTGCAAGCTTTGACGAATTAAATCCTTAATTGCACAAATTGCACTTTAGAACGAGCTAGCATTACACGAATTAGCATTTAATAAAAGACAATGTGGCTGTTCAAGTGGATAATTTTAGAAATTATTTCGGGATTATTTCGGAATGAGAATTCTTTAAATGAGCTCTGCTGCAAATAACAAGAACTCGACGCGCTTTCTCTTAAGAGAACTTCCAACATTTTATCATGTTTCGCCCTTTATATTTCCTAAGAAATTAAGAACTCTAATACCATATTTCACTATTTAATATGAACTAAATATAAATTACCCGAAAAAAAAATTAAGGTTATTATGCGCAATTTGCAATATGTCACTCTGAATACTGATTCTGACGCGTAAGTAGTTACAGCCCACGACAAGTCAGACGCGTATTGTTAAATCATCGAATCCCTTGCGAATCACGACTTACGTTTGCAGTCGGCGACTGTCATCGCAAAAATAAGCAACGAAAATAAGAAAAAGAAGGGGAAGGAGTATGTATGAAGACGAGGAACGAGAAGAACGAGGAGGACGAGGATGATGAGAGAATGCGAGAACAGTCCTGTGGGGAAGACTCAGCAAGTAATAAGAAGTCGAGGAGTAATTACACGCCGGAGACTTTTCCTGGACGTTCTCCTCCGTTCTCTTATCATGGTCTGCTACCATCTCTTTGTAACCTTTTTCCAGTCTCTCTGGGTTAACGAGCAAGTGTCCAAGACGTCGCACTATAAGAAACACGAGGAGTCGAGAAGGTAACTAATCCTCAAGTTTTCTCATCCTTTCGGCACACGGTTGCTGTTTCCTTTACAGACAAGATTTTCTCTCGAAGGAGGAAGAAAGAAACGGGATCAATTTTTATTTTGTTACTCGAGTCTTTTGATCAGTGTGAATTCTTTATAATTGTTCGTTACGAAGTTAACAAATGAAATTTTTTTATTTACTATATATTGGATTTATTTTAGTTTTGTTTCTTTTTTAAATTAAATCATATAAACTTTCATGTATACATCTTTACGTTATTGCTCGTAAAGTTTGTAGATCATTTATTGAGATGAATAACGTAATAATTCTTGAGTAAAAGCAAATTTACAAAGACTTTGCAGAATAACGTAGAATTAAATTAATTTTCCAAATATATGTGAAAGCAATGTCTACCCGCGCTTTCAGAAACAACCACTCGGAAACGCATCCGCACCCTCGGATTTTTTTGCTCTGTTAACATGCAACCTCATTCTTTTACATTTAACTCTGTCTTTTTATTCTTCCCTTTTTTCGTTTTTCTTAATCTTTTCTTACTTCTCGACTTTCATCTTCTGAATGTCGCGAAATAGTGAACGACGACTCGAAGTAGACAAGAGAAAATCTCGCTAGACTGCAATAAAATAACGCATATTGTAATCGTGATATTTTCGTTTTCAATAATTTACATAATTTCCAAATACAATGCATAACGAAGTAAACGTTGAATAAAAATAATTGTTTAAAATGTTGTTTCATTTTACGGTAGTCAAATTGTTATGTTTATTTAGGGAGTTAATCGCCAGTATACCATATATACATATACATATATGTGTGTGTGTGTGTGTGTGTGTGTGGATTTTTATTTTTATTTGTATGAAATTATAGTATATATGTATATATATAATGCATTTGTTTTGTGCAACTATTGCAATGTAAATACAAGCAACGTTTACTGCGGTCAAAGCTGGTAACATGATAAAATATATTTTGCATATTGAGCGTTAGTCAACAGCGTTAACAACATTAATTTATTCCTACCAAATGTGATTTTGATAATATTTTACGATATCATATATTTCTTATGCATAATTAATTATTGTCAATTATCTTTTTCGTGTTATTTTAAGTATTAACTTTATTATCATCTTTTTAATATCTGAAGTTTGTTATAATAGATATATGCATAGTATAAATTTTATTCTGGCACAAAATAAATGCATTAAAGTACCATTTAAATAAACTATTTAAAACATGAATTTGTGGTGAACATTATATTAGTCCTATATATTTAACAGGATTATTATATAAAAATATTTTTATTTTTCACTTAATATTTAAACTTTATTGAGAATTATTGTATAAACGTTTTTCATTAATTTTTTAAAATTATGTATATATTTTATTATTATATATATTGATACATAAAACTATTCACGTATGTATATACATACTTATAAACATATCTAGAAATTTTAACGAATTTTTTAATAATTGAAATTTGTTGATATTGCAATTATGTCTAAAGATATGTAAAATTAACGGAAATATTGTTGTAAAGAATGCATATAATGGTTAAAAATATGATCGAAAAAATTTCAACCAATGAATAATCAATGAATTCGTCGACAAGACGCTTCCAAATACGAAATATTCCACGAGATATTTTAGCATTTTACCGATGACCAGAAGCTAGAATGTAAGGAAAAATCCGTATGGGGATCTAAGGGCACGCGAAGTGACGGAATTCGTTGAATATTTTACAGCGACATCTTGACTGCGTTAACCGACTGCGTTAACTTACAAATATTCGAACATGTATCTAGCGCTTTGAAATCCAGGAAAAATCGCTGTTGTGGAAAAATTTTGCAGAAAATATCGCACATTGCGGACAACACTTACATGGCAGGAAATCGCAGCCGCAAGCGGTGAGCCCGCCATTATTCAGCTGGGAAATTTAACGTTAATCTTTGTTTCACCCTGTAGTGGTGGCTCAATTTCGGCGAGATAGAGCTTTAAAGCGGTATGCAAATTTTAATCCCACGGAAACAGACATGCATTTTGAATACTACATTTTTCATTGGATGATGGAACTGTAATTCTACGAAATATATTACATTTGCAAATTAAAAGAGATAATCGAACAAATCGGATAAAAATGTTTTAAAAATGTACACCGTTTTTAAATTCTTACAGAGATTTTACCAATTCAGTGATTAATTATTTATGTTAAATTAGACAAATAGTATTAAAAGCAGTTTTTAATACTCAAGATATTAATTGATACTAAATTATTATTAAAATTTCTATAAGAAGAGAAAAATGTTTAATATAAAGAAATATCATTTTCTTTATTAAATAAAAGCATTATTTGCAAAAATGCTCTACTCAATATCCGAATTTAATTGACAGTATCTTGTTACAATTTCTTTTTAATGAATTGACTTGAACGTAAAAGATTCTGAAAGAGTAATAACAACTATTCTGATCAAAAAATCAGATTTTTCTACAATGGTACGGCTGTCTTACACATAATTGCTATATATTTAATCTGTGGTGGAAAAAAGACAGGTATATTATTGTGTGCATACGACTGTACATACTGTGGAGAAATTGCAGGCAAATTCTAATGAAACTTTAATGACTTTCTCTGCCCTGCAGCAGCTATTCTATCCTAAGAGGCTCGTAAATAACAGTACTAAAATCTCAAAACTTCCGTTAGACTATTATGTCTGCGACTTACATGCAAAGATTTCTATTGCAAAAATAACATTTTTATGTTACTTTCGTACTGTTAAGAAAATTTGTCGCAGGAAAAAATATTTTAATTGTTAGTTTTTCGTTTGTGGTTGTTATTTTTCGTTGTTACTTTTAATGAATTTACGCGGAATATAATTGTAGAAATAAAATTTATTGAGCGCCAGATTAATCCATGCGTAAATTCGTGTGCATTGTTGGAAAAGTTTAAAGCGAGATAAATATAATGTTGTTTACTCTTTTAATTAATGACAAATATTGTTTTATCAATAATAGTTTCCAATTTATTGTAACTCTTTAATTGCACATCTATATTCAAAATTGATTATAACAAACGAATATACGTATAATAAATACGAATCGATTCGTATTTATCGTATATATCATGAACTGATTTGATATATTGGTAAAAATAAAACGCTATTATAATCACCATATGCTGCAGTGGATAATCATAATACATAATTATTAGTTTAAAACATATGAACCATTCGGACAGTATATTACCAGATGCTTTCGCAGAAATATTGAATATCGTGTTACAATGCCTTACAGTAATTCGAATCAAATGGCATGCCAATACCTATCTATAATACCTATCTGGCGTTGTGTATCGTAGCATGGCTCGTAATTACGAATTCGCGAAACGCCAAAACGACAAGAAGCGACGACCATCTGACACGCGTCGACTGCCAGAAAAAAAGACCGATAAGGTAGACGAATTCGGAAGTTCGCCGAAAAGAACTCACGTAGCACGGCATATATGATGAAAAAGTCGCGGCCGTTGATGCGAATTTAATTCTGTATATATGAGAAACTTTCGCGAACGGGTGGAATTCGCCGACGGCACGCGGCGTAGTAAATCGCGGTGGCGAAACTTACGTTACCGCGAGATTTACGAGTAGCGATCGATTTATCGTCTGACCGGCAATCGGACGAGCGATTATCGATGTCTTAAATCTATCGGCGCGACCGGCTTAGTTCGCGCGCGTGTTATCGGAAAGCAATTTTGAATTTCTCTCGCGAAAGCTAGACTTCCGCTCCATCCTCCGACGGAAAATTCTATAATGATGTTTTTCTTTTTAATAAACTAGCAAAATGAGGGGTGTAGATTCGAAGTAGGTATACTGAAACCTATTAAAATTGCTACATCCTATTGAACGAATATTTCCATTACATGATAGCTTCTGATTATTCATGAAACAAAGATTACATAATTTGTTATTACTATTTTTCTCTTGTAAACTTTCATATCCTGAGGGAATAAACTTGAATGATGATAATAAATTGAAAAAATATATAATTTTTTGTTATATTTATTGAAAAAAATTGCGAGAGATATTCTTTATTAAAATGGTATAATTTAATTCCTCTGGAATTAAAAAATTTGATGCAAAGAATAATATTGAATCAATTTAAAAAGTATGAATACTTTTTCATAGAAATACATAATTTTTGTATAAGTATGTAATCCTTACATAATCAAGATAAAATAAATTTAACAAATAAACAAATCACGAATGTGTTATATTTACTGTGCGATGATAGATTATTCATGAGATCGCACTATTATATCAAAATTAAATTGAAATACAAGAAACTCAACACATTCAGCATTTATTATAAAATCCGTTGAATATTTCTCCGATGAACTGCTTGGTACATAAACGCTTTGTGTGAGGTTGCACATCAAAGGTTACCGCTGTTCACAAGTCAGCATTTGAGAAGACAGGTAATAGTCCGAATCGCTCCGCGTATGGTCGCGTTACACCTTGAGACATAAATCCGATTATACTCCCAATAATTATCAGCAATTAACAATCCGCATCGTAAGTAAATCAAGGCAACAGGTATTTGTCGTGGTGGCACATTGCACGATTTACTCATATAAAGCGCAGGAATCGGAGTATTGAGAACGTAACAATAAATTATCATTTTATCGTATTTACGGTATTTACGGGCGACGTATAATCCTTTAACGATATTTATTTTCGAATTGCATTTCCTATAGCGTTTTGCGTTTATGATTCAAGTGTGAATCGCTCATTCAATTCTAATTTCGAAACAAGAGCGCGAAATATTATATATAAATTGCCAAATCGAGTTCACGAAGTGAAGATAGATATTTGATAATAGCTGATTCATCAAAATTAGGATTCAAAGTGAAAGGAAAAAAATAAAGCGACGTACGCCTAATTACAGTTGTAATATTTCGTAGACACAACAAAACTCCGCAGGCAAACAATCTTAACGTTTGTTTAGGCGATGTATGGCGGGCCATTGCATATACATACACAAAGTCGCCGCGCTACCATTCGACGCCAACACTCGAGTAAACAAGTAGCGGCACAAGAGATTCCGCGTATCTTCGTATTGTTGCTTGAAACGCGATGTCAAATATTAGCACATCTTACAATTGCGACAATAAACGATCATTTGCTCATGCGATTTGTAAGCATGTTAAGGCGTCGATTCTCTCTTTATCGAGTTAAATAGATTAAAAATAAAGTGGCGTCTACAATAAGATTTTTAAGGCATAAATCCACAACCTTGCTCTAAGAGGCTATAAGCCGTAAACTATAAGTTGTAAATGATGATCATATATCGGCCAGAGAACTTATGCTTTTAGATCATAAGAATTTGGTTTTGCACAATTTTTTTATTTAAGTCTAACGGTTAAAGCCTAAAGACTGCGCAAAAACAATTCTGCTCGGTCCACAACCTTGCTTTAAGAAACCCTAAGCCGTAAGAAATTATTTTTCTCATATTTAATTGTGATTAACCAATTTCTTAAGGTTTTACGGCTTATGGCCTCTTAAAGCAAGGTTGTGGACCTAGGCTAAAGACAGAAATTATTGTCACTTAATCTCTTTCGACTTAAGGATTAAGGCCTCTTAAAACGAAATTGTGGACTAATCCCGTAAACACAATAGAATAGTAAGCCTTAAGCCTTAAGGAATTGACTAATCATAGTTGATTATTCCTCTCACATTCGACTGTGTTTACGGGGTAAAACTTAAATTTTAAGCCACAAGTACACAATAAAAAAATTTGTGTATTTGTGTTGGAAACGGTCCATTCACGTTTGTGTTAACAGTTTGTGTTGAATTTTTTAATATATTCGAGTGTTAATTTTACATAATGTGATTATGTTTTATTTAAAGATTTTTTTGTGAAATTGATATTCAATGTTTTTTAGTGTCAAAGTGACACAATTTATAAGTAAGTGAACAAGTAACATAAAAATAATGTGTTTTAGAAGGTAAATTCTAAGACGAATGAATGAAATATGTGTTAATTTAACGTATCATAAATGTTAATTTTCTGAAAAAAAATGTTCCTACGGTATGTTTACAAACTGTGTCGATGTTATCTTTCTTTGTATTTATTCTCTTACATAATATTTGTGTTACCTTCTAACATATTCATCTTGTGTAAAATTAACTCAAAAATTTGAGTGGACCGTTTGGGACATGCGATTTATGTTAAATTTAACACATTTTTTCTAACTGTGTAAGAAATTGTCCAATCGCAATCGAATGTGAGAAGAATACTTAACTATGATTGATCAATTTTTTACGATTAATGACAGACAACAAAAAAATTCAAAATAGAGACATAAGACGTTTTCAAACTCGTTTCATGTCTCGTTTTCAAACTTCCGTGTTGTCTGAGATAATATATTCCTTTAAGCAGTCGCGTGAGGGTCAAACTGACCTAGACGCAACATGAACAAATGAATGTTTCTCCCTTTCGCTTTCGTTTGCGCCATTAACGCTTTCGGTATATTTTCTCTACTGTTCATTCTTGAATCTAACAAAGCTGCAGTTATAACGCTCAAGAGTTTGCTGTAAACAGCAGTTCTCTTCATATCAAAAGAAGCACGCGACTTCTTAAGGGTTCAGAAATCTTCAATTTGAACTTCGAAAATACCATTCAAAGTATCGCACGATATTTTGATAATTAGTTTGTGTGAACGATTGTAATTATTCGTAATTTTCGAGTAGTGTAAAATTGAATGTAATTCCTGCTAATTTAAATGAAGAAAACTAACAATTCGTTACAAAGTAACTTTTATATTGTATTATATACGTAACAGATATGTGAGGATTACATTAACCTTTTTAGAGAGGATAAGAGTCCATTTTTTACATAACTTACAGCTTTTCCTTAGTAAGATTTGTTATAATTCACTATTTTATCGTACTTTTTGCCTCAAAATATGATAGCACCGCTATAGTGGATTTTCCGTCTTGTAAATGTATATATAAAATGTAAAATAATACATAAAGCATCAGATTAAATAAATCAAAGTAATGGTGAATCTTCATGTATTAATTGTTTATTTATAATTAAACCGTGATGTTTCAAATAAAACATTTGGCATCAATTTTATAATGTGAATCTCTTCTGCAATGAACTGATTGATACTCGGTACTCATTTTTTAAAATATACCGATAATTACATAATTTTTTTGCTGATAACCCCTTCACGAGTTTGACGTGGTGAAAGGGCTCAGTATCCTGAAGGACTCATTATCCTAATATCAGAGAGGCTAACATACCTTATCGCTACCAATTTAATTGAATAAACACGAACCGCAACCAGTTTGTCGCGTCGCGCGTTAACTTCGGAAGTGCCACATAAAAGGTGCGTTCGGAGAGACGCTAATAGCGCTATTTATGTTATTCTATCTTTGTTTTACCTTTGTCTAATAAACAACGTTGTTCTATCTTTGTCTAATAAACAACGAAGATAGAATGACAGAAGTAGCGCTAATAGTGATTCCTCGAACGCACCAAAAGTATCACGCAATCGTATAGTTACCCGCGTTTTTGCGAGTTTCGTGTCGAGGAAATTCTATGAAACTGACAGCTCGAATTATTATCTAAAAGAACATAATGAGTATAATTGATTTTTATATAAGGTACTTCAAAAATAGGTGGCAAACTTTGATATTCTACTCTTCCTAAGAATAAAAAAGAGGTTCGAAAACTCTTCCTTTTTAAAGTATAAACGCTCTTTGTTTATTTCGAAATTTTACATGGATAAGCATCACACATAGAATTATGAGAACTGTCAACACTTTTTCTTTTACAATAAATATTATAATAGAGTCATACATGAAGTGAATATCTACCCACTCGATATTGGAATAAGCCTTGATAATACTGTTTTAATTATCAAATATTTAGATAGAGACTGAATTGCTACGACATAAGTTGCCTTTAATGACAGAATGACTTGTTCTATCATAATACTTACTGGAAGAAAAAGTGTTGACAGTTCTTGTAATTCTACGTGTGGTTCCTATCTATGTAAAATTTCAAGATATGCAAAGGGCGTTTATTTTTTAAAAAGGAAGAGTTTCCGAACCTATGTTCATATAACCTTAGGGAGAGTAGAATACGATACTAAAGTTTGGCCATCTATTTCTGAAGTACCCTATATATTATCTTACATATGAAAGTACCGCTTAATCCTCTTTAATTAAATCGTTTATTCAAATGATTCAGAAGATAACGATGTGGAGACTATCACGACGAAAGAATTCTACAAAGCTGACAGCTTTAGAGGAAGAGGAGGAGGAGGAGGAGGATGCATAGGAGAGGCATCGGGCGCCGGTAGAACAACTTCGGGATAAGTGTAATTAATTTATATATAACTATGTCTATGCAGAAGTATCTGTTTATTTCTTCTTAATTTTGGATCATTTATTCGGATGATTCAGAAGATAAGGAAAGAAGATTTTTATATTTGAAATCCTTTTCAAAAATTACATAATTATTTTATTAAACGTCTACTTGATGGATAAAAATAAAATTTAATACAGTAATTATTTTTTAAAATATTAATTACTCTGGACATGGCACTAATTTGAATAGTATATTTGTATGTTGCAGTTCAACGTAGCTTATGTAACAGATATCTCTGCCGTTGCGCATCAGCCAGTGAGTCATAAAACACTTTTTTCATTGAGATAATGGATTTATGAAAGTTGTATTACATATAATATAATATTTTTTATATCAAGTTAGTGAAAACATAAAAATATTAAAAATGAACACAACATTTCATAGATCCATTGTTTTAAAATAGACTAGAGAAAATTATAGTGATTATATAAATTTTGAAATAATGTTCATTATTTAAATAATTTCTTATTATTTTTTTTATTTGTCATGCTTGAAAATACACTCGCACATGTATATATAGAACTTACAAAATAGAGCTTACAAATGTTCATTATTCCATACCAATGCATTATTTATTTTACTTTCTATACAGAAAGAATTTTCTTTTAAAATTTATCCTGAAAATATGGTAGTTGTGGTACAATACAATATTTTAAAGATTTTTACCACTTCAGTAAAATTGATCAAACTTATTTTATACCTTATTGTAGTTTTATGAATGAGAGAGATTTACATTAAAATTCTTCGAAATACAATGTTGTCCCCAACTGTCATATTTTCAGGTTAAATTCTAAGAAAAAATTCTCTCCATGTATAGATTAATTTCTTTTTATCGGATGAAATCTTGGTCTAAATTAAATGTCCGATTTAAAAAATGATCGAAGTGATTGAAGGAATGAAGTCTGATAAAAGAGCAATTTATATAAAAAGATAGAATTCCTTACATATGTTTGATGCTGTAATACAAACGCTACAAAGAGTCTTTAATAAAGTGCATTGTGTGAAGTCTGATCATCATATTCTGATGATTACGTTCATAATTAATTGAATAATTTTATTTTCTAATTTATTGATTAATTTTATTACCTATTATTATGATTAAGTAAAATTATAAAAAAAAAATTTGATATATTATTTACGTTTCGATATTATGACAAAAATTTTTAATTCATCTACAAGAAAATTCTTTTCTTTGTACCTTAAATATAAATTACATTTATTTTATGACGATAGATAATAATTAGATAATAATTTACATAAAATAAAGCCATCTAATAAAATGTAAAATTTGATAAACACTTTTTTCTCGCGCGTAGAATGAATTATACATATAAAATATCGTGGAATAAATTTTTCCTGCAAAAGTTCTCTTTAGATTCAACTATCGCGTATTAATTCAATATCGCATATTATTGTCATAAATCAAGACGTTCTATTGGAAAGTTATTACTGTCTCTGGATAATTCTTCGTAAAAACCTCACGTTACATTTACGCTGGGGGAACGATTAATTTCAAATAAGACCGATTTTTCATTAAATCTTACACGTCAGCCATCAATTTTCGTGGCCTACTTCGGATTTTGGGACAAAAGATGATAATGGAAGATATCTCCTTTGATTGTGAGCGTAAAGACAATTAATTGTACATACTGCTGCGCACGTGCTTACGCGAACATGACGTTTGGGCTCGGGTTAACGAGAAATCCTAAACAAGAACCTCCGAGAGGCATATTTACTCATTTAAATTTACGCATAACAGCGTTTGCGTTCGTAGGTTCATAGTAAGCACATTTAAACCTCCGCTACGTGCATACACATACGAGCTTTGATAAGATAACCGGTTTATTACCGCAATCTCGTTTGCCAAAAAATATTTGGATCGATTTAAAAAGTACAATTTAACGCGCTTCGAAACTCACATTTTCCAAAGAATTAAAATGAACGAAAATCGATACAGCACGTTTAATATTTACGTCACAAAACATTAATTTAAATTTATCCAGTACAGGAATTAATAGTATTCCAGTTGAATGTATTTTTCTCTGAGAGATAGGAATAATTTTATTATTGACATTTCGACTTCAAGTTTCTAAAAATGGAATCATAACGTCTCATATCATCGGCATTATCTTTATAATATCTCTATAATATTTATAAAGATTCATTTTTATAGTATTTAATAATGAAAATATTGGTTTCTTAACTTTCTCTTGCTAAATTTTCGTCTTGCTTTACCATTAATTATATCATCGGTGTTGTTGAATCTTTAGCAGTATTAACGATTTGCAATGAAGAAATATAGAATGTAAAATTTTAGTAAGAGTCATTTTTTAAACGATATTTCTTAAATGGGAAAAGCTCTTAAGATCCGACAACTTCGATAATTTTGAATGGCATGTCTTTCCATGCTCGTTAAATCCCACTACTTTATTTAAATCCATTTTATAATTAAATAGCAATAGGTAGCGATGAAAACAATTTTTAGATATACACAGACATTTATGAGATAATTTTTATTTTTAAATACATAACGTCTGAAAAATATAACAGATTCTTGCAGTCAACATCTTAATAATTCATAATGATTTGATTTACTATATACATACCTATATCCATCATAAACAATAATATAGAAGTAAGTTAAATGTATTATTATGTAATACTTATATAAATTTCTCTAGACTATTTTTTAGATTTCAAAAGAATTTGTATTAGTATGAGAAAGTCATATTTATCATCTATACATTTCGCTCACTTAATGTCGTGGAACAATTATGATTTTGCACAATATTCGCGGAAAGGAGAAAATCTATCACCAATATCGCATAAATGTAGGAATTAATTTTTAGTGATGCATCAAGAGCTTGAAAGCTTTCATCAAACAATATTCTAGAACGCGAAATATGAATGAGTTTGCTATAATTATAATAATCGCGTTGTGAAATTTGCAAATGTAAAACACATCAAATATGCACATTTAGGAGGCCTAAAATATGCACCCATATAAAAGCTTTCTGAATCCAATGCTATTACTCTTCGATTTGTCACAAAATAACAGAATATAACACAACATATATAATATAGGGACAATCATATTTATTGTTAACAGAGAAATATTACTTTTAAATAAAAAAAATTTTTATTTAAATCTAGAACAAAATAATCTTGGTTTCATGATAAATATCATAGCATCAGCATTATGCGTTATAATGTTGGGTAAAAGATTTATTCTAAAGGTAAGAACATATGAACTTAAATTTACATATTATCTTTGTTTCAAGACAATAAAATCAATCTTACTTAATTCGAAGTAGGAGATTCGAAATTATTGATCTAATCTTAATATTGTTTTATTTTTATACTGCAAAAAGTTACGATAAAATTAAGTGTGTCAAGAAATATTTTTTATCTCGTCATTAGAAATTTCCTTTTTAAGAGGATGTAACTAAAATTTCTCATTGGAGCAAAAATAAGTTTTTAAATACAGCTTGATAAAATAAATTTTTAATACAACTCGAAAAGTAGAATAAAATGTTTTTATTGCTAAAATGTGTTTAAAGTTGATGGCAAAAAATCATATAGCTTACATTTTCAGCTATTAGCATAAAACGTTTAGCCAATTATATCAATAATTAAATTACAAATTAAAACAATTGCTATCGATCTCTCTCTCCACGAGTTTTTAAAATTAACAGAGACGTATATTGAAATGGCTTCTGAAAATAACGAACTTGTTAGATACTAACAAAGTTATAACGTACTGATGAAGAGTACAATTCTCATCAATCTATATAATAAAAAATATTTTTATGTATATTTAAAAAATTGTTATTATTGTCGTTCCTTTTTGTTAAATTTCTCGTGAAAAATAGAGGTAGAGATAGCATGTGCGATAAGAAGCGCTGCTGAAAAAAAAAAAGCTGAACCTTCGAGATTAATCGTGCTTAATTAAAGAGCCGGGTAAAAAGGGGGTTGTTTTTGTATGCTCGTATTCGTGTTTACAGGAAAGCTCGCACTTTCATATAAGAGTTGCTCGATTTTTCTGCCCGTAATCGCAAGTTTTACAAATGAAAGATTCCTTTCTTTTTTATAGATAGTCACAAATCTTGCAACGCATTAAAATAATGACGATACTTTCTATTTGAACCTTGTGGTGGCATTTATTTTCGCAGTATTTTGTAACAATTCTTTACAAAAAAAATAGGTTGTTCGAGTCGCATGCTCCAACATATTCCAATATGCTCTTACAATAGTTCTTACTCACTCCAACGCGCTTGGTAGAATGAGTAGAAGCTATGGTAGGAGCATGTTAGAGCATGTTGGAGCTTGCGACGCGAATAAACCTAATGTTTTCATTGATAATTTTCATTTATTTTACTTATCCACGTCCGCTGATGGATGGCGGTGTAATTAATTGTTTCTATCGCGTGTATATCTATCTGTGTAACGTGTAATATCTGCAGGACGTAACACACGCGGTCGATCCACTGATTTAAGATAGCGCCGAATGAATACGCTACTTTTTATATTGAAGCTTGAACAGATTCAATTTGAGATCGCATATTCTGCACAGCCGCATATAGCTGTACATATTTTGCGGCGTGAACGAAGGTGCACGTGAATATGCATGCACATAACGTCTGTTCATCCACCGCTCATTCGCGCCGCAGTATCGATTTCGTCAAATTCTCTAAATAGTATTCTGTGACCGAAATGCGCATGGAATATAATATAGTTCCGTTATATTATAACTCGACCTATTACTCTCTCGAAATTGACAACGACGAGATATTCATTATATATTATCAGAGAAATTAATTACAGATTACATACAGCAATAAAATTTTCCAGCTTTTTTCGCCCAATTTATGATATGTAATCAGACGTACAGGCACAATCAAAATCACTGTACACGGAAAAAAACAATAATGATTGAATTAACGAGCTATATTTGTTTAATCAAATATCGATGAAAGTAAACAAAATTTCTAGTTACTATAAACAAATATTTTGATACGCAAACAGAACATTTAGGTGTAATATCGATTAAAGTTTGGTTAGTGCGTATAATTGTAAGTATCTAATTATTACAAATATAAAGGAAAATAGCATGGATTAACGTGATATGTATGACTAAATAATCTAGTATTTCAATTAGAATTTATACAACCAAATATATCTGATTATCGTAACCAGGGTACCTATCATGGAATGGTGTCGGAACGAATTCCAATTGGAATTATTCCGTTTTCCCTAGAGAACACAATAGAAATCTAGGAAATAATTGAATAATTCCGATCGAAATCCATTCCGACTTGTTCCATGATAAGTACCCAAATCAATCAAATTTGTCTAGTTATTTTTATCAAAATTATGAATCGTTCATATTTCCAATTGGGTTATATACAAATTTCAGGTTAATTGAACTAATTTTTTCTAATGCAAATATGGATATCCACTATTTAAAAAAAGTATACATTTACTATGTAAAGCTCTTTGCAAATCCTTTTCTTTTTACAACCAAAACGAAACATAGAAAATTATGTACAATTTGTATGGGACATAATTACAACTTACATAAAATGGTTTGCTTATTAGTATAAATAAAAGTACACATGGATTGCTTATTTCTCATCAGATTTCTGCGTAATCTTTGATTTACGTGTTCTTACCTATTGCTAATGACAGCTTAGGTTCAGTAGTTTGGATTAGTCTAAGTGAATCAGCGCGTGTGCGTGTTCGTGAATACTATACCTACTCGGGAACCCTTGCTTGATCCAGATCTCATAGCAAGATATCGCACCATGCCGAACGTCAAATCCGCTTCACCGATCGAGATATCTGCGCGGTATTATATCACGGTATTATATCACGGATCTATATACGTATTAGCAGATATAGGGTGACTGATTTAATTTCAGACTGATTTAATTTCTCGAGTTTTACGAGACTATTTCGCTTTTTCAATATTCCTGCCACATGTTATAGTCTGCTATCCGATTGCTTCTGTTTCCGGAAGATGTGAAAGAGGATTATGTAAATCGCAGACAAAATCGTACCGTGCCAATACCATTTAATACCAAAAGATAAAAATCCTGTTGATCTCGTGCGCCAAAGTTATTGAAATATAATGACCCACGAGACAGTGCCGTTAAGCCGACCACCCTGTATATAAATACGGAATGCACATATGCATGTAAACATATAACGGGAGCCGTACATATGTGCATATATACAGCCTAGGGAGGCGGATTTGGCATTTCCAATTCTGCTCGCATTGTCGAGTCGTAGAAGTGATTCAAAGCCACGGAGAACACGCTGCCGTGTACGATCGCGATTCGCGGAATCCGCATTGTCGTGTACGTGAGAGATCGTCGGTCTCTCGTTGCGATACGCTAGGGCGGATTTTTATAAATTCACGTGTCACTTTGGTGAACGCGTGACGTGCGAATTTTCCATTCTGCTGCATACTTTTACCTCTGCCGAGTACAAAATGCATCTTAACATTGGTATTTTGGTTCTCGCTTTATCGATTTATCTACTTCACTACCATAATCCTCATAGTTTTTCTATTTTTAATTTATCAAGTTTTTCAGCAAAAGCCCTTAATATTTATTGAGCGCCCTTCGTTGTGAACTAATAGGCATTAAATCTTCTTACTGAATTATATTTTTAACACTTTGTGCAAAGAGCGAGATTAACTGCTTGTTGAATTCCTTTGACCAAAAATTTTGTTAGTTTAATAAAATGTTTAATGTAAAACACACAAACATCATCATTATTATTCCGTCAATTTTTTGATAGCCTACACACTCATTCGAGGGGGTAATCCCTAACTGAAATATGGTCCCACAGATTACATGATTTCATATGATTTCATCTGATTACAAATAACTTTTTTCACTACATATGAAATAATTTGGTAAAATATACAACGTTATTTAATATTATACAATGATTTCTCGTGGTTGCATATGTAATTATCGGATTATACATAGAGATTTTATATGAATTTTATAATGATTTCGAGGACTCTGTCCCACGATTACATTAAGTGGTTACCCTCTCGCACTCATTTAATTGTTGTTTAAAATATAATACGTGGAATATTCAAAAAAGCATTTAAAAAATTTATGCATAGTTTTTTATTTATGTTGTGTTAAAATCTATTAATATTTAATCATTTTATAGTAAATTCATTTAAATGAATTTACTATAAAATGATAATAAGATTGAAAGACCGCTAATGTTAAACATAATAATTTTTAAATTAAGAAGCGCCATAACGGTCAGAACGTTAAGATGTTGAACTATTGTAAATTCATTTAAATGAATTTACTATAAAATGATAATAAGATTGAAAGACCGCTAATGTTAAACATAATAATTTTTAAATTAAGAAGCGCCATAACGGTCAGAACGTTAAGATGTTGAACTATTGTAAATTCATTTAAATGAATTTACAATAGTTCAACATCTTAACGTTCTGACCGTTATGGCGCTTCTTAATTTAAAAATTATTATGTTTAACATTAGCGGTCTTTCAATCTTATTATCATTTTATAGTAATATATCCAGTATTATTAGAAAATTATTTACAGATGAATATACAGGTAAAATACAATATTCATATGCATAAGCAGCTTTTGATCCATAAATTGCATCGTTTTATTATTGTAATGTATAAATATATTATTCACTATTCGGCTCCGAAAATAACTACTACCGTTTAAAAGCGTGATATTGTTTTTCAAAGAGCGAAAGTGCCGACTGTTTGAAAAACATCGTACGATTTGTAAATCCATAAATGTTTCGTAGTTTGCTTGTAACAGTAACTAGGTGACAGACCTATGGTTTTCAAGAGTCTATAAATTGATTTTACCGCGTGGTCTATGTAGGTAGTAGATTGCACGTTGCCCATGTGTTACATGAATTGCGTGATACAAGAAAACGTACGCGATTTTTAATCTCAATAAATAAATCAAGAAGAATTATTAGCGCCGTAAAAATAAATTTATTTAATTAATTTAATTAATACTAAAGGAAGGCTATGCTATGTTAACCTTTTTATCTCATTCACGATGCTTTCAAAATTTTTATTAAAATATTTAAATTTTTCCTGATTTTTAATAAAGTAGAAGATATTTCTGGACATATGTAATTCATGCTTAATTAAAATGCTTTCATTTTTATGTTTGCATTCAGTATAAATATTAATTTTGATGCGTCCATACTGTTATGATCGATTACACTAACAGAGAATAATTATTACGATATGATTATATAATAAAATCATCGATAAATATGAAAAGAGGAATACCGGTAAAACTTGTTAAATCAGACCTTACAAATATTCGCCCATCTAGTAAATCGTACTTGACAATTTTGCCTTTTGGCGCGTGTAATTACGTGAATTCCGACGACTGCGTTGTTCGCCAAAAAACTTTCGCAAAATGAATTTGCCCATTAGAAAAAGCACACAAATTGTGACAAATGGAACTCTTGACGTTTCCTCTCGAGAAAATAGAATTATGTAGAATTTTATTTTAGCGTTCCAAAAGCGTAGATCCATTTTAACTTTAAACTGCGACTACGATATATTACGTTGCGTTTTCAATGCATTCGCAATATACGCAACTGTTAATCTTTTAGCTACAGAATTTTTACGCTTTCTATAAAATTCTGATATTTATCAGGGACTTTCTTGTGTAATGTTTCACTAACAAAATTAGTTATTATTTTCATTTATAAGATTAATACACATTCTATTTTTATCATATATTCTATAATAAATGCTATACAGATTTTTTACTGATATGGAATTGATTCTCATTAAAATATCGAAACACTTACGAATTCTCGAATAATTTGCACTTAAAAATAAGAGTTTTTTTTGGCAAAGACTATATTCAGTTAATTTTCATTAATTTTAGATTCATAGATAAATTTTTAATAAAATTTATAAATTTAATTTTAATTTAACTTATCCATTTAATTAGTATTAAAGAAATTGAACAGTTAAAAATTATTTTGATATCAATTGTTTTGCTGAAAAGAAACTCAAATTGATTAAAGAATCTGACATTAAAAAATATAGAAATATGGCTAAGCAAAAAAACGACTTATTTTCCATGCTACACTTTACGTATTTTAAATATCATGTGTCTCGTTGGTGATATTTTTTTGTTTTTCGTAATATCAATGTTTTATGCGGAGCTGATCAAAGCGAGCACGATGTGCGAGTACGACGTACGAGTACGATGTACTTCCCACACTAGAGCCAGGTATAGATCTAGTTCTGTATCTGGCTATTATTATATGCAGATTTTTAGTTACCTTTAGACAGTTCTATTACGCGCTTGAGAATCAATACAGATCTGCAGTTATTACTTGCAGTTTGATATAAAAAGAGAAGTGAAATTTAATTTTTCTATCGCGCTCTTGCTCTTTCGCAGATTAAAGCAAATATAGAAGGTATCGATTCGCAGGGAATTAGTTTGGGAAAGGTGACCCTAATCCAAGCGGGAAACCTATGCCCATAGCCCGCAGATGGATTATGGTAGACGACGGAGATATATATATGTATACATGTTCCGGCAAGGATGCGCAATTTTGGCGGGTTATAAACCGCTTTATAGCTTCGTTTATAAGCGTGAACGTGAGAATGCACCAATGTTCCATATTCCCATGCAGTATCATTTAGGCATGTAATTTTTATATAAACTGTCAGCTTCAATAAAGCGGTAATAATTGAGTAAAGAAAAGCTTGCGTATTGCTTCTCTTGCTCAATAATTGCAACGTGTTATTACGATGGAACGATCTATATAAATTTTCAAAACTTGAGATTAAAATTAAATATAATATAATTAATGAATGATTAATTAAAATACATATTAGAAACATGTTGATTACGTTACTATATTATGATACTATTAAATACTTTATCTTGAAACTTTATTATTCCATGATAAGAGTTCCGGGACGACTATCCGAGAAAATGTCCGATGAATTTTTTATAATAATTGTACGGCATGAGATAGAGGAAAGCCAACCCGCATTATTAAAGTGTAAGTGTAATTTTTCTTCCACGCTTCTCCATCCATCAACATCAGGTAGAAGAAAGAAGGAGAGTCTTACAGCTAATCTGATATATAACTTAGCAGCAGTCAACAGCGTTTTAAACTCTGGATAGAAATTCAATTGCCGTTACCGCGTCAGTAAATCCAGTTTTACTTTGCCCAACGGTCATACAATTATCGTACTAATTATAAATATTTTCACAATAAGAGAAAAAATTACAAAAGCTCTGAGATATTAATTAATTTATTTTCTTGTACGTGATAAATTTATTTCTTATGTGGCAATATAAATTATTTATTATCGTTTTAATCTCTTGTCTAATATTCATTCTTATGTTTCTAATATTCATTCTATATTTTGTAATCTTTATTTTTCATTTATCAACTAAAAATAAGAGGCAAATATTTTTACTGTATTGCAATAAATATCGTTATTTTATTATTGACTTAAAATTAAAAGAAATGTCTTGATTTAATTGTAAGTTAAATTAAAATGTAAAAAAAATTTTAATATGTAAAAACTCTGAAGGACAAATATACTCAGGGACAAATCAATATTTCGTATAACTATTAAAAACATTGAGTTCTGTTTAAATTACGACAAACAAACGACATAACTGTTATCAACTCTCAACTGATATTTCACGAGTGCGACGTACTCGTTGGATGACCAGGTTAACTATTGGGGGAACTTCTGAATTCCCCGGATAAATATCGGATAGTGTAGGTTAAACTCACAAAATATTAGCTTCGAAGCTCAACTTTTTACAATAGTTCTAATATTGCTTATTAATTCGTAAAATGTTTTCAGAAATTTCAAATTAATACAGAGAGAATATGAGCGTGATTAAATCGTTTTATTACTTAAATTATTAAATTATTTTATCTTGAATACAAAATTTCTAGTTTTTTTACTAAATATTCCTTTAATTATAAAATAATAGCGTTTTTATATAAAAATATAAATATTTTTTTTATGTTTAAAATTGAATCACACAAGTTTATTCTTTGTTAAATATTATTAATGTCTTGTTTGTAAATGTTAAAAACAAGAATTCCATTTTCGCTATTAAACCATTGTCTAGCAGTATGCGTTGTCGTGATAGTTAAAATAATGTATGATTTAAACTTATCCTAAATGCGTTTAACAACTTTACCATTATGAATCGGAAAAGTAGAAAAATATTCATTCTAAGTATTAACTCTCCTAATTTTTAGCGAACGCATACAGAAAATTGTTTTTTTTTTTCAATATGTAATGAAAAGAATAACTAGAGAACCACACAAGTAGGAAAGACTTTTTTTTGCCTCTGCAAATGAGTCGGTTGTCGGATGAACATTAACCAGATCGCGTTTATGACTCCATTGCGGTGTAGGTAACCACGTTTGCGACTGGTTTTCTTCACTTCCAAAGGTTATTCGGGAAACATTTTGGCATTGTCTCTACCAGGAATAAGTAGCGAAACGTAGCGCGAAAATCGGGTTAATGGCCGTCTAAATGGCTATGCTTGATCATGGCTGTGACGCGCGTACTATCGATCCTTCACGGTGCAATGCTTCAACGTACGGTAACGCGAGATTGCAGGTTACGTCGTATTGCACAAGATAAAATAATACAAATGACGCTCGTACAATTGACTTCTAATGCAATTTAACTTTGCTCGTAATTCATCCACGTCTCTTTTTATAGAATTCGAGATACGAACAAAATCTATTTTATTTTACGCTATATATCTTATATATTACATCCTATGTATCCTTATGTATGAAGTTATTTTTAGTAAATAGATACATAATGGAAATTATGTATTCGTATTTCTTGATAATATTGTTTTCGACTCTTGAAACTGTTCCCATAGATAGAAATTGCTGAATTCGTTAAAAAAAATACTGAGAATATGACGCTCTTTCTTGCCGTAAAAACTAAATTGACTTGTTAGACGTTTGAAGAATGTGTCAGCGGTGTGCGGTGTTGTAAGCGAATTGGAGTTGTAAAAAACGTATTGTACGGATACAGTTCATTACGCTCCACAGTAAAGCGCATTTATGTGCTTGCTGCTACACTTTGGTAGCACCATTAATTTTAGCGCGTACAAAGGGAAAGCGGAATAATACACTTCACGAAGGTCACGTTGTACAAAGACGGTCGCACAAAGTACGTTCCGGTAACACGCGTTTACCAGATATTTCATCATTGTTCAAGTAGGAGTTCATAGTATTTGTATTTGATAGCGGACACTGCGTGTGGACGATATTGAGTTTTACAAGAACAAACATACTGTAGACAAAGTCAAACAATCGCGCTGGGCGAATGTGTAATTTCAGAGAAGCGCAACTGCAACTGCAATTTCGGAGTTAGAGTCAAGAATACTGGTGCATGAAAGTCGTCAGCGGTGGTAAGCGGGATAATAAATCGACAAATCTGAATAGTATCGTGATACTGCAAATTATAATTTGATAAATAAATAGCAGTCGCGCTATCAAGGATGTATTACATGTAATTTTTAATAAAATGAAAAAATTATGAGAAAAAATTACAGATTTTTCTATATTGTATTATATTTGAAAACAATACAAAAAAGCTTGACGGTGATTTGGTGGAAAATCTAGATAAAAAATTTAATATTTCATAAGATGTAGACATATTTTTAAAAAATAATTGAGATAAAGTAAAACAATTTTATTTAAACTGTAAAATTGTACCGTTAAATATAAATATTGACCTTATTGAACTGTTTTGTGTGCGTATAGCATTAATTTTTATATGGAAAGCATAAATTCCAATTTCATTCACTTTTTGCAGAGTTTATAAATATTTGAGATACATCCTTAAAATATAATACCATACGTTGAAAGTGTTATTAATAAATATTATTAATAAATAATTTATATAAATAGAAGTACTTTTACGCTTTGTCATATTTATAGAAATTAATAACCTAAAATTCGTATTCTATAAGTACTTTCCAAAATTTGTAATAAAGTTGAAAAAATATCTCACATTTGCAGATAAATTGAATGGACTTTTTATTTCAAAATTGAATTAAAGATATTAAGTATCTGTTTTGGTACAAAATGGAATACAAAATGGAGTAAGAAACATGTGACAATATCGAAAGATATTGAATGTACATTTGTTTCTATAACCTGCCAGTATATTTCAATCAGAATTCTATTTCTCCATTCCTATCTATCTATGACTATTCCATCCTTTAACACAATATCAGATTGTCATCGCACAGAAGAACGAGTGGGAGGCGAATTGTAATAGATTCTGTCTCAAAATAAAAAGTTTAATATTTTGTATGTCACTTACTCGCCAATCAAGCCCTCTCTCTCTTTGGTCCTTTACTCGTATGTATCATATTCATCGATCGATGTGTTACATAGTGTCCAACTAGTTATTTCTTGCAGAAAAAAAAATATAAATGTTGCAATTTTTTTCCGGGATTCATATAGGCGAACTACAACTGTGTGCCGAAATTGACGGCAGTCGATTGTATTTGGTTACACGTGTTCCATTGATTACGATGGCACGATCCGCTTTCATCGCAAAACTATACAGCTGCCAATTTGTATTAAGCGAAAAGTACCGATCGATCGTGCGACTTGTCATTTGCAATCACACGAGCGGAAAATTCGATCGTCGATGTCCGCGTTGAAAGCAGTTGCAACGTCTTTCGAAACGTCATCGCAAAAACCTATCGATTGTTTAAAATTGAACAAAACGGGACGGCTTTTCATCGCTTTCAGCCTGCCTATAATTTTCTTGAACGTGCGTAGACTTTCGTGATATTAATTATGAGAGACTATAAAAGGTCTATCAGTCAGTGGAAACCAATAATCCGTTGAACATACAAAATTTTACGACACGTGCGACCTTCTTTTGCGATTTTCTTTTTTTCATTTTTTGAGAAGTCCACAGTAAGCTACTAATTGCAAGCTGTACAATGTGGTCACGTTTTTGTGAGTTAGCCCGACATATACAGAACCTTGGCAATTTCTTGCGGCAAGAAGGTTATAATAATGGTCGGTCACACTTGGCGACGATGTGACGCAAAAGTGAACGAGTTGCCCGAAAAATAATAAAACGGATATAAACGAGAAAGAAAACGTCTATTGTCATGTATTGTAACAAGTGGACCACATTTAGTCGAATCGTTGGGGTTACAGCAATATCGAAAGACATATAATATCAGGGATATCTGTAGGGTGACAGCGAATCTATATAGTGAATGAAACCGCGGTAATATCATTGTATGCAATAACAAAAGTGGAACGACGACGGCGACATCGACGTCGGTCCATTTTCATTACAAACCGCTTTGAGAAAATTCGTAAAAATATCGACGCTACTGTTACGTCTATTGACGTTTAGTTCATTTCATCGTTTAGAACTTTAGCAATCCAAAGGCCATTTCATCAATTGTTTTCGACGCGTCAATAAGTACAAACCAAACTCGTCACTATCGCAAAATAAATCGCGGGAGACTTTTAATAAACTACCTTGATATAAAAGATTAATATATACTCTCTAAATTTCGTGGAGTGAAGTCTCACTCAAAAAACTGAAAATTGAGCCTATCTTGAAAAAAGAATGAAAATACGGCCAATCTTGTTCAAGAGTGTCAGATTTTCACTCTTTTTAAAGTGAGATTTACTCTTTTGAATTGAGATTCACTCCAAAAAGAAGTGAAATCTCTATCCCTTTTTTGGAGTGTAATATCAGAGTAGATGGAATCTTAAAAAAGAGATTGAGATTTTACTCCTTCGGAGTGAATCTCATTCTGAAAGAGTAAATTTCACTTTAAAAAGAATGAAAGTCTCATACTCTTAAACAAGAGTAGCCATATTTTTCGAGGGGGTAACCACTTAATGTAATCGTAGGACAGTCCTCGAAATCATTATAAAATTTATATGAAATCTCTATCTATAATCTGATAATTACATATAGTATGCAACCACGAGAAATTATTATATAATATTAAATAAAATCGTATATTTTACCAACTTCTCATATATATTGAAAAAAATTATTTGTAATCAGATAAAGTCATATGAAATCATGTAATCTGTGGGACAATATTTCAACTAGTGGTTACCCCCTCGGTATAGATATTCATATATAAATCATATATAAATCTATATGAAAATGCTGTAGAAATTCGAAAACTTTAAGAATATCGCTTTCACAATTCCACTATATTTTATTATGAAATATCAGAATTTTTATGTAATACCCGAACTATGCAGTATAAATGTGTGAATGCATTTAATATTATATTCCTTTTAAAAAGAGTTTTGTTCTAAAAATATCGGAAATGGATTTGTACTTCATATGTAGACTTTTCTACAGACACATACTTGTATAGAATAAATTTTAATCTGATTATAATTGTTACCTTAATTTTATATCTATATACATTTCTAAACACGTAAAATTTTGTGAAGTTTACATTTGAAAAAATATTAGGTAGGCCATTAAAACCAGATAACTAAGGAATTAAAGTAATTATTCCGATATGATTGAGCCGTTTATTAGTACGCAGTATTATTTAAATTACACTGATTTGTTATTCACATAAATTGGGTTACAGAATTTCGTATTGTTCTTGACAAACACTCTGAATAATTGGATGTCCAAAAGGCCGTTAAATGCATATCAGCTCGCTCGATGCGAAATTTGGTTCGATTACACAGAGATGCTTTCGATGGAAACGCTCGTTTTCGTGTAGAGCCTGTCGACTTTAATGACACACATTTCTCGCGCGAGAACGGTTGATGCTGTCCAATATAACGCAGACCAAACGCAATTCGATTGTACACATCGACGATCACGAATAAGTGGGCCTGAACTATCATGACGTAATAATGAATAGCGAAGAAAAATTTATTCAGATAAATATTATTTAGGAAAGGATTTTTCCCCAGATTTTATCTTTTTTACAGCACATTTGTTTTATATTAAGCATTTTTGTTAGTCAAAATAGGGACAGAGTGATGTGTGTAAAGGATAGAAAAATATTTTTAGTGGCCATACACATACATTTTCGTTACACTATCGACCTTAATGGCGCACGTTTTGCTCGCACAGTAACGGCGGATGTGCTCCTTTGTGAACGGAAGCCGCGTTCGAATCGATTGCAATGCGATAGCCAGCGCTAAGTGGAATCGAGAGGGTCGTAACGTGGCGCAGAGTTGTTCTATCGACAGTAGCGATTGATCTCACTGCCGCCGCCATTTCGAGATGATTGCACTGATTGATTGCTGCTCTCTTGCGCGTGTTAAGCTCGATCCGGCGAACTACCAGTGACGACTTTGGTATACCGATTCTAAAGGCCTAGTGAGAGTTTCTGTTTTGTCACAAATGCACGTAGGTGATTTGTTATGAGCGTAGTAGAGAAATATTTTGTTACATAATGATTATAGCAGCAAGATTAAGATACTTTTATGATACTATTTTTATTTGACTGTAATTGCGATAGTATCTTTAAAAACTGTAGATAATTCAAACTATAGATAATTTTGGTAAAAAAAGAGATAAATCACAATTTTTTCCTTTATAATAAGTTTAACATTAGATGTAACACATTTAAAGTAAAATTTATTCTCTAGTTTGAAACATCTCTAATTCAATAATTTTAAAATTTATAATAAACTGTCGGCGCGAAGATGACATCCATTTCTTTTAATTTAAAAGAAAAAAACATTTTGCGATTATTGCGAAGAATATTACTAAGGTCTCGGTAGTCTAATGGCTTAGAACGCTCATACGGAATACAAGAGACTTCGGGTTCAACTCCCGGTCGAGATAATATTTTTCGCAATAAATGTATTTACAGTTTTTCAGCACATTAATATCTTGCTAATATGATACCTGATTGTGTATCAAAATTATTTAAGAATTGCTTGTCAATTTAATTTCATTCATGATATTATTCCAGTAGTTTAATTGCGTTTATTATAAATCTGGAAAACCAATTCGGCGCGCAGTTTGAAGGACTACAAATATGGTATATATATGCAAGCACATATATATAGTATATATATAATTCACATTGAATTATTTAAACTATTTAAAGCATTAAAGATTTAACTTCGACCGGTATAGGCTGTTGAATTTCTATTATTAAAAAAAAACATTTAATTCATACAAATATATTACATAAAAGAGAATTTAAAAATTCAATAAATTACGGTGAAAATACTCACGACTCCGAATTTAGTGTTTTGATGAGTACGATAAATTTTGCACAACGTTTCCAATCGTGCCAATTTCGTGCGAAATTTATGACAATTGCGATTACGAACAAGTTCGCGAATTGATCTGCCTAACCCAGTAAATTAATTTTGATCACTTAGCTACGGCGAGGATCCGTGTCGATAGTAATATAAATCGTTTGTCCATTTCACACAGTTAGAAATTGATGATAGCTCATCTTGGACGCGTCTGCAGCGTGATAAAGTACACCGCATGTCACGGATCATGTGATGAAATTTGCATACGAAACGGAAAAATATGCTGCGGAAGCAACGTATGAGACTCCGCGGGGAAATCTGTGCTCGATACCCGCTGACAGTACGATATCTTCCGAGAAACAAACGTATCTCGTGTATGAAATACGAACTCGCGACATAATGCGGCATAAATTCTCACTGCGAGCATTTTTCTTTAATCGCGCTCTGTATCAGAGTAGTAACGTATCTGTAAATTTTTTTAACTAAATTGCAGCGGTTACTTTCTCTACCCTCGCATAGTTCATTTCTGGGTAGACACGAGCAATTTTTGAGACGTGAGCATTCTTTTGTCGTGGTTGCACAACGCGGACTGCGGACTTGAATGCAGAAACTGCGGCGTAACGAGGTGAAGCGCGTAACTTTACCGCAACCAGAAGATTCGCGGTACGATAATTATTATGTACGCGCATACAAATGGCACACTCCGCGAACTCGTAAACTAATGCGCATTGTTCGGCCTGCAAAATTGATAAACGGACGACTGTTTTTCACGCCGCGATATAACTTCGGCTTAACGAGAACGAAATTGAATTTACGTTCTGCAGTATTGCGTTGCTGATTGCGCTAATTAGCGCCAGCATTCCAATAATTGAACGAAAAATACGAAACGCGCATCTAAGAAACAATATGTGCTCGGAACATTTACATGTCAGTTATCAATTTATTTTAAGAAAAGTTAACCGAAATTATTATAATACTTAAATAATTTCCGATGGAACAAAAAATCTAATATATATATAATAAGTTATAAATAATAACATTATTAGATTAAAGATGAACTTGTACATCGTATGTAATAAATCTTCAGACTTCTTTAAGTTATTACTATTACCTGTAATCATAAATCATTCATTGGGAAAACACTTCAATTTCATTTTACGTTAATATACATACGCTTCTCTTGTGCAATTAATTTAAATAACAATTAGGAAAACACCGAATGGTGGATTGCTCAAGACTGTCCATCAAGCGCAACAGGTTGCAACATATCACGTGCATCGGTCAGTCGATAAAACCGCACATGTTTCTACGATCTCGGTTTAGATCGGAAAATCAAGATAGATTATTTATTCAGTTAGAGTAAATAATTCCATTATGAATATATTCGTTCAGTTGGTATTAAATGCTCGAATGCATTTTTTTCAATTTTGCATGAAACCTTAATATAAACTGTTATGAATAACACTTGAATTATTATTATTACTATTTGCAATACACACTTTGAAGTTGTTAATTCTACCATGACCAAATGTACGTAACGTAACTATCATAATTTTACCTTAACCGTAATAAATGAATAACAAAACAGCATTAATTTTATTTTCATTATTATCAATATAATGAACGGAAAAAATAACTATACATAAAATAACAAAAACATTAGAAATACGTCAAAGTAAAAACGAGTTTATATTTTCTTTCTGACATTTTACGAAATGTTTGCACTTAATAAAGCACGGAATTTAATCAGATAACCCGAAAAATGTATTTTCTCTGTGTAAATAATATTTTGGAAGATATATAAAAAAATCTTTTCTAAAACAGAATTTCAGATTACTAAGGTCAATATTAGTTTCTATTACCATTTAATATCCGATAGAGTAAATAACTTGATCATTATATCTTGATTAAAGTTTTGCACGGGGAAAAGCCCGGAAATTAATTTAAAATTCACTACTTATTAAACCTTTTCAGGTGTAATCCGCTCTAAAATCCTCCGCTTAATATTGAGCAAACTCATAATGATCAAGCTGCAAAATTCTTAGTGCGAAAAAATCGCATGAGATTTGTTTGCATAAATGTCATAATTATTAAAAATATTTATATAAATCTTTGGAATTTCCGATTTAATGTATTTTTTTATAAATATAATAATAAATATTTAAATATTGTCAATAATTTTTAAAATTAGTACATTTTAGGTAAAAAAAATTTCTCGATTTATAAAAGTATTTGCGGGGGGCAACACTTAAAAAACTTATTATATCAATTAAACTTTAATGATTTGTATACTAAGCTTATACTTGAACATTTTTAATTTAATACTCCAGTCCATTGAATAAAAAGCTTATCGGAACTTAAGAACCTTCCAGGGACGTAGTTACAAAATTGCTACAATTTTTCTCAACGAGCTTAAAATCGCGCAGCTACTACACGAAGGAGCGTAAACTTTATCCTCGATGCGGAGAACTGATTTACGGAAGTATAAACTCGCCCGTAAGTGCGGAAACTTTCTTCGAAGAAGTTATCGAGAGCAATCGTCGACGATCGAGTCGGAAGCAGATGCCACATGTAATTTTGTTAGTGACCGATGTCTCTGCTCGGTCCATCCCGTAAAAAGAAAAAGAAGTCTCGACTAGAGAGGAGAGAGAAGAGACAGGAAGATTAATAAGCTTCTTATTATAATGGGAGATAAATTTGATCACTTTTAAAGTAAGTGATAAAGTAAGATTAAAAAGGAAGATTGTATAAGCCAACGCAATTACAGTAATACATTGTAAAAAATAAAATGTCAATTTTAACTTAAAGACGTATAGTGGACTTTCTGAGATATGCAAAAATGTTAAAATTAATTTTGTGTTAATTTTAACAGTTTTGTATGTCTCAGAAAATCTACTATACGTCTTTGAGTTAAAATTAACATTTTATTTTTTCACAGTGTAATTACATACAAAATTGTAATTGCATACAAAAAAAATCACACACAAATCATTTCGATCCCGGTTTGTAAGTCTTCTTCAGTATTTATTAGTAAAATATGAAGTAATAATTAAGTTTATATAATAATCAAATACGATAAAGAACGCCACGAACGGTCAAAGTTAGATGTTTCGAATAATACATTATATATTCTTTTATTAAATCAATTTATTCCAGATATGATTGCGCGCCGATAACTTTCGGACACCCAACACAATCACTCTGAAACGCTAATAATCCCCCTTAAATAAATTAGAAAGAAAGAAAGAAAGAAAGAAAGTATACGGTCGTGCTTAAAATTCTTATAATGTTTATACGCACGCGGCCATATAACACGTTCTCTCTATACATATCAGTTATTGCGAGGAATATTTTTGAAGCCTCAGTGATCGAGTTGGCTAAGACACTCTTCTCGGAAAGTTGAGACATCCCAGGTTCGAACCCGGGCTGAGGTAATATTCTTCGCAATAAGTTTCTTTCTCTCTTTCTTTCTTTCTAATCTATTTAGGGGGGATTATTAGCTTTTCAGAGTATATTCTATTTCAGATTATTGAAATAATTGAAGTCCATGATGTTAAAATTCTTTGATAAATAAATAAATATAAGATCTTAAAAGAGGCGACCAGTCATATTAGCAGAACGTAATTAACCATCATATTATGTTTTTGCTTCTAAATATTAATCCTTTAACTACTAAGTTATTTTATTTCATTATTAGTCACGTGTTACATCTTAAAGTAAATGCTGATGCGATCGAAAAAATCTGTATCCCATTTCGCTCGCGTTTCTCCCTACTCACAACGCAATTAGTAATTTTCGCTTTTCATTTCCATGCGTACGACTATATTGGCGCGTTCGGAGAGAGCTCATAGCCTTCGAAGAATAGGTTCCATGCGATGGCAACGGGTCACACGTTCGTGGCCCCTTCGGAAGTGGGATAAGCTGCCGCCGCCAGTGGAAAAGCTCTGATACACACAGATCACGTGCGCGACCTTAGGTACGAGCGAATGAAGTTTCGGGATTTACTTTACGTTCGTGAATCAATTTATGCCATAACAAATAATATAAATTAGCTCCCGTTCCGACAACTTTCTCGAATGCAAGCTACACGAACGACGTTGCATCGCCAATTTGAGATATTTAATGTGATTCCGCGATCTCGTAAGCAATACAAATCGTTAGGCTAATTCTCGACATGCTGATTGCATGTTTCTATCATAAATGAAGACTTCGCCCGTGCTTTATTTCGTATTATTAATCCATGTTAATGGATTAATGGATTAGTGACGTGGATTTTCGTTTAGAGCTCCAATATTAATTTTGTTTTTATCAACACCGTTCAACAATAAAGTCAAAATTTTTATTATAAGACTGCGAAAATAGTTCAGTGTGTTCATAGACTCAGCTGTTACCTAACATAGACGATTACATATCTCGGAGAAAGGGTTGAGTAACTGTTCGCATGCACCAAATGTATCGTTATTTTCCAACGGTGAAATTGTAGCGTGACCGACATTTCCGCTTCAGCAATCGAAGCAATATCGTCTAACACGTAGCGTATTTATGGGTATTTTGTATCACAAACGCAATACAGTTGACAATTTGTCTCTGTACAAACAGACAATGATTCGCGCACCGTTTCAATTTTCTTCGATACGGTTTCCAAAATTTCCAATCGTGAAAGACGACGTGCTTTAAGTAACGTATACGTTTGGCAACTACTATCCTTGCTTCTCGTACTGCATTTGTTCATGTTTAAAAATGAAAGAGTGGAAAAATAAATATTCAGACAGTTATGATTTTTTTTTCAATTATGTAAATGTCAAACAATAAAATTGAAATAATAATATTATAACGCAAAGGATTCCTATTGTCTTAAGAAATAAAAATATCAATAATAAAATGATCGTAGGAGCGGTAAACAGTGCTCAATCATTTTAGTACAAGTTATTTTAATATATCATAATCAATTACAATACAAATCACCAACTTCCATGCGATTCCAATTCGAGCCATTTTCAGTATTATCAATGATTAATATACAATTAACAAATATTGATACTATTGAGGATGACTCGAATTGAAGCTGAAATGTAGGATAGATCAAAGTGAATTGGATCACAGGACGAATCGAATCAATGTAAATTTTGAGATTGTTAGATTTGTCGTTAATTTTATTATTTTTTTGTTTTAAAAATAGTTCGTTTCAAATTAAAAAGTAATAAAATTAACGACAAATATCGACTAACTGTTTCAAAATTTACATTGATCCAATTCGTCCTGTGATTCGATTCGTCTCGATCTACCTTATGGTTGGTGATTTGTGTTATAGCATTATAATATATTATAGCATTAGATTATGATATATTAAAGTCATTTGTACGAATGTGATTCTCATTACATATAATACAATATAATACAGAATCAAAATTGCAATATATCCATGTTAATTTAATAATGTTAAAGATTTCAGCACTTCGCAATAAATATATTTTTCTACAAGGCACTTTCTATAAAGTTACAAGCAATCATCTATTAATTAATAACATTATCACTATTTTGCAGTAAATGCATTTTTCTTGATAGTATAAAAAATTTTTGGACAATTTACAGATTTAAATTGAACAGTGACTAAAGAAAAATTGCATAAATATAATATATAAAATTATTCATATATCATATATATAATATATATAATATATTAATTATATTTATAACATATAATGATATTATTTATATTATATATATAAGTATATATATAGATGCCTTGTATAAATATATATTCCCTAAACTTTCTATTTCTATTTATCCATTTGTCATTATCTCATTCGCCAGAATGAGTGGAATCAAAAAAGGATCGTGTCATCAAGACAACGAGGGCGGCGGCTGATGAGTAAACTCATTTATTATATTCGCGTGACTAAAAATAAGAACACGTCATTATTATCTCATATAAACTCATGTTTTGTTACGTTATATTATAAGTATTATTGAGCAAACTAATCTCGTGGTAATTTTGCCATTTTTTTATGAAATTGTATAAAAATACGAAGATTAGAGGAACAAACATTTATAATCCTGATTATTCAATGGCAATTTAAACGCGTTTAATCGCAAAGTATGACAATGATGGCTGCGTTCAGAAGAGAAAGCAGCAACTGTTGTAAAATTCTTCAATACGATTGGTTCTTGCTTTTGATTCCTTATGGATCTAAATATATGAACCAATCATTTTGAAGAATTTTACAACAGTTACAAAGGAACGCACCTCTAGCATTGTGTCTCAGCATTATTTTCTTATTAAGGCCCAGTTTCACAACTTACGATTAACTCTTAACCGAGGTTCAATTTATTCATTATCTTTTTCCAATTCTCTCTCTCTCTAGAGAATTGGAAAGAGATAATGAATAAGTTGAACCTCAGTTAAGAGTTAACCGTAAGTTGTAAAACTGGACCTAAGGCTCTTTTTCGCCAACCTTGGTTAAATTACGACGATTACGAGGGTAATAGTGGGCAGTATTTGAAATACATGTATTTAAAATAACGTATTTAAATACAATTTTTTGAATATTTTGTATTTTGTATTTTATATTTGAATACTTTTTTGAGAGTATTTTGTATTTTGTATTTAAATATAATTTTTTTGAGTATTTTGTATTTAAATACAATTTTTTTTAGTATTTTGCCCACCCCTGACTACAACGATAACTAACTAAATGCTAAGGTTTCGCTGAGGGAAAGTAACTATATGAAAAGTAACTTGTCACAATTATGCGTTATTTACTGAAAAAGGTAACTTGTTACTTGTAACGCATCAACGCGCGATTTTATTTACACGTAACGAGTAAAAATGACTCATTACAAATAACGAGCTTTTTTTTTAATAACGAACATGGGTGAGGGGGGCATTGCCCCCCCCCCCCCGGTCGAGAGACGCGTTGAATAAAAGCGCACGTTGGTGGGGTTAAAATTTAAAAATACAAAAATACCTTGATGAAAAAAATTTCACTGAAATTATTCTACGTTTTGGAACATTTCAGCGAAGTTACTGAAAATTTGCTGAAATTTCACTGAAAGTGAATTTTTCAGCTAACATATTGAAAAATCGCTGAAATTTCTCTGGAATTTTTACTGTTTGTCTGAAATTTTGCTAAAATTTTGCTGAAAAGGAATTTTTCAACTAAAAATCACTGAAATTAAATTGAAATTTTTCTAAAATGCTGAAATTTTGCTGAAAAATGTTCCAAAACGTGAAATAATTTCAGCGAAATTTTTCAGTATACAAAAAAAATTAAAAAATCCTAAAAAACAAAATATCTTCCTCGACATACACTTACCTTGTCGTGGTGAGGAAGATTTTAACCAAAAAGTAAAAAGTGTACACATTAGAAATAAGTGACGAAAAAAAAGTCATTAACTCGACACTTGCACTGTAGGGTCACCAAGGAAGGAAATATTTGAACATTTTTTCCTTACGTGTGGCAAGACCTTCCCTTAGAAAAAATCCTGTGGACGTCCATGGTAACGAGTGACTTTTCCAATTCGTGACAAGTAATGATTGACTTTTCCAACTCTAATGTTACTGCCATAAAAGTTTCGGATCGTTATTACCAAATTAGGGAGTTTTTGCAATAACGTGGATCCAGATACCATGAACGCTAAAGTTCGTTATAAGTAATGTTATCCTTTTCTTAATTAGTTGTTGAGAAGAAGATAACCTAACCTTAATGGTCACCATATCTGGATAAATCATATTGCAATGCGCAATATGGCTCCCTATTATTATAACAAAGTAATGATAAAAAATAACGGCGTTACAAGAAATAATGCGTTCCATTTCCTGGATATCACAATCCATTTTTCTTAGCGATTTACATACATACTTTTTAGAATTTCATATCATGTCGTGCGTATTGATAAATGTATTGTATACGTAATTTATATAATATTTTGAAAAAAATGCAAGCTAATTAATTGAAAAATTAAAAAAAGGAATTAAAAAACATCGAAGTAAATTGATGGATTATTTACAAACCAATGATAATTTTACTGCCGCTTTTTACATGATAAAATGTGCGCGAGTTCGGGATAATAGTTCATTTATCTTATTCGCGATGCTTTGATGCCATTGCGGTGATAGTGATGAATTACAACGTGCGGACAGTTAATCTAATGTAGGACGATGAACTGGGAAACTTTTCGCGGGTACGTGACCCGCCATAGTAAACGGTAATGTGGCGCAACCGGGCTTTCACAAATGCTACACATTTCCCCGTCGAACAAATTCAGTTTGCCTCTGGCGCATCTTTGACGCTATACGTCATTCGCACCCGCGTTTCACCACTGCCGCGAGAACGGTAACGCAATGAAGCGAATTGATGGTGAGAGTAGATGAAAACCCCGCGATTCTTTCCCATCATCATCGTCGTCGTTGTCGTCGTCGTCGTCGTCGTTCCGACTCCATTAGCTGGCTTTCTTCCACTTGCGAATTGCATCACGTCGTGTGCGAAATCGAATTGCGGCACGCACGGTATTCGCGTGGAAAGCACACTTCTATCTGATTTTACATAGGTGTGTAATGAAAACGAATTAAAATAACCAGCAAGAAAAATTCCTAACTTATCTTGATACAGCCCGATTTATGTACATATGTTCAAAAAACAATATCATTTCATTTTATAATTATGATTGATTTATAAAGTATTTATATATGAATACACACATATATATATGTAAATAAAATATTCAAGTGAACAATTATTTATTTAAATATAACAATTTCTTAATGAAATTGTAGAATAACAATAATAATTTTGAAGTTATTATAAATTATACATAGAATGTTTTAAAAGTGCAATTAAGTAAACAAGAATTGAAATTACGGATTTATCTCATGACAGTTATTATATATATGGTTAATTTAAAATTTACGAGACCTTTCCTTTCACGCGCGCCATATTTGTTATCTAGAATATTTAGGCCATCTATATCTCTAAAGAGATCATGTAATATGCGCATGCAAATCTGCATCGGCTATGCAAATTTCATTGAGCCGCGCGCCCTTATTTCCAACCAATCGCGTTTAGCACGTCCTGGCTTAACCAAGGATTTACAGATCGCGGGACTCTCTTTTGGCAGGTTCTCCCACAGCCTATTTTGCAGAGGTTTTAACCTTAGTGCCCTTGAGGATGTAGCCCTTCTTCCTCAAAATCTCTTGAATTTCCCGAAGCTAGTCTGATTACAGTTTAACTATTTAAGCTTTCTACTCTGGGTGCCAAATTACTCAACGTCTAGAACAATTAACATAGTATTAACTTATTTATCTTGATATTTTTCTCAGCTGCGACAAGTTTCAAATAAAATGATTACGGAAATATTTATCGCACAATCACTTAAAAAATGTAACGATGAAGTAACCTCTATTATAAGGTTCTTGAACATTTTTCATTTTCTGTCCAAGATGAAGCTTTTAAATTACTTTCTTTATACAGAACAGTTAAAACTTTAAAAATAAACATTGAGATAAATTTAAGAAATGACGGAAGTTTGAAATTAAAGTTATTCTTATTCTTATCATTTAATTTTATGCTTATTTTTTGGATATTTACATTGATTGAAATAATTAAAAATAAGTGATTAGAAATGAACGATAAGTTTTCTAGATATATACTCATAAAAATACTTTTTGTATTAAAAAAAGCACATTACAAAGAGTTTAATAGTTGAAAGACTATCATCTCATTTCTGACACTAGCTGCGCAACCTCATTTTTGCTTCTAACTTTGAGATTCTAGTGGAAGCAAGAAGAAGTTTTCTGACAGAAAATGGATGTTGGAAAATGCTTTAACTTGATAAACTATGCCTCGCGGATGTGATAGACTTTAGAAATTATTTTAATTAAGCACTTTCAGCATTCAAGTTACGATAAGGAATTCAATAAATCTTAGTACGAATATAACTTCAGTGTTTGCAGAACTAGAATTCACGAAATCTATATCAATGCTCAAATATTATTTTAATACATACACACATATATATAAAATTTTTTTTTCAGAACCAAGGAAAATATGAATATAACAATAGTACAGAGGGCCAACTATTATCAATCCTGAGTTTAATACTGCGCATAAAATCGTTACATCAAACTTCATTTCATTGGAAATACAATTCCGAGAGATTATTAGCTTATCACGGAGCATTAAAATGATATTTTTTGATTTTTCAGTTAACAGAAAGGAGACCTGTTATATCTTCATAAATTGCAGTTGTCTCACCATGTCACTATTTTTATCTTACTTCATGAATAATTCAAGAGGGACTAATATCCATTTATTTGAGAGCCGATGCGCATCAGGAACAACAAAACCTGTGCTTTTTACATAAATCTCCAAACAAAATATCATTCCTGGCACGTATTTTTATCTCGCGATATATTCAAAATTATAGATTGTGTGCCAAGTTTCTATAATGCGGATTTATTATATCACATTCTTATTTTGAAAGTGAGACAATTCCGCAATTGTTATTTTTCAGAAATAATAGAACATACTTCTGTTAAATAAAAAACTGCAAACAAACAATTTTTTATTCACTGATACTTATAATTGCAATAACGAACAAAATATAATGAGAAGGTAGCAGTTATGTGTTGTTAAAAAAAACAACGTTTCTATAATAAATAAAGAATACAACATAAATCCAATTTGACTCGTTAATTTAGAACCGTTTTATAAATTAGTAAGCACCAAATTTACAACTAATCTGCAACCATAAGACAAAAGCGACAATTGCTTTGTTGTCACATGTATAAAACAAAAATGCGAAACACGTTTTTTACTATTTAATTTTCCACTAAATTTGTATGGGCTGAACACACTTGCCGTCGACGTATTCCACATTTGTTTAGCATTCCTGGCGCGAAATTGGGAAGCGTTTATAATGTAGAACTACGAATGAAAATGGGCCAAACGTTACATGAAAATCGATCCAGATTATCGGACAAAACAATTTCTGCGTTCGCCAAAAATTTATCGCGTGCGCGACGAACGGGAAGAAAAAATCGGTATATTGCATACGCATAAATCATACTACACATAATAAAAAGCAGAATGTGTTATGGCGTTCTGAATTTTCAACAATTGTAGTTGCATTTTGGCGATAAATTTTTTAAATAAAAAAAGGGTTAAATAAAAAAAGGGTGAATAAAAAATTCGATAATAAAATTATATAATATAAAATTTCATAAAGTGTTCCACTTTGAGTAATCATAAGTGATAAAAACAGTAATGTGATCAGACATAAGATAGATTTTGAGAAATTTGCGATTCCCTTTTATAATCGTTATCATTATCTTTGTTAAATATTTTTTTAATAGAAAATTTTTATCAAATAACGATACATGACTATAATGTTGCTCCCCTGGAATGACAATATAAAAAAATCTAGATACACACACGGTCAAAATAAAATTCGTTTGAAATATGTGAGCAAATGTAGCGAACATGCAATTTCTTCGGCCTGCCCGTGCTCGTCGGAATGCTATAACTTAGATCGCTGTCATTTCGAGAATCGTTTCGCAAAGTATAACCAACGCGGCAGTATTTCAGAAGCTCTTCGGAAAGAGAAGAAAGCGCCAGTTTGCGAACGACGTAAATGCACGGAGTATTAATGTGAGGACATGCAGGAGAATCTGGATCTGTCGTAATGATGCACCGTGCATCGTGCGTTTAACGTGTGTACGTGTAATTTTGCAATTACGTGAGATGCCTTCGTTACTCGGCGAATGAGAATAATTACGATAAGTGAAAAGAAATGGTAGATACTGTTAATTTGAAAATTATACGATGTAATTTCTTGTAATATGGCTGGCGAAATACACGGAGCAAACAGAACGTTAATGACTATGTTCAGCAAAGAAAGCAGCTTTGCAACTGTTATATAATTCTTCAATATGATTGGTTTATACGTTTAGATTTATAAGGAACCAAAAACAAAAACCGAATGTATTGAAGAATTTTACAACAGTTGCAAAGCTGCTTCCCCTGCTGACCG
>NW_017256062.1:427505-457757 GCF_001594055.1 Mycetomoellerius zeteki
CAGCCATTTTATATCAGATCAAAACACATGCAGAGCGCGACTTAATATTTTCTGTAAAATATTTTATATAAAATTATTTCTTCTTTAATATTATCATACAACATACATTTATACTAATGAGTTTTTACAAAATTTTGAACGTGTCTCTACCGTAAACGAGACTGTCAATCACAACAATAATCGCGATTTTTTTATTAGGAAACGAATTCTTACGAATATAATAAAGAAAAGACAAAATCTGCGTGTTAATTTTGAAAGTTAATTCGCAATAGTATCACAGCTTGGGAGTAAACAAAAGAAACCAATTGTTCTGCTTCAAAAGTACGTCTTTGTATTACATCACGTCATTCACGTTTTATCTTCATTTCCAATTCGATTTAACTAAGACTTTGAATTATCATCGATTCTGTGGATGTAATTGGTTATTTAAGCCCCGGTTTAAACTGTAACAAACGGCACGATGAAAAAACACGCGATTCATTACTACTCTCTGAAACTGTCTATATATCTAAAGAAGGAAATGGAAAAGATTGGGAGCTTAATTCTCTATATCCGTTTGAACTAAAATACAATACGTAAAACGATTTCTGATTACATTTTGCTGATTACTCTTTTATATCACACAATTTAAAATGAACTTTTTATTAAAAAGAACAAATCAATTTTATGACGAATTTCTATCACATATTTTCCGATCAAATCAATTATTCATATAATTCTAATATCTATTTTTTTCCTTTTTATCACAAAATATAATAATTTTTCCTGTTATCGTATATTAGACAAAAATTATAAAGAAAAGTATAAAAATTGTAAAGAAAAATTTATTGAGATATCAATTAGTTATAAACAATTGAAAAACAAAAACTTCAAATAAATGAATATAAATAATATCTTGTTCTTTATTCAATTCAAGTAAACTTTAATTGCAGAATTAAAATTTTAGATTTAATTATTAATGTTGACAATCAAAAAATACCAACAAGTCTAAAACATCATTGATTTTATATTGTTGTAATCGAGAAAATAAACTGTGTTATGAAATAAAACAAATTCAGTGAAAATTAGACACCATTAATTGAATATACAAAGTCAAAAGACAATAGCTTCTTTCAATATTATTATTTGGATTTTTGTCCAAATGTAATCTGTAATCTGAAAGAAACGTATGATTGATATATATTTTATACGGTGGTCGTAAATTATACGAATATTTATTTGGCTATCAACTTCACTATCCCCTCTAAACACTTAGCCAAAGGCAAACACCGAGAATTGTAAACTTTATATAATAGCCTAATAATAAATTACGCGACGACGCTTGCATAACTCTCTCGACAAATTGCGGAAGTGCAGCTAGTTATTTTCTCGTTTAAGATGGGATACACCCCATAGCTGATTTGTTAAGCTACGCTTATCTACAAGACAAACTCATCATGAGATAAGTCTGAGCAGCCCTAAGGGAACGTGTGCCGAAATATATTGCGCGCATTGATGATAACACCGCGAGTTTCCTTCCCGCTTGTCGACGAGAAACGTCGGTGCGCAGCAAACGCTCACGTGCATATGCCCAACCGAAGAAACGAGATAGTTGGTGCTGTTGCAAGTGAGCTCTGAAACTCGGTTAATCTCCGGACTAAGTACTATTCCACTGCGGAACACTATTGAAACTCACTCCTGAACAGACATTTCAAGAGCGAAATTGTTCATGATTTCAAGGGCCATGACTTCAAAGTACCATGAGAAAGAGCTTTCAAATAAATGATCGATTTTCCTTAATATTATAAAAAGATTTTAATCGAAGTAGAGTATATCTTTGCACCTGAAAAACAAGAGAGAGTAAGTTTAAAATATAATCCGCTTTATATTGTTGTAGTCGCAAAAACAAACTGTATTATGGAATAAAATTAATTCAATGGATTTTAAACATTATTAATTGAAAATATAAAGTCAAAAAATTATTTGAAAATACAAAATACGAAAATACAAGTCAATGTTACAATAAAACATTTATTTCATATGATTAAAAATTGGCATTTTTTAAATAAAACTTGTTTATATAACGTATAAAAAAAATTTTAGAAAATAACACAGCTTTTTTCTAATGGCATTTATTAAAACTTGTTTATTTGATCCATCCAGAAAATGTTTATTCATAATATAAAGTGAAGATCCTTTATAGAGGTTGTATCATGAAAACATAAGATTTTTAATTTATGTTCTTCTACTTTTCAAATACCAATATGAATAGATACAGATAATACATAAAAATGAATATGTGAATAATTTATAAATATCAACTGATATATTATAAAAGAAAAAACGTAAAGTAAGAAAATATGTTCAGATTGAACAACCATAAATCAATTCAAAAATTAATAAATCTACACTGAGAAAAATGGTCTGGTTGGATTAAATAGCAATTCTGATGGAAAATGGACGAATCAGAATTTTCTGGTTAAATCTTTAAAATATTCTAGTTGAGATAACTAGAATTCTGATTGATATAACTACTCTGGTAAAAATAAGAATTCTAGTAGATTTTACCAGAAATATTGTATCAAACAGAATTCCGGTTACCTCAACTAGAATTCTAATAAATTTAACAAGAAAATTCTGATTCGTCCATTTTCAACCAGTAATTTTTTTCAGTGTAGTAAGTTCATTATGTCACGTTATAATAGTATTAAAGATATCAATATGCATTAATTACTTCAAATTAATTAAATAGTACGTAATTTTTAGAGGGGTTATTTCAAAATTTTCTCTTTTACTGCTGATGAAAAGTGATACATCAACATTAGTTCGCTATTCATTAACCTTGCAACTCTTCAATAGCCATAGCAAGATTTGTACACGTGCTTTTTTGCATATATTTATTTATTGACAACAATGTTTTTATATCCAGTGACGTACATGTGAGACGTGTCTGAATCTATGTGAAAAAAAATAGATCACCGCGTTTCTTCATACTTATCGGACTAGAAGAAGACAGGTAGCGATATCACGCTGCATACCGACACCCTACAATTAAATTTCCGCCGATTAATTCAGTGTGCGATGACATTAAAAGCTTCTTATTGATTGTTTGAAAATAAAATTAGAGAGTACGTTCATTATATGCGGAATACAAATTACTTTTTTACAATAAGAGCTACGATTTTTTTTAAAAGGAGGTCACTTTTTACAAATAATTTGGAATTAAATACGTATCATTAAAAATAGGTATTTTTATAAGCTTTTTCTTATGAGTTTAGCTTCGTGTTTGCAATCCTAGATTTCTATTCTTTAATTTTATTTCAACAGAATTTTGATTTAAGATTCACTTGCTGAAATGTTTGATGATGGATATCGAAAAGTACTTTCTACTACATTTCTGATGGCCACAAAATGATTACGTTTTACAGAGGAGTTGTTAGATCGCGCGAATATCTATCTTAACATGCATGGTAGGCATTCCAAATAAGTTACTATCTCGCATACACTTTTCATAGGCTAGGTTTTTATGGATATCTGCAGCGATTGCAATGGCATACATCGAAATGCCCGAATGCGCAGAAGCGATAGGCAGTGACACGTGTGCATGAGTACACAGGATGCAGATGGCAGCAACATGCAGCGATGTGCAATCTAGATACAGCCCGCAGGGATGACTGATCCACATAGTCATTTGGACTTTGCAGTCCCACGGAAGCAAATTCAATATATTGCGGATATTCACATACGCTCATAAGATAAATATATATACTCAAAATCCTCAAAAATATACCGAAAAAAAATTATTAAATTTTAATAAATATTTGTTGGAATAATACTAACTAAATATTTACTGTAAATCTGAAAATATACTTATTTGGTATAAAAACCATTAATTTAAGTAATAATTTTTTGTATTGAGTAAATATTTATTTACTGTAAGTAAATGTTTAGGTAGTACTATTTAAATAAACATTTATTAAAATTTAGTAAATATATATTTTCAGTGTATCACTGCAAAAATACTATTCTCACTTTTAAAATATCTTTATTTTTGATATATAGAACTTGAAATAAGATTATTTAGCGCTAAACCGACATAATTTGCTTACATGAAAAAATTTGATCTAGTTATACCAAGAAAAATGTTTTCGTTATTCAATAATAATTGTCTTAATTTGAGAGGGAATAATATCGATAGAAAATTACAATGTCTTCAAATCGAAAATTAGAATATAATATTGTTGATATAAGAATATATGATTTAATATAAAAATATATAATATTGTTGAAATTTGAGATTATTAAAAATTCTTTAAAAAAGATTTAATATTGCTGCTTTTATATATTCAGGGTGGGGCATTTTAATCGCCCCAAGCGAATATCTCAGAAATTAAAAGAGAGATACAAAAAAAAGTTTTTTATATAAAAGTTGTAGGTTTTCTTAGGGGAAAGAAGGTGGACATAAACGGGTTTTGAATAGGGGGCACTACCAAGGTCAGGTCAGGGTCAACATGAATTTTTTAAATAAAAATCCTAATTTTTTATTGCATATTCTTATAGCACATCTCGAGAGCTTTCCAAAACGCTATAATAAAATATTTTTTCATGAAGTACTTTTCGAGTTATAAGTCTTGAATGACAGTTTCGCCGGCAATAACATTCGCCGGCAACCCAAGGTGTCCGACCGACGCGACGGCTACAACCTTTTGAATGTTGTTCAGGATCAAGACCTGGATAACGTTTGTCAAGATCAAGGTCATTGGAGATTGTTCCTCTGATTTTCATTTTGATTGCACAAAAATTCATTTCTACGTAAAAATAAAAATAAGAAGTACAATCTCCAATTTCCTTAATCTTGACAAATGTTATCCAGAACATGATCCTGAACAACATTCAAGATGTTTTAGCCATCGGTCGGACATCTTGGGTAATGCTAATGCCAGCGGTACTGTAAACCTTATAACTCGAAAAGTGCTTCATGAAAAAATATTTTATTATAGCGTTTTGGAAAGCTCTAGAGGTGTGCTACAAGAATATGCAATAAAAAATTGGGGGTTCCATTTAAAAAATTTATGTTGACCCTGACCTGACCTTGGTAGTGCCCCCTATCTAAAATCCGTTATTTCCACCTTCTTTTCTCCAAGAAAACGTACAACTTTCATATAAAACTTTTTCTTGTATCTCTCTTAGTTTCTGAGATATTCGCTTGGGGCGATTAAAATGCCCTACCCTACTATGTATATATACACAGGGTGGGGCAAAAAATTATTCTCAATTTAAATTGAGTTTTAAATTGAGAATAATTTTTTTCTTTGATACTCATACACATGTTCTGTCATAATGCAACAAACGTATGAGGAAAAGTAGAAGTAAGTTATACACAACCTAATTCAAAAATAATAAGAAGAATAAGAAAAGAAGATCCATATATTACGTATTTAATATAACAGGATAACAAAAGCTAGACTCATTTTTTATTCATATTCCTTTGAAAAATTTAGAAACAATACGTGCATATACACTTTGATTTGTATTCCGCGATACAAAGATTTTCTAAATCATAGGATATTAGCTACATTTTTTAATAATCATCGCGTCGTGCTCTCGATACATATAAACGTGCGGTGATTTTAAATAACTTGTTCACACACACAATTGGCATATAAAATTTTATATTTATACTTCAGTTATGAAAGACGCACAGTCGCACAGCAATGCTGACAAGCAGATGCTAATATCACAAACATACTAGATACACTAATGTTATTTTAGAAAATAATCCGACATACAAAAAACGTTTTACCCGAGGAGCGTATCTGATTTGGTAAATAAATTTTTGAATTTTGGGTGAACACACACTAACGCACAACGCGCCCTCTCAATATCAATACCGGAACATTATTATTACACCCAGTATGATCACAATACCGCGTTCACATCCCACTCGATATCCTTCTAGCTAGTTTATCGCGCATCCCCTGGCGCTGCGTCGAAAATTGCAGCGTGCAACGTCGAAGATAAACGACTGTGCAAAGCGCGTGGCGTGTACGCTCGTGTGCATGCACGTTATTTATACTCGGGGCCACGCGTGCACCATGAAACTGGCTTATTAATATTGCCTTTCTCGACTGAAAGTAAGTCGTGGGGTAGATCGGAGTTAACCATCGCGGCTCCAATCGACAATACGATTTCGGAAATTAAGAACTTCCTGTTTCGCATACAAGACACGGGATTTAGTCATTACATCTTTGCGGAAGTTGTCCGTTAACTCCGCCATTATGACTCCACCGAACAAACGTAAACCGCGGAAATAGAAGGACGGACGAAGCGGTGTATTTCATTCGCGAAGTTAAACACAGTAGAATTAAGTTTCTTCCTTTTATGAAAATGTTACTTGACAGCTGACTTTTATTCCAATCTAATTAACAAATTTTAAAAGAAAGTAATATATTATAAATTTATCATACACACAAATATGTCTAGTACTCAACAGAATTAATAAAATATTAAAATATTTTTTTATTGAAAAATGTTTTAATATTCAACGTTTCAATGAAATGTTTCATTGAAACGTTGAAATTAAAAAGATTTGACACGAGACTCAACCGATTTTTAGATCAATGTGTCGATTTTTGTTTAATTCGCTCTTGCGAATTTTTGTATCCGAATTAAAATTTAATTTCTTGTAATTTTATAATATTTCACATTCATATCTTTGACGAATAAATGTATATCTTGAGATATATATATATAGTCATAAAAATGCTATCTTTTCTCTTTTAATTAATTATAGAAATACACGAGCTTATTATATAATGAAGCCATATATAGTAGAAACGTCTTTTATCAAAGTACTCATAATCAAATACACAAACAGTCAAGACGAGCGATTTTCTAAAGATAATCTCGATGCTGTTACTTCAATTTATAGTGTGTCTACAGAACTAGGCGAATGTTGAGCGTCGATCTGTGACGTTGATCAGTGCACGCGATTCATCTATGGCGAACTTGGAACCGCAACTTCGGAATTTGCGAATACTTTTATTCGTTGGTGTGCACGCTATATGTTACATTGATACGCGTCTATAAATCGTAGATCATGGTAAATGCTCTTTGTTTTATTGCGGAAATATATGTGATTAGACAGAGGAAAGCACATACATATTTGTTAACGATAAATATGTAAATCTACATATTATATACAGAATGTATGTAATCCATTGTACTTTTTTAATCTGTGATTAAATTCATAATGTAAAATTATATTAAATTTAAGTTATTTTTAATCATGTCTATAGTTTGTCACTGTTTCTATTCAATAAATCGTTAATTTAACTAAAACTATGAAGTAAAACAATTTAACTTAAAAAAATATATGAAATTTCATACTCTTTAGTTTATTACTTATTAAAGCATACGTTAATATAAACGTTTACTTTGAAACTAACCACAGAAATGGATTGATGTAGACACATGGAAAAAAGTTGAAAATAGTAAAATATTATTCAATTCAGGAAATTGAGTTACAACTGCTCTTTTGATATTTAACATTACAGAAATAATCTGAAAGATATTACAGATTACTAAAGAAAAATTTAAAAACCTTTCAATTGTATTATATATTAATTAAAACTTTTTAGATACTTATTACTTTAATATTTAATCACTTTAATAGTTAATCACCTTTAAAGTTATTTTAAAAAATTAGTTTGGTATAGAATTAAAAAAAATATATAAAATTTTATAGACGTAGCAAGTATAGAAACGTTAATTAAATATGTATGATATATTATTTTAATGTGCTCAAGAATATATTATTGCTTCTCTCACGACTATTCAAGACTTCTGATATATGTCACATTATCTGATATGAGTATCATCTTCATGACAGGATACGTGTACTGATGCACGTTTAATTTATACATCACCGATATTAATATTAATAAAATGGATAATATAGTGATATAGAATATTAATATATATATATATATATAATGTGAATAAAATAGTAATATGGAATACGCTTGCGCCAAGATATTACACTGATATTACATAATATTACATATTATACATATAAACCGTGATTATTAAGACTAAAAAAATTAATTATAATATTGTTTTTTATTAATTCTTACTACTAAATAGATGAACAGAATAAATAGAAATCAGTTATTGTTCTTTCCAAAAGAAAAAAATTCTAGATTAAAAAAATATGAAAGATCTGTAAGAATATCTTAAAGATTAGCGCATTTTTTTTAGAAATAGCATAAAAGAACAGAAATAATAAGAATATAACAAAGAAAAAGATTTAAAAAGGACATAGGACGAATTCGATTAAACATTGAAGACCCGAGGGAAAATTAGTCCAACGCCGAATGAAGAAACTGAAGAAAATAGTTGGGCACTTACGACGTCGATTATTTGCATGAGCGTGAGGCCGAAGTTCAGCACGAGGGGTTCGGACTCGTTGCCCACCGGCCGCTCCAGCACGTTGTATGTGTCCAGCAGGTCATTCAGCAGCCTCTTCTCGTGCAAACCGCCACTTACCAGCCCTGTGTCCAATCACAATCAGCAGTCAGTGAGAAGTTGCACGCAATCAGTTGCGACGATCTCTCTCGTCCATGTCGCTTGCGTCGCATCGCCTCGCTTCGGGGAAAATGCAAGAAATGGGAGCGGGATAACTTAGGAATGACTACCTTCCCCCCTCTCTCTCTTCCCCCCTATCTCTCTCCCTCCCCCTCTCTCTCTCTTTCATTCTATTGGTGTCCAAGCAACGTTTATCTTCTTACGACTGCACGAGCCCAAACCTACTCCATCTATCTACCTATCCCATCGCTTCTGTAGCCACCCCAATCCTCGGAGTTCTCAACTACTTTTCGTGAATACACTTCGCGAATACAACTTTGTGAACACTCTCTCTTTCTCTGTCTCTGCCCCGTGGTCTCTCTCTTTCTCTCTCTCTCTCTTTCTCTGTCTTTCCTTACCCTTTCCTTATTTCTTTGCTTGTTACCTATCCCTTTCTCTCTCTAAGTTTCGCTTTTTCCCCATCCCTTGCCTGCTTTCTACCATTACGACCTGCAGTTTATCTTTCTTGAATAAATCACTCTTTTTGTTTTTTTTTCTTTAAACTACGCTACCGCTTTTTTATTACACGGCGTTTCCTCAGAGCCCTATCTCTTCTTCTTTGCGTTCTTTATTTATTTTTAACTTTACCACTTTCTCTCTCTCTCTCTTTCTCTCTCTCCATATCCCATTACAAATAAACGTTTTGATCAATCGAAGTATGAACCAAGAATTTGTGGTAAAGTTTAATAACTTTCGAGTAATTTGTTAGTGTTATTAACGACTTAAAAGTTTTTACATCTTTTAATGTGTTTATTATCTGAAGAAACTTAATAAATCTAACTTCGTAATTAACTTTACAAGAACGATTTGAAAATTTTTTACGTAGTTATGTTCATCTTACTTATATTTGTACATTTATTGTAGAAATTAAATAAAACGCATTTATTATTGCTTTCATTTTAGGAAAGCGTGTCGAAATAAAAATATAGCATTCAGCTGTCTAAGTGTTATGAATTTGTCGTGTTAAAAATTCTCTCCTAGTAATTAATAAGTATTAAGTCGATTCATTGGATTAATGCATAGATTAGTGAAGTATTTGGACTTGTAAATAGCTAGTGGATATATCGAGGATCTGATACTTGGGCTAAAGTTTCATATTGCAGCAGAAGTTTATCGACACTTATCGACATCTGGAGGAATAAGATATCGTAAAGTTGAACTGGCTTAAAGCCGAACAAGTGTACCAGTAATCTTCCATTAATCAAAATCCAAACGAAGATGCAATATCTGCATTGAAATTTTTAACAATATACAACTCTCTTCGTGACATGAATTTTATTAATTTGTACATTTTTATACTTGCTATTATGTTTAATGAACATATACCACAGTTACATAATTTCCTATTTCGGCTTAATTTAATTTTTCTCAAGAAATCAATATTTTTGATAAAAATTCGATGATTTTTATTATCTTAATAATCGAATTTCGAAATAAAAAATTAAATAATGTTGAAATATAAACAATAAATTGAAAATTATAGAAAAATTTTCATCTTAATATATTTATTGCTTATAAAATACGAAAGTACTGAAAGTTTTACATTAATTTTTTTATTGTTCTTAATTGTTAATATGTAATATCATTTTCTTTCGGCTGTAAACACCGAGTTAAAAAGAATATTCTTTATTTAGTATCGAGAAAATTCTTTAGTTTAATTTATTTATTGCATGTAAAATATTTTCGTACTTACATTTAATATAAAATAACATTAAAATTGAGTAGTTGAATAATACTGTCACTAGTCTTTGTATTATATCTACATTTAAGATAAAATAACACGTTTGACCGTGATATATAGATTGACGTTCTTCTTCGTATAAAATAACATGTTAAAATTGAATAATTGAATGATACTTTTATAATTATTTTGATATTTATACATATAAGAAAAAGTATGTTTGTTGAGTCTTTTTAAGATAACTTACTAAAAATTATTCACATATATTATTTGTTGAATTTTAAGAAAATTTAGATGTTTCTTTGTAAAAACTAATGATTGTTTATTAGAAGTACGATTTAGAAATCCACTTTAAAAATGATACAATTTAACGATCCAGTCTTGAAATCTAAAAGCTACTTTTTTCAATTTTAATTTAACCTTTTGTAGTCACACCTACTCTAAAGAGATTTTATATTGGTCACACAAGAGGCAAAATGATTCAAACATTTTAATTAATTGCCATATTTACAGCTTTCGTTCTTTAAAATCACAAAAATTACTGAACAAACTTTAAACATTGTAGAATATGGAAATGCAGTGGCTTTTTTCTTAAAGTTTTTAATTTTAACATATTGTATTTAAAAAATTGCAAAGGCTGACATTCAAGGAACAATATACGGTTAAAGGTGCAAAAATAGTATTTTAAACTTCGGATAAATGACAGTTTAAGTTCCATTTTAAAAAAGATCTTAGAAATATAAAATCTCACACCTTTTTGGTGTCTTCTGAACTCCACGTGACCACGAAGAGTTAAACAATATTTCTATGTTTATTTCCATAAAAGTGTTTTGTTTTATTATCAATGAACCAAAATTTGATGTAAGTACAAAAATATTCTGATCTCTTCAGTATTTTTGTTATAATTTTGTTTAAATTTAAGGGGTACGATATAAGTAATTTCCTCCTATAAAGTCTTACTATACTTCGTACTCGTATCGTTAGCATTCGCTCTTTCTCGCGTGTCTTTCCGGTGGAGAACGCACGGAATTTGCATTCCATATATGCATTTGCACTGCAGCCCACCCACGAAAGTTGGAACAAAGGCGCAAGGACGAATTTAAGCACTGCGAAGCGAATCCGTAGACAAGTAAAAATACGAGCAATTACAGCATGAACATTCGCGCTGTATAAATCTCTTCTACAACGAACACAGTTACATCGTGATAATCGCGTCTAGGGACAAGAATCCTTGTGTTAATGTAATTTACAGAATATTATCAAAGCACTATTTAACAGAAAATTAATTTATCTTTGCACTACTTTTTAATATGAACATACTTTTCACATAATAAATATAATTATCATATCTCTAATGAAATCACAAAATAGTGATTTATTGTAGAGATGGAATTGAATTATATTGTTTGTAATGCAGAGGCAGTGTTAAATTATATTGCAATATTACACATTACAATTATGTATAATAAAGTTATTAAATCAATGTACATAACTGTATTACCAATCATTAATATAGTAGTATTATGAGAAAAATGATCTGGTTGGATTAAATAGTAATTCTGGTGAAAAATGGATGAACGAGAATTTTCTAGTTAAATCTATTAGAATTCTAGTTGAGATAATTAAATTTCTGATATCGATATAATTATTCTGGTAAAAATAAAAATTTTAGTATATACAATAGATTTTACCACAAATATTGTGTCAACCAGAATTCTGGTTATCTCAACTAGAATTCTAATAAATTTAATCAGAAAATTCTGATTCGTGCATTTTTTTCAATCAGAATAATTGTGATCGAGATAAATATTTTTGCTAAGATAATAATTTCATGAAAGATTCATGTTACTTTAATAAAACTTATACAATATTTCGGAATAATGTAATGTGCACAATGGAAAACCAAAGTTTAATATTATAACTTTAGCAAGTAATGTTCTTGTTTAACCTTATCTCAATTTTGTGAATACAAAGTATTAAATATGACTGCATTTTCTCGCGACTGGCGGCATCTTGTAGTATCCTTCTACAGAATGATGAAAAATTCACGTGCTAGTTTCTTTCCGCTTACGAGAAATTCTCGTTATCCGTGCGGCATCGTTCTATTTCTGTCGTGCATGTAACGAAAAACGCTACGGCGTAAGGTAAGCCAAATTGTAGTAAAATTGGTAGACATATGGCATCCTTGGGAAATACAACAGATAATTGAATTCATGAATGCTAAAGAAAGAAGGGACAAAAGCGACTTCAAGATTTCACTGAAATACCACGTAAAGTTCGCCTCCAAGTTTATGAAAAATGAAGTGCTGCGCAGAGTATAAAATGCAAAGCACAAAGAGTTGAAACGCAGTTGATTATTATATAAATAAGCCAAATAAGAAATAAATGAAGCAAATAAAATGGAACTTGAAAATTATGAATTTTCCCGGAATTTTTAATTATTTGCATTTTAAGTTTTATTTATTTTACTTATTTGAACAGCAATAATCAATACACCCAAATCGCAAGTTTTTTATATTTTAAATGCAATTTTTTCGATTTTTTAATAAAATCGGCATTCAATTTCATATACTGTAAAATGATCTTATTTCCTAATCAATAAACTGTTAGCTTTTACTTAAAAATACGAGAGATAACTTTTCTATTTTCTATTTCTAAAGTTTAAATAGAAAAGATCTTGATACTTCAATCACCTCGACTAAATCGCTTCAACATTTCTCATCCAAGTTTAAGCTGCAGCTTAACGATAACATTTTATCACCCGAAGTAGGCAAGACCGTTGAGTTTCATACGCGGCCGTTCACACGGAATTCCGTGGTTATGATCGCGCGATGCATTTCATTTCGCGTTTTTTGGAAGATCGAGCGGTTTTTATGAGTTAAGCTTGCACGAAGCGAAGAAAAGAATCGCTGACACATCTAAAGACCAGATGATTTCAACCGAAGAATGAATTTTAATGGAAATGATCGTCACAAAATGCACATCTATGAATATATAATATTGCATTTTGATGATGTACTGTAGTCGCGCCGCGAAAAGATTTTTGAGATGACCAAGATGATCATTCTATATATTCTCGTTTCTATTTGTTATATTAATTACTTATATGTACGTGTAATTAATATATTATATAATAATATAGGAAAGAATTTTATTATTATTATTATATACTACAAATATAAAAAATTGTATTAATTATTTAATAAAGAAAAGTTTTATTTATTATTTCAAGATCTTTTTCTTGCTGTATAATTATCAATTATTATATTTAGTTATCAAACTATCAATTATTAAAATATTATTTAGTAGCGCGTAATATAGTACAATGTGAAAATAGCGGCTAAAATTTATAATAAATCAAGATATTCACAATAATAAAAAGTAAGATTCACTGCGTATACAAATGAACATGCAAATTATTTTCATCCTAGAATGTCTGAAGGGAAAGATGGTATTTTGATAACAAAATTCTCAGTCTACGGGAAATCACAAGAAAGATATTAATAAGACTTCTGCGTAAAAGAAAACTGAGCTCCTTATGGCGGGCTTCCACACAATTTTTATCAGGATTTGAATTGTGTGGTATAAGAGTGCGGGACTCAGTTATTCCTCCCGAGGCATAAATAAAGATCATGTCGGAAAACCGGGCCAAGATTATCGCATGAAAAATTTGAAAAATGATTTTGAGAGCATTTTTTCACCATTACGTATTTATGAAAATTTCGCATACGCGATATATTATCGTACAATCGAACAACACATGTCAAGAAATTAGAACGCGTGTAAATTCAACGTGAGTCTTTTGAAATACATTTTTTCTTTTTTCTAATATTTAGAACAACAGCAACAAATTTTTTAAATGTTAGACTTTGACTTTATACGTCGCACAATTGTTTTATATTATCGCAAATCTCATATTAATCGAACGGCGGAATTAAAAGTCAAGCATATGTAAATTTAATGCTTTTTCGAATAAATTGTCTTTTATTTGTTATTTTACATAGCTGAACAGTCGTTTGATGAATTTTCGTAATATGTTCTCTCATATCCATCGATAAAAAGAGACATCGTCATGGTAACGCGCTTGTGAGATAAATCTGTCGCTATAAAACGTCTATGCCCGTATCTTATTCATGCCGGATTTTTGTCATAAATCTATACTCCCATAAAATCTACGATAAGACGACAAGCAATAAAATACCATAGAGTTGCTAAAGAACTTTTTTCCTCGTTAGACTTTCGTCACATTTCGCGATTGATATATGGCACTAAATGGAAAACCTGATGCAAATGTAACTTTCTTGTTAATAATATTAATCTGTAGAACACAATATGAAAAAAATTAATTTTATGTGAACAATTAGAATTCAAGAATTTAGAATTGTGAACCTTTAAACCTTTCTATAGAACATATTGTAAAGAATTTTGATACCGTAAAATGTAACGGTAATCCAAACAAATAAATTGAAGTATGACCTCTATTTTTCAGTCATGCTCCATGCACTGACGGTTCCGTAGTAAACATCCATGAAAGCGACCATATCATAAGTTTACATCTCTCATCATAAGTTTACGTCGTCTACGGACAACGGAACCATACATCGATTCACTTATGGAAAAGTGCATATGTTGCACATCGCAAAAATAGTCTTTTATCTGCTCTTTTTTTCGGACAGAAAAATCGTTATCTGTACGCGTTTACGCCATAATTTTACATCAAGTTTCCACTGAAGATTGAAATGTTTACGTATGCAATCTTCTATGAGCCTCCCTACCTTCATATACATATTTTTTTTCTAAACAATGCATTTTTATTTCTCACATCTATCATCAAGGCCGCCGCACGCAGACGTGCGAGTTATGCACTGCACAAAGGCGCATTAACAAAGAGGAGCGTCAAATTAAGTTAAAAAAGTCAATTTTCTACTCTAACTTCTAACATCAGATTTAATATCTTCCGTAACGTGTACTCTATGTCAATTTAGAGTAATCGTATCACACCATCTAAAACTAATGATCGGATCGGATAGTTGTTTATTTCCTGACGTTACTAAAATCTTTCAGTACATACAATAAAGCCATACCAAACCATTTTAGCACCAGAATACCGATCATTTTCCTTGGAGCGTGAAAAGTGAAAAGCTTCTCTATTAACCTTAATGGAAAAAATTTTCACTTTTCTTATTTCCGCCCTAGAAAAAAATTTACGATCAATATCTCGGAACAAAAATGAAAAATTGTATCCTCTCTAAAGATAGGTATTTAAAAAAATATCTTATTTGAAAGATCATAAATAACCATTTTAAAAGTAAATGAAAAGAACGGCAAAATCCCTTTTGCATAAAAACGTCTTATATAGACGTTGCTAGCAGCGACCCTGTCTGACATAGTATATATATATTTGCGTTTCTCGCAACTACTAAAATATCACAAAACACAGTTTAGTTTTAACATTTTATTAGAAAATTTATATTTTGTTCTAAATTGCAATATGTTATAAATTTATTACTTTTCATCGAGTTATATCGAATAATAATAACAACATCGGTTAATAATAATAATATTAACTCAGAGATTTATCTAATGAGTTAGGAGAATGAAAAACTATTCGTCAGTTATTTTATAATTTTAACATTCAGTAGACGTTGTTTTGAATTTACGTTATTTTTGAACGAAATCTTAATTTCAGATTTTAGCATTTATTGATTTACTGTAATATAATATATAATATACTCTAATATCAATATAACATATTAATATATTATATTAATATATTATTATATATTAATATATTATATTAAAATATATTACAATATAGTATACCTATAATCCAGGGAATGGAAAGTTACTTTTTAAAAGTAACAAGTTACAGTTACTAATTACCGAGTAGAAAAAGTAACAAGTTACCATTACTAGTTACCGATTTTTAAAAATAGGGAGTTTTTGCAATACCGTTTATCCAGATATGATGAATGCTAAGATCAAGTCATCTTCTTCTTAACAATTAATTAAAAAAAGGATAACGTGACTTTAGCGTTCACCGTATCTGGATTCACGTTATTACAAAAATTCCCTAATAACTCGTTACAGTTACCGTTACTTGAGATAGTAACTTTTCGTTACTTTTTTAAAATCGATAACCACCAATCACAGCGGACGGGCCTAGGGGCTTTCTAGTCTCAAGCGCTATGAGTGGCTTGTGTCCAATCGTACCGTGTCCAGTCGTGTGCAAAGTAATGATAAAAGTAACTGTAAAATTCGTTACCGTTACTAAAAAAAATGTAACTACGTTACCGTTACAGTTACCAAAGAAAAAAAATAAAATTAGTAACCAGTAAAATTATCAAAAAAGTAACTCGTAACTGTAACTTCGTTACAAGTAACGAGTTTCTTCCATTCCCTAACTAATATACCTACTCTATAATATATTATACTATACACTATAGTATATTAAAACAATATAATATTAATATATTATACTATAATATATAATATGTTATAATATTATATTTATAATACTTTTAGTGTAAAAGAGATTGTAAAAAAATGCGAATTTTAATTAAAGAAAAATTGAGTGAAATATGGAATTAATTCCGGTACATTCTATATACATCTAGATATCATATGAAATTTATGCGAATGTGCGGTATTTCCAAGACTTATTCAAACGGCATTGTGGATATCCGCAAATGCCGTGGAGTACACGGAATAATTGGAATATCACAATGGGCGTTGTGCATTGCGATCGCGGCAGATAAGGGTCAATGCAAATCGATCTTATTACAATGACCGTCAGTGATTTCATAACGGGCATACGTGTTCCATAGGGTTTACTCTGACATTTGGGCCTGACTTTGCGGTTGGTTTACACGCAAATACGCCATAGAGACGCAGTCATCGTCGACGCTCAGCTGCATCGGTCGACGTAGATTACGGCCGTCGTACTAAACGTCACAACCGATTATGTCGCGAGACAAATGTTGCATTTGTGTGAACAATTGCCCGGTCGTTATAAACAGTGTTGCAAGGTAACAAACTCTCTTCTCCATTCAATTGCGATTGCGAGAGATTCGAGAAGCTGTATAGTTTCGGATATGGCATTATTTCCCTACGTGTTTAATTAAATAATGATAATCCTGATATTTTTAGTTTTTGCCGCTGCAATATTGAAAGCTTGAGACTATAACTAATCGATAATGATGGTACAGTGAAAAAGCCTATGTGAGCCGACACAAGTTCTTCGTGTGTAAATGTATATATATTACAATTAAATTAAAATACACAGACGAAGTCCAAGTATGATCCATCAGAATTTCGAAAATCACGATGACTTTACAGAATTTTAAAATAACCGATGTAGAGAGCTGCCTCGCGTTGAGTCCTCGGTATTTACGTTGATACTGTCAAGTGAATGGAGCAATCCGTTATTGAACTGCACTTGGAAAGCTAAAACTTTGTTGACATATATTGATATATCCGATACGTTGAACTTTTTTACTTGTTCTGGCGTAGAGAACTTATTCCTGAAGTTCGTTCAATATTGTAGTAACATCTTATATATGTTACTCATGCACATCAATTCGACAATTTTCATCGGTGACTTCGACAAGCATTATCGCTAGAACTGAAGAATTTACAATGTAAGCTGAATAAATTGCAGTTCAGAATTTTGCATTGCAAATGCAATGTCATTTTGAAAATATGCTTCAAAATAATTTATTATATTTTTAATTGTAATGTTTCAGATTTTGCACAATAAAAAATGTTTCGTATTTGTGTTGAACTTTTAACATATTCGAGTGTTAATTTAACATAATATGATTATTTTATTCAAATATTGTGTGCTAAATTGATATTTAACATTTCTTAGTCAAATTGAGTGTCACAATTTATGAGTAAGTGAAGTATATATAACATTTAAATGTAAATTTTAAGATAAATGAACGAACTATGTGTTAATTTAGCCTATTATGAATGTTAATTATACCGAAAAAAAATATGTTCTACAATTTATTTACAAATTATGCCAGTATTACCTTTTTTGGAGTGATTTTTTACATATATATATATATATAAATAAAAAATTGTATTACTTTATAAATAAAAATCTGTATTACTTTCTAACATGTTCATTTTATGTTAAATTAATATGAAATTAATACAAAAATTTGAGTGGACCATTTGAGACATGTTAAGTTTAATACAAATTTTTCAACGGTATATTTGTTAGAAAAAAGGAAAGATTTATTTTGCACAGTAAGCTCAGGGAACTAAGGTCAGTTTTCTGGTTGTCGCTATCGAGAGCTATTTAATCCTGATAAGATTTGATCGCTACAATAAAATAGCTTGGGTTTCGAAAACTGGATCAACCAGGCGGTCGATAAATCGCAGCATCCAATTACAACCGGCATGGTCAATTGTCACGATTGCGGACGATTCGTTTAATAAATTATCATCACAATCATCGATTCGAACTCGCACGATTACGTTAGCGTCTCATTACTCTCGCAAACGTCTGTAATGAGCCCATGATAATTGAATTTCGAGGGGTGCATTTTCGTGCACGTGACATATACATTTCAACGGACCCACTCATTCATAGGTCAACACGTGTTGTTATCGAGCGAACCTATGATATGCTGCTTCGAAAGCACGACATAATGAAGGCTTGTTACGTGATGCAACATAGTTCGCCATCGATGCGATTACTAATTAAGTTGATTATTACTTTTTAATGGCGATGCTGCACGTGGCAGACTTATCTATTAATTTGATATCTGGATTGTTAACATCCATCGCGTATCAATGATCCTGATTTCACGGAAATTAAATTTGTTTAATTGCGTGTATTTCAATTACACCTTCTTGCTTCTTACATTTTTAACCGATAAACGCTATTCTTTTGCGATTTTGTTCAAATTAAATTACATTGATACATATGCATATATTTTATGAAAAGAATTCGTATCTTTGAAGATTAATTAATACAGTAGAGTCCTCAAATAATTCAAGTCTCTTTACTGAAATTAACATTGCTATTTTATAAAATAATTATTAGATTTTCCTAAACAAATGATTTAAAAAAAAAATGTTTGTAATACGATGACAAAACTTCCATATAAACTGTCAATTTCTTAATGTATTTAAATTGGTCGCAAAGCAAAAGTCACATCCACATGTGTAAAATAATAGATTAAAAACTTTTCTCACTCCATCTTCTTCTCCAGATTAATGACTCTGAGAATTATTCCAAAAATCATATTCTTGAACACGAATTGTTTATAATCGTACATCAATTAATTAAAACAAGCTCGATTCAGTGAAATCAAAGATCAATCCAGATTGTTTTATTGTCTTCCTTTAATTATCTCAGTTAGCACCATTATGATAGACTTATTTCCATGATCAAGTTCTTAAAAAATTTTAGAATACAAGGTGAAGTTATTCGCATGAGATAGCAAATACAATTCGAATCTGATCTTTCCCAGGATAGTTGAATTCCTCCTCGGGTTATCTTCTTAGTAAGCAAAGGTACCTCTGAATACTTCTCCAGCCAAGTTCGTGGCTCGTATACGGAATTCTTGCCAGCAAACTTGAGCCTTTACCGCATGGCGATCGCATGCGACTATCGAGTTTGCCTCTCGACGATGAGATCGCGTCTAGAGGACGTGAATGTTCTCCAAAGTAGATTTCTAGCTATGGGCCTCAGGTGGCTAGAATCAGAGACTAGCACAATATGTGAATAACCAAGAGGACAGGTACCTCACATAGAATCTGGAACATGTTTGCTAGGATTCCAGAGCTTCTGATTACGTTTAGGGATATGTAACAGTAATTATATTTTAGTATTTAATTATAAATTAAAAGAAGAATATTTATCTCCAACTCATTTTGCTTAGCATTTTATTCGTGAAGATGCAGGATTTCGTCGAAATTACTGCAGCCATGAGATGGATATTCATAACGCCGGTTAGCTCCGCACGATTTCGAATTTTTGATGGAGCAATTAATAGCTAATTTGATTTCAATCGTGTACAAAGAGCTCTACAGTTAAACAAATCCAAGCGATAAACACATTTTAATTACGAGCTTCATCGTCGCCCCATCAACTGTGCCAATTATAATTACAACTTGACGCGAACTCGCACGCTCTTTTGGCGTTAATTAAACATGCTCTATTTATATAATTGATGCAAACTAAATTTTCATGAGCAACTCAGTGGCCTTTTCTAACTTTTGCACCACGTTACCTTGCAAACAGAGTTCGATTAATTTGGAATTAGTCGACGGAGCATGCAGATGTTCATTGGCCGTTGTGGTGGATATTATACATATATTACAAGATTCGAGAACTATTTAGATGAATTTCAGGTTTGGCAATTCCATTCGCAGAAATGAAAAAGCGATATTTAATTTGAATTGACCTGCGAGAGAGAGAAACTATATTACATTTTAAACGACTCGGGTTCACGATATTGATCGCCGAGGAATTAGAGCAAAACTCCAAATTCGCTGACAATCCGATGTCCATAAACCATATCTCGTTATTTAACTGATTTAACATCGGAGTATAATAAATAATTGTTTCTTACATTTAATTATTTGTTATGGATAATTTTATTCCGTTTTACTTTTGCAATAAATTTACTCATAATAAATTACGCAAGAGGTCAGCAAAGACGAAGTAATTTAAAGGACATTTATTAGATTGCAAATCCTATTATATGCAAATTTTCTCCTTTGTAGTTTCCTCTTGTTGACTATGTACGCGAGTTCGAGAATCCGTTGTAATGTCGTTTGTTGTACAGCACTGCGAAAGACATAAATGCAGTATTGTAATCCGTAAAACTACTACCGCGCGCAATCGCGACAAGAATCGTTACCATTTTCCACTTGCACCGTATAACTGCGAAGCACCATATTTCTAATCGTTATTGCACTATCGTCGTTTTACATCTCCAAAAAAGTATGTTCTTGTTGCAAGAATACTGCACTTTAGCAGGGTTCCGAATGTTATGAACATAGAACGTTTGTTTTAGCAATTACATCTACTTGATAATTTTTTTAATTGATTTTAAATTTTTAATATTTTAAAATTGGTTTTATAATTATTTTTCTAATCGTTTTACACATCTCTCCGTGAAAAAAAGCTCTATTGCAACGTGCGCCAAATTAATTCCGTTCTCGTTAGTGTGATGTTTGCATGGGTGGTTTGTGACCAGGAACCGATCGGCTTCATTGCCGTTTAATTACTTCCGGGACGAATAGTTTCAATTGTCGAGGACGCGAAGACCTTCGAAGCTATGGCTAATGAAACAAGCAAACGATAGTGCATTATTCTTAAAGCGAACTAATAAATTATATGTTTATCATAATAATTGAAATTCACGAAGATATTATTATTATTATGTAAAAATAATAAAAGATAAAAGAAGGAAGTAATTTTTAACAAGATGGAAATATAAAGAAAAGAATGTATATATACATGTAATTGAGAAAATAAAAACACAATTCTACTTATGTCCTTTTTCCGGAGATTAGCTTTTTTAGGGTCGAGAAACTCAATTCTTACGGCCTAAAAGCATAAGTTCTGTGGCCAATATATCATCCAGGCTAGGTCCACAACCTTGCTTTTAGGCCGTAATAATTGAGTTTTGCTCAATTCACTGAAGTCTAACGGTTAAAGTCTAAAGATTGCGCAAAAACAGTTTAAAGACAGAAATTATTATCACTTAATCTCTTTCGACTTATGACTTAAGGCTTCTTAAAGCAAGGTTGTGGACCTAGCCTAATATTGATCGTAATAGAGAAGTATTATAACATGTAACTTCTTAAAGACATTACATAAATTCATTTGTGATACTATACCCATTTGTGTATAATAAAAAAGTAGCAAGATATTTTATTTTTTATTAAGATAAAAATTTTGTAATTAGGCCTTTATTCCGCCCAACCCCTCAATTATTGTTGCATCATGAGTTGCAGAAATATTAAAAAACTGCCTATTTTTACTAATTTAATTTAATTTTAATCTCACAATGAGTTCAACTGACTCTTTATCTTTTTCTAGTTCTAAGAGTTAGAAAAAGATAAAGAATAAGTTGAATCAAGATTAAAGTTAATGTAGAAACGTGCATCCGCCTTTTTTTAAAATTGCAGATGTTATATACTTTTTCTTTCTTTTATTTTTAGATATAAATATAATAATTATTTAATCAAAAATATTTATAAAATATCAGGCATTATTGCATTCATCTATTTCTTTATAAGGTCATAATTCTTTCATTTTTTTTGTATAATCACGTGCACTATCATTTTTTAATAAGCTCATCGCAATGTCTAACGTGGAAAGCGCACTTATGCGGTTAATAATTTAATAAACAGGGTTGTCTCATCCAGTGAGATCATAAACGCAATTTACGTCTTCAGTGACGCGTGACGATCTGAAGAGCGGCTCCGGAGACCTTCGTCCTGAAAATCCCACAGGATTTAGACGTTAAATACACTAGCGGCGCGCCGCCGCTTGCGGAAGGGATTCCACCGTTAAATAAACCGGAACGACCGCGTGCCGCTTAATCATCGCTATGGGTATTGTATCGCGTGCCACACTTGACGAAATTACCAACTGCAATTATGAGCACCGGCCGAACTTGATCAGTTTCCAGTTAACGTTCATCGGTAATTGATTTTTAACGAGTTCATCGATTCCGTTGAGAGGATTTTCGGCTTTTGGGAGTTCCCACGAAGCGAACGCAAATATTCTCGTGAATGTTAAACGTGAACGAAATTCGAGTGTAAATTCTAAGATATGGAACGATGATAATTAAAGTAGAAAAGTTTAAAAAAGCAAGAACTCAAATCTCCTATTTTTTTTTAATTACAATAACGCTGAGAAAAGTTTTCGCGCGCATATTATAATAAGTTACCCACATTATAGATTTACGTTAAAATTAAAAATTCTTTTTATTTAATTTTAACATTACTTTAGACATTAATTTTATAAAATTAATTGGAGTAATAAAATCCAGAATGAATACTTCTCGATGTATTGCAAACCATTAGCTTTGTGCTTCTACATCTTTCACATCAGTTATTTCATATCTTTTGTTTAAGGGAAGATTGGACGCGCGACGCAACATTGGATTACAATGGATCATACTTTACAATAGAAGTAAACTTTACAGATATCTGTTAAATTGCGCCATCAGTGGGAATTGTAATTATCTATTTTCGCAAGTAGATGGAATTTCGCAAGCGTGTCGTGGAAAGCCATTTTTGCCTGTCGTGTAATCGGAAAAATGTTCATCCACTGCGACTGCGGGATAATGTCGCGTCGTATCTACTCGAATGGAGAGGACAATTCTCTCAGGACATTTGAAAGGGATCGAATTGAATTAACGTCGGGATGTGATCGTGTATAGCAATTCGATTTTATTACAATACATATGAGTTTTATCATATAGGTGATAACGATAATAATAACCATTTTATCTACATGCTTTTCGAACAGAGTTCTCAAATTTTCTTAAATTCTTATCACAAAACTTATTTAAATTCTTCGTTCCACGAAAACCATTTCTGTCCAACGTAATTCACGCGTGTATGAGTAACGATAATGATATGTCGTATATAAATTCACACCAAATTATTTAACCACTAAAGATCCAACTTGTAGTTTAGGGTTCTTATTTCCTATTTATTGTGCATTTACGTTATAGTTTTAAAAGATACTTTGTTTAATAATAATAATGATATTATCATTTGCAATACATAATTCAGCATTCCATGATATTGTCACGATTTATTTTACTCGAAACTTGAAAAGTGAATAAAGTTCTACTATAAAGTTTGTATGATTTTTATTCATGTTTATCACGTTCTGAGAAACTTTGACTGTTTCAGTAAACGCGAACTCTCGTTCACTCGGCGCCTCGAGTACGCAATGGAAAACGGCCAAGTATTTTATCGACTAGGTGACCCTAAAATTTCACTTCGCAATGACTTCCGAGTATATCGCGCGCGTATCTTTGGCACAATAAATCATCAGCCGCTTTTCAACGTTGCGCAACCAGGCGAGCTTTAACCGGGTACAAATATTACTTCAGAATTCCGCCATCGGTGGCAAGTTTGTCCTTTCAGCAGCACTGTAGTATCGATCAGTTAGCGGAGAGTTCACGAGCCTCCATTCGCCGCAAGTATAATTCAAAAATGTCCTCGGGCGTTTAAGGTATGGCAGCCATTTACCGCTAGCTAATTATGAACGTTTATACAAATCAGCACGTTTGATTGGCAGTACAGTTAATATTCTATCAGTAGCATACGGTAATCTAATAAGTGACCTGTAAAACGATTTCAAATTAACGAAAGACAATATTTGCAAAATTAACAAACTATATTTTCGATTGTTCCACGATGTAAAAAAAGGCACACTCGATATCGGATTATCATTTTATTTATTTAATCTTTTATCATTATTTGATATACTCGGCTTTTATAAAAAGAGGACAATATTCAGGCCGTTTCTACCTATTTGCATTTTCATCGCACGAATTGTACGGAAAAGTGCCATCTATGTTGACAATACTTGAGCGAAACGCTGCAATGAACCGTTTACTGAAAAAATTAACGCCACGTGCTACGCTCAAGCTGTACGTAGCCCAAAAAATTTCACGCTCCAATTAGTATCGTGGCAGATAGGATTCGTGACTATGCGCATTCGGTGCTCTTCAATATGGTCACACATCGACGCTAATAGCTGCAAGTGACGAATTTTTTGCAAATTTTGACATCAAACGAAATTTTGCCTAACTCTCGGAGGGTTCCTCGTCCAAAAAATATACAGAAATTTGTTAGTTTGTGAGTACATTCATATATAAAACATGTTATACAAAATTACAAAATTATTATACGCCGAAATCAAATTTCTTTGTCACGCGATATTTACATAAACATTGTGACAAAATTTATACACATTTTGCCGAGAAATTAGATCATATTCGCATACATGTAGTACTATACGATACATATATACGAAAAAAATATTACGCGACATAAAAACTAAAAAAAATAATTAATTTAATTAGAAAAAGGAAGACAATTAAAAGTTAATATTTACTTTACATAATTGATATTTTTAATGAATACTATACTGTTATATAAATATATACATTATATAATTCGTAATATAATTATAGTTTAATATTATAGTTCTAGTATATGTGTGTATGTGAATTTAATTTCCTACTTTTTTAATTTTATTACTATATTATTTTATTTTAAAATGAAATTTTATATTCTAAGTGAGACTTCTTCAACGTATATTTATTCGCGAGAAAGCGTTTTAGCATATTGCAAGACAATTCGTTGACAGCAAAAATCAGTACAACCGGCCAAAAACGGAACTTTCCATTCGAAAGAAAGATACGGACCTAGAACTAGAACGAGCAATTTAATTCCGAAAGCAAGATTGAATCTTGCAACGTGTGTGCCACGAGATACACTTCGCCTTGCGTTACACCCGTTACATGCAGTTACATATTGTACGGTACCGTAAACACGGCTGCGATACCGCCCTACGTAGCACGAGCAATAGCACGTAGTACCATAAATAGTTGCGCTAGATATTTTTTGTAAATAAGTAGTGAAGAGTTGCGCAGTACTTTTGTAACAGGAAAATCGCCACATAAAAATGCGGAGAAAGCTGCTGTTTTATTCATTGCGGGTAACATTAAGAACTTCCAAGAAAGTATCAGATTTTTGAAAAAAAATATTAAACTCACTTGGAACTTGGGGGGGGGAAGAAACTTTTATCTTTGGCTTCTTATTTACGTTCGAATTCTTCTTTCGTGGACTTTCTGCACAATTAATAAGACATATCTTCTTGTAATTTATTAATAAGTTCAACAAATGACAAGTTATGATTTATTATTAAAGAGGCAACCTATTTTTTTCTTGTCAATGACGTAAATCTAAAAACAAAGGATTTGTTTTCCGGATCTGAATGTTTGGAACTATTAAAATTTTGTCATTTTGATATTGAAATATAATTTTGATATCTCTAATAATTGATTGTAAAGGAATAAAAGTATGTGCCTTTAAAATATGTTCTTTTTCTTTTTTTATGTTTCCGTTTTTTTTTGCAAGCAATTAAAAAACACTATTTTCGTTATATATCATTGTTAAAAATGAGTGATATGTAAATTATGTGTTATATTTTTAATTTGTAAATTGAAAGGAAGATTAATTAAATTTTAAAATTTATTTAATCTTTATTTATGTGGTATTCAGTACGTCATAGTACAACACGGAAGAATAAAATTTGGTAAAGATGACACGCTATTTTGCCGATTCTTGTTCTAATAATTATTCTAAGCAATAAATTCGATCAATCGAACAGGACATTCGTATGGGTGAAACAGTCATCTGGCAATAACGTCAATACAATTTATCGTTGTCACGTATATTTTTCAAAGCAAAGTTACGACACGATATCTAACACAACGGACGTGTAAAAATGATTGAGGACTTTCACACAAATATCAAGAAAATATTATCTGTCCGGTAAGGCGTTCGAGATTATATCACGTGCCACCTTCGCGAATAAAACACACTCGTACTATGAAGAGCTTATGCTTGATATAATATATATTACACGGTAACTCATACTTTAAGGAAAAAGAAAATCGCGGAGAAAGCTGCTGCGCATTACAAGTAAAAATAAACCCATCGAAGGTTGATAAATTTTTTTTCAAGTTGCTTGCATCCTAACGTTACAGAACGTTGTTAATTATGTCACGCGGTGACGCCACGTGTAAAGACGACCATATAACGCGGCATACTCTCTTTAAGATAGTTATATTTCATATTTAACATTTTATATTTTAAACACCGCAAACGACAAATATTAAAATTTGCATTTCGGAATAATAATAACAAAAATAATACATTGCAACGTGTAATATATTAAATTTTACCATATATACGCATATCGAAAGACAGAAAAATCTTAATCCGCTCAATATTAAATATAATGCAACGGATTCTCTCTAAGGTTTTTAAATTTAACACTGTGTATTTTAAATGCCGTAAACAGAAAATATTAAAAATTTCATTTTAGGATAATAATAAAAAAAATAATAAAAACAACAAATTTTAATGTACTTTTTTCATCATATGCGCATATCGACAAGCAGAAAAATCTAATCTATCCGATATCAAACGTCGATACGCGTGACTGATCGGTCGATTTTCATTTCCTTTTTTGCTTCGAGAGCATCTCGTGCGCTTGCTGAATATCGCTCCCTTTCTTATTAACGCGATCATCCGAGGCGTAACAGCTGCTATGTAGATGCGATTTCCTACGTGAACGTTCGTCAGGACATAAACTTGTACTATAATTATCACTATAATCTGAGGTATTGATTACGCGGCGTACAGAATCAATAACCACCACTACATTGGCTGATGGTCGGTGATAGGAAACCATAAACGGTTTACAGCGGACATTGAAGGAGGACTTTTACGCTTTAGTCGGTAAAAAGATTTCGAATATCGTGCACAATAAAATTGCAGGATTTACGTTGTATGCGATATCTTGAATTACGACGCTTTCTAGTTGATTGCCTTAATGTACTCTATTAATTTATCAAAAGACGTATTTCGCAATATTTGTGGCCAGACAATATTAGCCAAAATTCTTTTTGATTGTTTTAAAACATTTTTGTTCTATTTCTATTGTTTTAAATGCAATTTAATCTGTGTCTCTTTTTGCTGCGACTGTATAAATAGGTAAATAATATAACGATGAAATATTCGAATAGACTTGAATTCTAAATCATACCTAGTGCAATATTCTTTAATAATATTCTTTAATAATTTGTCCCTAATTAATAATTACATTTTTTCCTAATTAATAACATATATTTCGTATTTTTATTAATAATCAAACAGCATTATATTTCCATATAATTTATGGTTATAATTTAATTATCTCTGAAATTATTAAATTTTTAATTGAACTTAACAAGAATATAATAATGTAAGAAAATACCAATGTGAGCTAACACAAATTATTCGTGTATAATAATACATATATTAAAAATTTTAATACACAAACGTTTCAACCTTAATATTGAGTTCTCTTCAGTGTAAAAATGTTGATATAAATAGAAATATAAAAATAATGTGTGTAATCGCCAAGTCGTCAAATCATCGTTAAACTATTGTCAGTAATTGAAATCTTTTATGTCGTATATTATATTTTGTCGGATATATAAACTGAACATGTTACGTATACTTCACTAAAATAAATGAGTCGATAGAATAAAATGATATAGTCAAAATTAAAAATTATATAAGTCAAATTCTCTAAAAACTTACATTAAAATCAGATTAATGATGGTCTGTTATAATACGATGTGAATACAAAAAGATGTCATTATTGAGTGTGAGGTCAGACCGCAATATTATTACACACGAATAACTTGTATTGGCTCACATTGACATTTTCTTATATTATATTATCATATTATTGTTGAGTTTATCTGTGGAGCCTTATATTTTAATTCAAATCTTTATATTTTTAATTGAAGATATTTTTGCAGTAAATTGTTTTTTTATAATTGATATATATATATATAATATAACTATATTAATATATATATATATATAATATAAACTAATCAAAACTGCCTGACACAAATTAACTGAATTATCATTATATCGTACAAAGTAAAGGGGTAATTGTGCGCAGCGGGTAATTATGCGCATTTTGGTTTAGCACTTTTCCGATATATAAATAAATGGAGCCCCTACCGCGGCGAAATTTCTAGGCTAAACGTAATTCTTTTCAGATATAACCATAAATTATGTAATTTGAAAATGTAGTTAACAGCAAAAGCGAGAGAAGGTGAAATTACATATTTTAATAGTAATTTTGATAGTAATTAATACAGAAAATAAGATGGTAAGTCAGTATTCTTATTTTGTTTATGTAATCGTACATACCTTACTAAAATACGTTATATTATATGCGTCTTTTGAGTTATTATTCATTGAATTAAGTTAAAAAGTCTTTGAGTAATCGTTTTTCTCATCAAATCAATTTGCGGTGGGAAATTGTGCACATAGACATTCAAAGTTTCCTCCCAATGAAAAATGCATATTTGCAAAAAATTCAGAAGATATGGAACTCTGCCCAATCGACAAACTAAAAGTAACACGATATTAATGTTGTAATTTCGTATTCCACAATATTACATAACAACCCAAGGAATACATCAAGTCGAAAGAAAGTCAAAATGACATTGACGTCAAAATGATGATATTTTGTTACAAAATTTGACTGTTTATTGACTTTAAGTAATTAAAACTAAGTCATTTTGACGTCATTTTTATTTCTTGTTGACTTTTGTGTATTCCTTGGAAGTTACATTGTACAGTGCAAAATTATAATATTGACATTATGTTATTTTTAGTTTGTGTCGACTGGATGGCTTTTCAATGCAGCCTGTGTTCTAAATGGGTCCATGAAGAATGCAATGCAGATGATGCTGAGAATTATATATGCGATTTTTGTTTGAATAATTGATTTTTCCAATTTTTTGTTATTTCTTTAAAATGTTTATATAAATTTTGTATTAACATTGGTATAATAATATATTTTTTCATTTTCTTATTTTTCATTTCCTCCATGAAACATTTTCCATGAAATGTTTATTTTATTAATTTTATATTAATTTCTTACGATTTTTGCTTTGCACGCAATTATCCGACGTGCGAAAAATGTTTCGCTTTTGCTTTTTTCATGTTTTGCCAAATACAACATTATCGGATGAAAAATTGTTCAATATGAGAATGCATGTCGATAGAAGAATTATAGTTTGTATTTCTGTGTTTATATTAATTTCAAAAATCACATCACAATAATGAATTCCCATTAAGTGCGCACAATTCCCTTATTTTCCCTA
>NW_017256062.1:457769-477007 GCF_001594055.1 Mycetomoellerius zeteki
CCTAACGTGTGTGTTGTATCCAGCAACAATATACATTTATAGAATAAACTTGATTCCCGAAGGAGAAACTTGGAACATTTGACCACCAACTTAACAGCCATCTGGCAAAGTTACTTTCTAGGAGTTGTATGATTTGCTTGCAACACTCTTCGTAAACATGTATTTCTAAGTGCTCTGAAACATAATGAGTACCAAAGTATATACACCTCCTCATTACACTCAAATTTAGCTTCTAGGTGCATTAACAAATTAAATGCATATGCTACTTAATCATGTAAATTCTTAAGCTTAGTGATGACTCTTGAAGCTTAGTGAAATACAACTTTAATTTCCGCCTCAATTATAATTTATAATTCCTTCTTCACAACATATGTATGTCATATTTTTAAATTTGTCAAGGTGGTTCTTTAGTAAAGTGTCGAAAATTTGAAGTATCTCACCAGGGCCCACCCAAAATTACAAATATCTGCATAATTTGGATAAAATATTAAAACTACGTGTATAACTTAATAAAATAATATGGAACATACGAAATCAAGAGAGAAATCAGTGGATAGTCACTAATTACCCAGTGGCATACTTGGCACTGATAATCAGTGAAGTTCAATTAAAAAAGGAAGAATGTTTGAGCATTCTATAACTAAAATATTGATATCTGCATGTTAATTTCAATCTTCCAATACCATATTCATTGAATTTATGCACTAAAACAAGGTTGGTTAGATCACATAATAAAGATCAGCTAGGTTAGGGATCTCACATTTCATTCACTGATTACCAGTGGCATACTTGGCACTAATATCAATGATTATCCACTGATTCAGATTTAGAGAGTAAGTTATACGTGAAAAGTTACATTTTCAACATTTTTTTTTCTCTTATTTCATTATAAACCTACTGTAGAATTTTGCACACGTCAAACTTCGGTACTTCAACTTTATTATATAAAAAAATAGACATTTCTATGGTAACTCGATTTACTAAAGAACTACCTTAAATAGATGAGGAAATTATAATCTTTCATTTATTTTCTAAGCTCTTATTAAAATAATTTCCAATTTGCGCAATGTTACTGTTATTATTACATTTATGCAATAACATTAAAAACCAAATAAAGCACATTATAAAGCGGAATAAGAATCTGTTGCTTTAATCTACTTTGAATAATATATATACTGGGTGTTATATATAAATTCCACTTTATTTGTGCGTCATAGTAAACTATATTTGAATTAAGTCGTTCGAGAAAAAATTATAAAAGAATGATTTGTGACTTTTTAAACTGACGATGATATTTTGAAATTTTTCTAGAGGCTATCGTACTATGAATATAATAGATTGCAAATGTCACTCTATAACTTTTTAAATAATTCTTTCTTCAGAAATAATGATCACATGCAATATATACAAGAAAAGCATATCTCTTTATAATATTTTTAAAAATTCTGCATATTCCTTATGACACAATATAAAATTTACAAATATTTTAAATAACTTTTTTACACTTTATCTTTTTTTACTTTTACTTCTTTAACAGTGTCAGATCTTTGTGAAATCCAATTAATAAATATAAAAAATGAAACATGATTATTTATAAGAAAAATATTAAATCCGAAAAGATTAACTATGTCTACACTTATCATCGAGTATTATTACTTACTTCGCTTCTCGATATCTTATTTCGATGTCCATCTACAGTTTATAGTCCACTTAAACATTCTAGACAGTATCTTAATCTTAATCCAATATCGAAATGAAACTAATATAGTATAATTAAAGACATAGACCGCGCCATCAGCATCTAAATAGTACATCTAATAGTATATCTAATGTGGTCAAAAATGAGAGAAAGGGAGTGTGAACACGGTCAATTCCCTTTCTTTCCAACAACATTACACCGTTGAATAGAAAGAGATGGAGTCTAGTTTCGACTTCTATCTCTTCCAGTTTTGTCGACCAATTGTATACACAGACTGCGCAATCCATATTTTATGTCTTGAGCATAATAAATAATGATCTTATAGATATTATTAATTCAAAATTTAATTAAAAAATAAATGATAATTTATTTTTTTACACTATAATTTAATAAGAAATTCGCAAATATAAATAAATAAATAAATTTTATTATCGTTTCCACGATAATAAAATTTATGTATTTATTTATTTAAAATTATTTCAAAAACAGCTTGTTTGAAACAAAAAAAATAATAAAATTAACGATCGACTAACTGTCTCAAAATTTACGTTAATCCATTTCGTTCTGTGATCTGATTCGCGGTGGTCTACCCTATACGTAAAGATACTGCGTTAGTTCCCCAAGTATGCTAAAGTAGACGCGCGTTAAAGTTACATCCCGCGTAAAGCGGGATATTCTAGCAGGATAGGGTAAGTATTTCGCCGAGAAGCAGCGATACATGCTTATGCACAAGCATCATCTACCGACCTGCATTCTCCACGTTCTTCAGTGCTTGCGCGTTTCCTTTGCTACGTTTATATTTCAAAACCTTTACTTCCCTTGCACGCAAATGTGAAGCTATAGAATTCATCCAGCGTCGAATCTTTTTTCTCAGACAATCTCATCTCATCTTCATCGACAAATTATCACAATTTTTAAAAAATGTTCTTTTTAACATAGTAAATATCACTCTTACAAGAATGAATTAAATTTATAATATATTTTTCCATAAATTAATAATTAATATTAAATTTATAATACATTTTTTATGCTGTAAATGCGAAAGATTAAATTTCGTCTATATTACTGCATTTTTATTCCGCAGAAATTAAATTTTCCTTTTGTAAAAGTCCAATTTTTTACAAAATCTAAATGCGTAATTCATGTAAACGCTTTTAGTATATAATTTAGTATATAATTAGTATATTATCTTTTTAATTTTTTTATTTTAATCAGGTTTGAAGGTTTGAAAATTTATTTAAAATAATTCCAAAGGAGATAGAATAAAAAGATTAATTCCATACGTTTAATTATGTATCTTCAATTAAGGCGTTAGAGTGATTTCTCTAATAAGAAAGTTTTTTTTTAATACAATTAATTTAGCAAGAAGACGGTGATATTTCAAGATGACGCAATTTCCTGCTATTACAACGTTCTGGTCTAACTAATCGGATTAATTAATTGGTCTAATTAATCGGATTAATTAATGAATTATGATCTTTATGTGTGTGTGTGTATATGTGTATGTCAATCGCTCGCCCGTAAGGTTCGCTCCATGCAGTTCAGCATGTCGCGGCAAGGAACTTGATACGCATGTTGCTCGCTGCTGTGAGAAACAGCTTCAAGGACAATATAGACTATAAACGTTAATACCATATTTCACTGCGCTCCGAAACAGCCACTATCGAGGCGAATCGATCTTTATATTTCATATGTACACTAAACATCATAAATATTTTTGTTTTACTAGGTAAATAAAGAAGAATCATTACTTCTAGATAAACAGATAATAGGGTAAACCTGGCAAATATGCCACACTGGGAATTACGCCGCAGAAGTCAGAAAAAATAGAAGGAGTGGGGTTAATTTTCCCGCATCTACTCTGTTACATGCCTTTATGTTATATTATTGTGTATTGAGTTATAATTTCAGCTTCTTACTGTTAATATTAATGAAATTATTGTGAGTTGAATCGATTTGTCACTGTAGCACAATCATAAATTATAATCTACATAAAATAATTACTGTAGGGCGTGTAAAAGACTTAGTGGTTATTTCGTAATGCATACGCAGAGGAATAGTAAAGCATGTTGTATAGCAAAATACAAGTGCTTTGCTTTCGTATTCTTTATTTAGTTTATTGTCTTGTATATCCCACCTGTTTGGGTTATATGAAATTTTTAGTGGGCGTGATTTATGCCCAAGCACACAAAGTGCGCAGATTAAAATCAGTGCACTAAATGCAATAAACGCATTACATGAAATATGTACCTCTTGTCATAACACTTCTAATATATGTAGGAAGATTATAATTATTATTTATTACTTCATATACATATTTATCATTTTTATTCCTTAATAAAACTTTATAAACGTATTTTATAAGTTATTGTGTCATTTTACGTCTTATTTATATGCATTATTTGTAAATTTTTCATAAGCCGTACATACTCCCCCTTCCCCTATGATTAGCCATATATTCCACCCCTATGAGATATATGGCAAAAATGCAAGGATTTTAAAAAGTTTATTTTTTAGTATGAAAAATTAATATATATTTTGGATTCCTAATATTTTTTTCATAGTAGTAGAAAATATGAAGTTTTTACTGATATAGTTTATTTGCCTTAAACATGGTAAATAGTACTTGATAAATTAAATCTCCCTTAGGTGCGGCGTATATATCGGGTTTACCCTAGATATACTCTAAAATGATTCATAAAATTTAAGCAAATTCTCTTATAAAGACTCTTATAAAGAAATCACTCAAAATGTTAAACTTTTTGTTTCTTAATGGATTGATAGATAATTATGAATATTTAGTCTTTTGAAAAAAAAACATTTATAAACCTAAACTCTAATAAATTTAATAATTAATTCCGTATTTCATAAGAATAACAAGAATAATGTCGTTGAACGATGCATGTTACAAAATTCAATTAAAAATGCACTGGCAAAATTAAAAGTCAATTAAAATTAATATTACCGATACACGTCAAATTCTAGTTACTACTTTGAAACATCACTGTACATTGTTTTTCATCACTTTAACAATCTCGGAATATCTACATACAATATGTCATTGACCTTTTTTGCACAACCATCTAGTAACAAAAGCATTTATGATGCTTACTATACACCTGGGAGAAAAAATGGTCGAACTGTATGGCACTCCGGTAAATCCGCAGCAGAGCAATATTGCCCGCCACTAACGTTTCGACGGCCAATATTTGCCCCGTTTGGTACGAGAAGCCGTCCTAGAAAAGCGTCGTTTTTTACCAGGGAAACAAAGCGATGTCTGAAGCTGGCGAGACACTGTTTGGACTTACAACGTTTGGACAGTCCTCGTAACGTGCTATTGCGTGTGGTGTATGTTTTTAAATATTTAGCCTATAAAATAACTGTTTTAATTATACAATTAATTATATTTCAGATATTATGAAATTCATCTATTTATTAATGGTTGTAAGGTTTTCTTTTGTGAATATAATTTATGTAATTTCAGAATGAGTTAATAAGATATTTCAGAATACATAATGAAAGGAAAGTAAGGAAGAAAATAAAAAAGTCAATCTTCTATAACATTATTCATAAGATTTTAATAAGCAAATTTGTAATAAACATATATTTCAGTAATTGTAAGCTATTATTTGCTAATCTTCGGAATAAGACTGATTGTATGATGAGTTACATGTTTTGGGATGATATTCATCGTAAAAACATACAAAACATAATATTGTTTTACAATGAGCACATTGAATGACGGTGTCGATCTCTTCTTATTACACGGTACATTACGCACACGTAAATCTTTAAACGCGATTTTCTCGCGAACGCTTGAGAGGCGGGTCCTATTACTTTAAGATGAATTAGTGGGAGGACAGATTTATAACATATATAAAGTTCAACTCAATCGGAGGGGACAATGTCTGGTGCTCCCCTTGTTAGCAAATGCAGATGATTAATCAGTACGATTGGCATTGGTTAATGATAAGAGGGATGATTTCGATAACTTTACGCTGTATATTTAACTATAGAGATGTGAACATGTTTTTCAAAATTGTATCTAATGCTAAAATAATTGCAGCGGTTACATATCATTACAATTAACAATTTTTTAAATAGATGTATTATAGAAACAGCACTTTCCAATTCAAAAAATTAAATAAAAATTTATAAAAGTTTAAAATAAAAATTGATAAGTAAAGTGTAATATAAAAAATAATAAATAGAAAATTATTTGAAATTAACTCTTATCATAAACGCTACTTTTTTTGTTATAATTATTTCAACGATGAATGAAGTATTCGGTTCTCATGAATATCCAAATCATTGCATTCTGTTTATGCTTATCTAATTGCTATTTTTTTATCGCAGTAATTTTTGCTACGATAATTTATGATATACCCGGCCACAAATCTTTCGTCCACACAATTCGGACTTTCTCACTTCGCTGAACTTCCAAGTACCGTCGCGACGTTTGCCCTCCATCGACATCGAAATGCCGTGAACGGACGGTAGTTCTATCGGACAAGATCCGTTATCCTTCCGCAGTTTTCGTCGCGTTCGTCGTTTTTTCGTGAAAAAGTACCGGCGAAGTGGCCGGATGGCGTGCGAAATGTAAACGGATTGCCCGTACTGCGCCCGACATTAATGCCCAAAGTTCACTGTGGGTTCTCCCTCGCTACTTCCGTTGTGCCGCGACTTGTGAGACTGTGATATACAGCGAGCGCAGTGTTCCCGGTATGTTACGAAACATGTTGTTCGCATGGATTTAACCCTTTCACACTTCCAACTTATACGTATACATATACATATATGCGACACACTTTTTCTTCATTTATGACATGCAAATTTATACGTCGTCATGAAATGGTCATTAATCACGTAAATTAAATTGATATCTATGCGCCCGAATTGATATCTGTATTCTATTAGCATCGGGAATTAATACGACTGAAGAAAAAGATTTGACATTTGATGTTAGTAACTTGTAATTGAGTTAATATTACTGTATTGCATGATGATACAGTTAATTTCATCCCAAATTCTCTCTTAGAGTCGCTAGGGATAAGTTCATATGACCTGTCGGTAATTTAGTTGGTAGACCAACGAAATTTCAATCAATTACGTGATTACATCTGCAAATAGCACTCATATAACGATATTGAACATATATATGTATATATATATAGAGAGAGAGAGAGAGAGAAAGAGACACACATACACAAGCATGTATCAATTTCTCCGTAGTGCCTTCAACTTTGGATTAGTTTACATTGAAAATACTTTTGAGATATTATGAAGAAAAATTTTAAGAAATTCGAACTAAGTTTCCTCTAAGAAATGCTAAGAATCAATTCATATCGATAATTTAATTGGTAAACTACCGAGATTTCAACCAATTACATGATTATATCTGCAAATAGCACTCATACATTATCGATTATATAAATACAACGTGTATATCAATTTCTCCGTAGTGCCTTCAACTTTGGATCAGTTTACAATCGAATATATTTCTGAAATATTGTAAAAAAAAATGTTAAGAAATCCAAATTGACTTTGAGAACTTTGTTAAGTCAGAAAAAGAATTATTGTGAATTATAATGATATATTATAATCATTATATATGAATCATTCTAGAATTATCAAAGAACGATTTTTCTACATTTTTAAAGTGAAATGTGTTTTTTAAATTTTTTTAAATGTGTTTTTATAAAATTTTATTTTATAAAAAATTATAAAAACATTTTTATATGGATGGAAAATTACTTTTATATTTAGAATAGAACTTTATTTTTTCTTTATATCAAACCTGAGAAGTAAATAATTCTAAAGATATTTTTAACGCAGAAAATACAGGTTTCGCTTATATGACGTTCTTAAACGCATTTATTCAATATTCAATTCGATATTTAAACAATAATATTTCTACAACGACTTTTTTTTATTATCCGTATTTTACAAAAGACATAATGAAAAAATATAAAAATTTTTACTTCAGAAATTAAAATCCTCTGCACACACATACACACATACACACACACACACACACACACACACACACACTGCTAATGCGCTTGTGGTTTCGATTATAATCGTTAGTCACATAATCACTACAGACACACACATACACACGCGCGCACGTGCTATTACGAACGTTCTATTTTGCTATCAGGCATATTGAATATTAATGCTATGTAATGATTGTTAATGGACTTAGCGAGAACCACATTAAATGGTTATAATCTTTTAATGCACGTGCAAAGCAATGATCACTCTTCAAAAATAAAATGAAAAGCATAGAGAGAAATTGATGCATTGTAACAATCATAAAATAACAATTTATACGTCACATTAATTAAATCGGTCGCTATGTTATAGTTTACAAAACAGAAATAATTATCTTGCGTTGATTAATTAAATTATTTTATCTTGAAATAATGATAAATTAATTAAACGATTAATCTTAAATATAATTATTTTTATTTACATTTTTATTTACATGTGCGTTTAGTTAGAATTGTAAAATATTTTATTAATTAAAAACAAAACAATATTTTATTTTTTTAATTATGATGTATATATAGCCATACAATTTCAATCATAAAAAGATTATGTTGGAAATTGAAAGAAAATAATTAATAAAAAAGGATTTCATATGTACTGAATGACTCGATTACAAATAAGCGTTATTTCAAGATAAGCCGGGTTTGTTTTATTGTACGTGAATTGAAATCCGGTTTCCCGAAATTGCGGGAAACTCTAATCCCCGCTGTTACACGCTATTACCGGGTAAGCTAGCTACCACTAGTTTTCGCTACATACAGCATAGTGTGTATGTACAAATTGAACGGAAATTCGATTAAGATAACTAAGAATTGCAGACCAGAAAATTTTGCCGTAGACAAGTTTTCAAATTTCGTCAATATAAGAATCACGAAATATAATGTAAATACCGTGAACGTGATATTTGTTCTTCCATATTTTCATTAATTTCGAGAGAGAGAGAGAGAGAGAGAGAGAGAGAGAGAGAGAGAGAGAGAGAGACGTGATAATCCGAAATTCTTTCACATCGCTTGTAGTTATTCTAAACAAACTTGCTATCTGCTTTTTCTGAATATAAGGTCAATCTCCATAATCTCGCTCCGAAAAATAAAGTCGCGATGAAACACTTGTCGGATTTATAAACATTTCACAACAAAATCTTGAAATATTTATTTTAACTTTTCTAAAATATTTAATAGAGTCGAATCCTTCCTACCATACAAGACGTTTCAATAAAATAATATCTGATATCATAATAATTGAAAACTATAACTTTGTTTTCAATTTTTATAAATGAAAAGTATTTCTAAATTATTCTCAAAAAAGTACAAGTATCTAGAAAAGCTTTGCACATTTTCTTTTTTTCCTGTTATGTACTTTATATGACTATTTCCAACTATATTACTTTATATGACTGTAAAATAAACACATAGAAAGATAGGTAACTATTCATGCATCAGCGTGCGATATAATCTTATTTTGATCCAGACAACTATAGTGCGGAATCGTGAAGCATTCCACATCCAAAATTTAGCTTAGTGTGGAAATCCACACTCAAGAAAACAATGAATTGGATTAAAAATCAAATATGACGCAAAAGCGACTTGTCCAACTTGGCCGTATTACATATCCATAAGGATGCAGCGGAGAACATAGATGATAACTTTGAAGCAATGAATGAATTATCATAGGAATCGACGGAGAGCAGTAAATTTTGCAATTGCAAATGACAAATTACAAAGAATAAATGAAAACAAGAAAGATCATCACTTTATAGTCTAATCATCTAGTTTGTCCTTCTCTCCTTCGACCAAAATTTCCACATCCACGAGCAAGCCAAGTCGCTAGGTCTGTTTTTATCTCTTAATCTTCTAAAATTTTTCTTATAAAATTGCGCATCTGATTCCGTCGATCAAGTCGTCGTTCTTCATCACGGATTAGATTAGATCTCTCCGAATTGGACAAGTACTCTACCAGTAGATAAAGATGCAGGAAAACAAAACGGACAAGAACAACTAGGAGCTCAATCTCGTCGCGTACGGATTTAGGTCGACCAAAGACAAATCTTTCGCAGATCCGTGACGAGATAGAGACACGGAAAATGCGTCTTTTTCCTTTCCTCCTACAAGAAACAGAAGTTTCGAGTATCTCAAGAAAGTCAACATATATACTATGTCGGGTATCCCCAAAATCAGTCTTCCGATAACCTGCATGTAACCGTTGTGCCACTTCCATGTGCTACGAAGCAAAAAAAGAAAGCTATCTTTCTTCTTGAGAGAAGAGATTAATTATGATCGTGTTGATTTATTTTGTGCGAGAAATCCCTTTAGTTTTAAGGAGGAGAGTGATCGTTTTTAATTACATGCTTCCTTCTCCTTCACTTGATTTTCCTTGTAAGTAATACGTTTATATCGTTTATATCCAAATTATCTATCTCTAAAGAAAATATTTAAAATATTTTGACTTTTTATTAATGTCGTGTTTCATAAAGAGAGTGAAATGAATTTCTTGGAAAGAATAAAAAGAAAAATAGACGGCACTTAAAAATGTAATTTATATTACACGAGATATGCTTTTGCGATATCGACTGCTACGTTGAAAGAGATGTCCATTAAGTGCTAGGATTAGCTGGACGATTCACGTCTTAGTCACATGTCATACTCTTGTTCCTATCTAAAACTATAAATCAAACATCAAAATCTTCGCAAGATTACGCTGACTTATCGATTTGTGTTACCACTATCTTTCGACTTCGCAATCACATCCTCTTCATGTTAAAGTAGACAAAGACCCTTTGAAAGAAAGCTCAAAGTTTGCAAGCGGATCTGGGTCGGTCCCGGACAAATCTTTCAGCGATGCATGACGAGATAAACACGCGAATACAAAGGAAGCATAATGCTGCGTTTTTCTATTGTATACCCAACGCGCCGATCGCAAAATTTAGTAGTCACACAAGCGTAAAGATTCTAGTTCGACTCCTCTGAAAATAAACAGGATAAACGACCATGCGGAAAAGCTGTTTGTACTTAATCCGAACACCCATCTCCATCAAAAATAATTTATTTTTTAAATGCGTATTTTGTCTCAATATTTAGATAATCTAGATGCTATAATCTATAAATTTCCGCTGCTTAATTTCAAATGAAATTATACTTCATAATTGTTCCAATTTTTTAATTGATTAATTAATTTCAGGCAAAAATTAATGACTGATTATTCTTTGTATTACAGAATATAATCGTTATTTTTTATACCGTGAGTATTAATTCTTAAATCTGAAATAAAGTTTGTAAAATGAGAAAAAGAATGGAAGAGTTCTCTCAATGATGTATAAATTTTAATTTTAGATGTTTGAAAAATTGTATTTTCTCTCTCTCAGGCCTCTATTTCAAAGTTATATAATGCCTTGTGTATATTAATCGTAAATCAACTTTAGTGAAAAGCTGTAATAGGATTTGCACAGGATGTGCGTAAAGTACATATGATGCTCTTAATACTGGCGCGTTCTCGCTTACATTAATAAACAAAAATTTACCGGATCTGGACAAGGATGGCGCGGAAAGCGAATCGAATATATAATAGTATCAAGCTTCAATTTCATAACCGCAATATCACGTTTTTGTCCCGTGTGGAGCCGTAAAGACTAGAAAAAGGAGTGCTGAAGGGGTGGAATATAGGCGACCATGTTACGTTTCACTTCGTCGTTTCTTTCGCGTCGTTGCACCCGCACAAATCGATTTTCTCTTATCAACTTCAACTCGCGATCCCATCCCGATGACCGCGCGATCCCGAACAACAAGAAGCCGTGACGACTTTTCCTTCTTGTGTTGTTATTTTCCCCGTCTTTTTCTTGATTCCCGCACAATCGAACCATTTGTAAATGCTGTAACCACTGTACTATCGGTAAGTTACATTTACCAGGAAAACACAGAAAGAGCAAATGGCATTCAAAGTTAGCGTTCGAAGATAGTATCTTTGTATTTATGGACTATTTCTGAAATAAATAACAAGCTTAAAGATACTTTCAAAGAATTGAACTCGATACTTTCCATACAACTATCCATTTATTTCGTACACGTATCTCTAACAGAAAGATTTATATTATTATACATATCTTATAAAGAATGTAGATTATTCGTACATCGCGTGCGACGTTTTAGTTCATTTAAGATTTATATTGAACATAAGATTCTTATTACAAAGAGTAAATAATCTTCTATTAAAAATAAACAGGTTGCTTACGCCGTTTTAAAAGTTATTTTGAATATTTTGAGATAACTAAATTATAAAAATTTATATAATTAAGATTTTTTATATATCAAAGGTGTTAAAATAAAATCATAGAAAAATATAAAGAGGATTTCTTTTTATTACTTTTTTTTACATTTTTTTACAGATTTTATTCTAGTGACTCTCTCAAAAAGAGAAAGAAATAAATGAGACAAAATCATTTTATCCGAGATATAACTTAATAAATTATATCTCGCTCGTTTTAATTATCTATAAAGTATAAAATTATTAAATCGACGAGGAAGACAGAAACATACATAACTAACCGTTGTACAAAGTTATTTCGAGCTTATTTATTCCGTTATAGCTCCTAAATCGGTATAATTTTAAGTTCCCCGAGTGAACCGGAATCGCGTGAAGACGCAAACGTTTTTATTAAAAGTTCCTTTATTAAAAGCTTTTAAACACTTAATTAAAGGCTTCTCTCAACGGCCGCTCTAGCAAATGATGTCACCAATTAAAAATAATTACGCTGGCGGTTCTAACGAGCCTTAATCTTCCGTTCCCAAGAAATGCTGCGATTGCAATCCTCACGCATTACGCCCGCAAATTATTTTGATTGCAACTATTTCTCAAGAATGTCGTTGGAGCGTGCGAGATATTTCTTACTCTTTGATCGTCCATTCGAGTATTAATTATCCGCTTTTATACACTGAAAAAAATGTTTGGTTGAAAATGGACAAACCAGAAAATTCTGATATCAATCAAAATTTTCTAGTTTGTCCATTTTCAACCAAACATTTTTCTCAGTGTACAAATTGAGTAAAGTGTTTCATTTATACAAATACATTAATATCTTATGTAATAAAGTATGTAATATACTATAAATAGAAAATATTGTATAGATACTTATATCATCGAAAATTGTCTTTGTGAAATTATTACGTTGAACTAGATGCTTCTTTTATTGCAAGCATGCATCAGACACGTTGCACGTGACACGGAAAAATTCTGCCGCAGGGTCGTATACGTATAACAATTTCTTCCTCGCTTAGCCATCGTTTGATCTGATGCAAGGCACGTACAAGAATGCGGAAAGTAACACGGAATATACAAGTCCTGCTTCTGTCTCCTTACGCCATTCCTTAACTCCCGTTTACGTCGACAGGCTCGATGTGTCTCACGTCGTTGCGTCTTCTGCATTGTTGCATCAGATGGAATCATTTTCCTCTCACCCGTTCCACTTTCGGGTTCGTACAACGTAACGTCATACAAGAAACCATAAAGCAGGTTTTCCAACCGGTAATTTTCGAGAATGCTTCGTGTGCGTTGGCCCGAGAAATCGAATTCGTATTTTCCCGTTTCGCCTCCCTACCAACTTCCATGTATTTATATCCGATAGCGTCAGCTGGCATTTCCTTTTCCCTTTCGCGTACCGAGAAAGGAACAATGTATAATAATTATGAAATTTCCACATTGCAAGTGTACGAAAAATTAAAACAGCTTGTGTCTAACAAATTTGAATCATACGAATTGAAAAACACGAGTGTATAGAAGTGAAAGATTGAATCCTGAACCTTAGAGAGATTTATAATGAAAAAAACCATGTGAATGCTTTATTTACACTTCAAATAACTTTACATACCGGGTAGTTTTTTTTTCCAGAAAATCGCGATAAATCTTTGAAAAAGAAAAAAAATTATCGGCCCTTTCATGAAATGGTTCCATTTCGGGTATTCATATGCAGAAACTTTTGAAGAAACTTCGAAACATCGGAGGACGCGTCGCATCGGGTCGAAGGTAAGAAGGGTAGGACGCGGCTGGTACTGCTGCTGTTGCTGCTACTGCTGCTACAGCATTGTCGGTCTTTTGTTTCGCTATACTATAGGATGCGGATATCGCGAAACAATACGCGAGCCTCGAGTAACACCGAGGAAGGGATCGTACTTTCAGAAAAAAAAACCAGACGGAATATACAGAGTCAACGAGAGAATGAGAAATAGGCACAAAAATAGGTAAAAAGTGAGATAGATAGAAAAGGAAAAATGCGAAAGGAAGTTAAAGAGAAAAAGAAGATGAAATTTAATGGATAGTGACAGCTGTGAAAAGAGAAAGCTATAAACGAGAATAATAGAAAAAGGATACAAGAAAACAAATTTAAAAAACTGTTGGAAAAGGAAATTTAAGAAAGACTAGAACAAGTGAAAAAAAATAGGAACTGAAGACAGAAGGATAGATAGCAAAGAGATTAGTGAGAAAAAAGAACTTCGCACAAAAAGAAAAAGAATAAAATGAAGGAATAGTAACAGTCAAAATATGAGATGGAAGTAAAGGATGAAAGAAGGTAAGAGAAGCGACAACAAAAAACGACATAAAATGCGAGAGGAACAGTTATCACAGTGATGGTCGCCATAAAAGGCGAATAAAAATAATGGAAGAATCGTAAGAAAAAGGTAATTATACTCGGACAGTACGATTAGCGAATAGGACAAGTAGCGGAGAAGACAAAGGAGAAAATAAAACGAAAAAGGAAGAGAAGTGATTACAATCGAACGAGTAAAAGAGATGACATAGAAAGATAAAGAAGAAACGCGAGAACGGCGAAGAGATTGAGAGAGAAACAAAGAAAGAGAAGAGAGAGAGAGAGAGAGAGAGAGAGAGAGAGAGAGAGAAAGAGAGAGAGCGTGGAAGTATCGCGGATAAAATAACGAACGAGCGGAAAGATCGACTCCCCCTACGTTCAATCCCCGCTGGCTTCTTCCCCCTTGCACTTTTTGGATTCAATAAGAGAGTCGCGGTGGTGAAAGGGCGTACGATTTCGAAATTAAGCGCGCTGTTGCCCCTTGCCAAAAACCGCTACGCGACGAATCGATAGTCCAGTAGGTCACGTCGGCATAGAGAAAACTGTGCCAAAGTCTTTTCTTTTTCCACTCTTCCAGCTTCTCTCTCCTTCATTTCTCCGTGTAACGCGGCGCGTGAGAATGTTTTCCTCACGATAAAGAAGGTTTTGACACCGAGGTAAAAGCATAAGAATCTCTTCTTCTCGCCGAAAGAAGGTACGACGTGAGGGATAAAAGCATGAAGATCTTTTCTCTCGGTGGGGGGCAGTACGGTGCAAGGATAAAAGCGTAAAAATCTCTCTTCACCGGCGGGATAGAATCAATGTAAGGTAGAACAAGGTAGAAACGTGAACAATCGTCCTACGCAGAGAGGAAGATTTTAACGTGAAGGAAGAAATACAAATTGATTGAATAGTTTGAGGCAAGCAATTGAAGGAGAAAGGACGAAATTTAGTCGCTTATAGCAATATCGTATTGCAACTTATTATACAGTTAATGGCATTCTTATATTTAAGATTGTCTTAAGTACAGTCTTAAGATGTTATAAACCAGTCAAGGCGATATACATAGTTTGTTCTTATTTTAAGACCGTCTAAGTAATGTACCTAAGTAATGTCTTAAGATACTAGTACGGCTCTTTATAATCCGTTCTTATTTTAAGACCGTCTTAAGTTCTGTCTTGAGGTGTGTCACGAACCAATCAGAGGGTCACATTACCGTCTTAAAACATTACTTAAGTCTTGAAATAAGAATAGACTATGGGCGGTATTCATAATCGGTTCTTATTTCAAGACTGTTTTAAATAATGTCTTAAGACGCTAATACGGTCCTCTGATTGGTTCGTGATATCTTAAGACTGCACTTAAGACAATCTTAAATATAAGACTCGACTATCAATACCAGCCTTTGATTGGTTCATGACACTTAAAACGGTCCTAATATAAGATCTGACTATGAATACCACTAAAAAAAGCGCATTAGCATCTTAAGACATTGCTTAAGACGGTCTTAAAATAAAAAAAGGAATAAATATCGGCTAATATCTCGTAACTTATATACTTAGTAAAAAATATTCCTTTGTCATTCTCGTTTGATAGTACCCATAAATTAGCATATGTAACAAGTACTAAATGCATGTCGACGTATATTTAGATGACAATAATGCACGAATAAAAAGAGACTCAATGCAATGCGGGTATGAATACTCTTTCTGCTCACGTTTCTACGAATGACCGACTCGAAAATTGTCGCGATTTATGACACTGTCGCGAATGAGGCCACCCGGTTTGCGCGATGTAACGGGGATGCAAAGTTGCGCGGACAACTCTCTCTCTCAGCGACGGGTTACCTCGTCGTGGCGCAACAAACACACGCGTCGACACATCAATGTCTCTTTCTGACAAAGACGGACTTCGTGGCCGGTACTGTCGACCGGAGAAATGCAGATATCAACACCGCACCATTCCCATTTCTCGCCGGTAGTTGAAGAGCCTGTGTTTAGTAGCCGAAGGCCAGCCGTGCATTTATGTCGCAAGTCGAATAAAGCAGTTACGTTAAAGCATCGATAGAATAAAAAAAGTGTTAGTATTGAAGTCGATATTTTATAGAAATATTAATAGTATAGAGATGTAAGTATTTTATTAATATTTTTGTACCTACTTAACGTTAATTGATAGAATATAGGTCATTCAAATTTATAATTTTTAATCATAAATCATAGTAAGCTAAAATCTAGTTATTAGTGTGTATATATATATATTTATTTATTAAATAATACTTAAATAATTATTAATAATAACTGATTAAAACGTTGATAAAAGATTCCGCTTAACTGAGACATAAATTAAATCATTCTTAAAAGGAATTAAAATATTAATATAAAAATCAATATCTGCCATTGTTAAACTAATTAACTGGTAAACTAACAGAAACGGAGTAAAAAAATTAAAATAAGATTAATGCTAAATCTCAGTGCTGTTTTCTGCCGCATTGAGTGAAATTGAACTCCGATCACGCGCGTATCACATACATATACACATGAGTATCGTTTATTCTACCCTCGTCCGTTTTCTCAAAATGACTTTCTGAGTGTACAATCACCGCCCTACGTATTGTCGATGTTATGCAACCAAAAGGGCGCAAACGATCGTTGAGCTGATCTGGCAAAAAAGCATGACGCCTCGCCCAGTAATCGAAGAAATATGGGGCTCATGCGATGGCGAATAAGAACGAATGTAGAGGAAGAAGTTCGGTTAATCCCGCGATAATTTAACGTCAGTGTCAGCAAAACGTGCGCATTTCATCGAACGGACTGTTTAACTGTTTGCTAACACTGCCACTAGATATAAAAAGACTCGAAATTTAGTATGAAAGATAATTAATTCTGTAATAATGATTCTATAAATTATTCTGCAGATTAACATCAAAAATATCAAAATAATCAGATGGAGAAGTTGTCGATCAAAATTTGAAGTTATAAGAGCAATTTTAAAAGCAAAATGTTTTAATAAATAAATTGAAAATATGATAAAATAAAATTAAAATTGTATATATCTCGAATTAAAAAAAAAAATTTAAAAATGAAGAACAAATGATAAGAATGGTTTAAATAAATTAATTTTTTTTTAAATAAATTAATTGACTTGAAATGCATATTTAAATTGTTATAAGTTCACAAATTAATTAACTAAAATGAAAATAATTAAAATTTTTATTACTTTATTTAAATTTCTTTTTTTTGTTATCTACAAGATGTTAATTAACAAACTTTTTTTAAGCTTAAGACGCTGTATAATTTATTATACGCAGATCGAACGCTAAGAAAAAACCAATATATTTACTGATATATCTCAGGCAATCTCTGTATCCAAAATCGGCAGCTCTGGTTAGGTGCGATTGGGAAAATCCGTAACACCGTCTATCAACGTTCAACTCGTAGAAGGGTGGAGGTTCTAAACAGTTTGTCAAGAGAATCCAATTTCCTAGATCCCCGAAGGTATCAACAATCATCGCCTACCGCGAACGGCAAGGAACGCACTTTACGGTATATAAAGATTTATGAGCACTCACGACATAAGCAGGTTATCGTTTCCCTTTACGCTTCGATAAAAGCATTCCAGCACACATACTGTATAATTAATCTTAACCTTTATGCGCGCCGTTTAAAAACAATCATATATTCTTAAGAATATAATGGTGATAGGGCTACTTGTAATGCAAACAGAATTTCTATTATATTTGTGCATTAATCTTTTGGTTTTTTAGATACATAAATACGTAATAACAACATATTGTTTGTATCATTTTATTATTATTTAAGAGAATCTTCATAAATTTATAAAAGATTAGGTACTTCCGCATCGTAGGAAATTATAGAAGATTGATTGTTAGATAATTTATTTATTGCAATATTTTTCATTCAAATAGCTTGTTTTCTAAAATGCGAAATGTAAATACGGAATGTTATTTCGTTTAGAGGAGCGATGTTACATGGAAATTTTTGTCTGCCGGCTTTGTCTCTGAGAACACGCGTTGTCGTTGACATTTAACAGCGTTTCAGATAAATCCAATTCCGAGCAACGCGAGCGGAGGAAAACCCATTGCAATCACAGCAGGGTGGAGTGGCTTGGAAAGGGAAAAGAAATGCGATATCCATTCAGGGAGTAGAGATCGGGTCTCAAGTATGTTTCTTCGTCGCGAGATGTATTCGTGCTTCCGACCACTCCTTCGAAGTATGTTTACGAACCATAGTTGCCGAGGAACACTCGCCCATCGATTACTACAAAACCTTATAATATTTCTTCATTTCTCAACATATAACATAGATAACAGAGTATCTCTCTTTTGGTATTCACTTGAAATTCATTTTGATTTAATAAAGGCATCCCAAAATAAATTGAAAAACCTGAGTCGCCTTTATATGACGAATAAAAATGATTCATACATTGAAGTGGTTCCGCAAAGACTCTTATAGATGGAGCATCTCATTTTGGAAATATCTTCTGACAGCAGACTATGAATCACTAGACTAGACTAAGTGAGAAAAAACACTTGTGAAAAATAGTATCACTATTATAGGCACTTCAAACGAATATTTTTATTGAACTATTTGAAAATTTAAGTAGTTATAGATCTGAAATAGTTATCAAAATTATTTTATAGAAAATCGAAGCACAATGACCAACGCAGCAAGAAGTTTTGATATTTTAGCAATCATTTTGAGCTTAACAAAATTATTTTCAGATCCATATCTACTTAAATTTTTTAACACTTCAATAAAATTGTTCTTTTCTATAAAAGTGATACTATATATTTTTTACAAGTGCTTTTTTTTCAACGGAGTTATTTTTAGATTTGTATCTAGCTAAACTTTTAGATACTTTGTTTTCTTTTTGTGTAGTTTTCTAATCTATTATATTATATATATATATATATATATA
>NW_017256062.1:477598-488563 GCF_001594055.1 Mycetomoellerius zeteki
GAAACACCCTGTATATATATATATATATATATATGAAGAAATTTTTATAATTTATTCAGAAACAATGACAATTACTTCACAAAATAAGAACCACCATGTTAATAACTTGTCATCAGTTTGCTAGCTGCCGGATTTGGTCTCATTACCATTTGGTCTCAAGGTACCATTTGGGCTCTTTAGACGCGAAACACTCATGACAAGCTGCTTCAACTTGCTCAACAGTTTCGAACCATCATCTTCGCGAGAAATGTTTTATTGAACGAAACAGATTGTAATCGGTTCAAGGACTATATGCCAGATGCGGTAGGACCTTGATGCTGTTTAAATGAATGGTATAGATGCCGAGACTAAATTCAACAGACTTGTGGCGAATGATTAACGCATGAAGATCTTTATTCTGAAAAATAATTATCTTTAAATAAATTTATACACTGAGAGAAAAACTGTACTAAATTTTAATACATATTTATTATAATAATACTAGCTAAATATTTACTAAATGTAAACTTGTGTTTATTTGATACAAGAACCATTAATTTGTTATTTAACTATTATTTTTTTAAACATATGTGAGTGAAAAATGCCGAAATATTCGGTCAAGGCGGTTTTTTGTGCCGGTTTAGGGTTATGTTTTAAGATCAACAAATTTGTCAGTGCAGTTACTTGAACTAAAAATTGGATAAATTCACAAAAAATATTATTAGGCACATTTAGTAACGGTAAATATTCATTTACCATTACTAAATGTGTAAGTATGTTAAGAGTTATTACTGTCCAAACAAACATCTATTAAAATTTAATATATTTTTTCTCTGTATGTGTAAAAACCGAAGGGCGGTTCAGAACTTTTTAGCAACCTAATAAAAATGCTTAAAAAGATACGATGTTATCGTGAATCTAGTTTTTAATTATCGCTATTCATAGCTCATTAATTAATATTGCATTTAAAGAGAGAAAACAGTTAAATTTGACGCGTTCTACTAGAATATTTATTTATCAAAACTGTTACATGCTGTATGATACAATTTTATCTGAAAAATGATCGTGGTACGTGTCAGAGTTTTTGCCTGATAACGTATATACACGTCCTGTATATATCGAAGAAAGTATGTAGTTAACGCGCCAATGCCGTATCGTAACGATGAGATGCATAATGCATCATCCGTCATGTGAAACGTAAGACGTCGATTACGTCCCGAGTGCATCGTACCACCGTCTAACTTTTCCCTCGGACAAGCTTCGCTTTTATAGCGAATCGCTATTATGTTCACACGGCTACGAGCTAGCCACGACGAGGACTATGAGTGCTTTGATCTAGCTGGAACTTATGGTTATCCGATAAGCGCCGAGGGAGAGTAACTTTCCCGTCAGGGAAAGGGTTCGGTCTCTGCATCACGCTCGATCGGCCACCTTCAAGGATGGCAGGTTCTTTTGTCGCCGTCGTTCACGACATAGGCTGGCGGATAGAAACTAAATTTAAGAATAAGATCGTCGATCGCCCGCGGTTTCTCGCGACGTTGAGGGTCTTTCGCTCGGAAAATATTGACCCTCTAAAGAGCAAGATAACTCAACAACGTAACTTTGGGAGCACGTGCCAATTAATTCGTAAAATAGAGCGCACCGTTTCTATCTTTTTCTATCTTTCGCGTGAGAATTGCGACATTTTCCCCTTACGTAAAAGTAGAATCGAGCGAGCGCTCGGAGATATCTTTTTCCACTTTCAGTATTGTAGAAATAATTTTGACGCTACAAATAGCGCTGGACATCCAAACTCTGAATAAACTCGTCGCTTTAATTCGCTATAATTAATTAAAGTCGACTTAATAACGGTAACACAACACCTGTCGCTCGAAGTAACTCGCAACTCGCTTTGGAATCATATGTCAGACAGGACACCCAGTATTCGTGACATCAACGTGGAGCGTCATGGAGACTGTGCTACGCTAAGTAGCACATCAGGCTAATACGTCACGACGTCCTGTGGCTGTTGCAAGACACAACCTTATCAGTAACTGCATAATGTGGAGACACTTAAAGACGTCATAATGCTTGATAAGCTGTACCATATATTTCGAATAAAACGGCATTTATACGAGTCAAATTTCCAAAAATTTTTAAACTGCACATTATCTCAATTTTCATTAACGTTCCTTAAAGAAATCTACAAGTATTAAGTCTAAATTATTATTACAAAATTTATATAATTAATAGGGGAAGGTCATCGATACCGACATACCATTTTGTTTTTAGACAATATTTCTTAAACGAAAGGTAAAAATACAATTTCAAAAACATAAATACAAACTAAAAAGTGTCTTCTATCAGATAGTATAAGCAGTTTTTATAATACTGTTTGCAATTTTGCAATAATTAAGTTTTTCGTAAGTTATGCAAAAATGAGCGTCTGACAAAATGGGCTCCAAAACTGACATAGTAGGCAATAATGCCAACATTCCTATTCTATAAATAAAAATATATCCTATTCTGTAAAGAAAACTAATTTATGAAACTATAAACATTTAAAATGACATAATATTATCAATAATACAGTCACCATTATTTTAATTACGCAATTTGCAAAAGAACACCATAAGAATTTTCTTCTCAGATTCATAGAATTTGTTTTTAGCTGATTTGGTATAGAAATAAGCCACAAATATATGAATTATGAGTTTGTACTTCTTTAATTAGCTAAACGGATTACGTTTTTATTAGTATTAATAAGGTGCAAAAATTAGTATCTAAGAAATAAGGGGATGTCGCTTTAGGAGACCTATGTATCGGTGACCTTCCTCTATCAATTAATAACGAAATAAAATATGAAATAGTAATATTCGAAACTCCAAGAACAAATTTAATACAGATAAAATACTTATGTGAGCCTCCGCAGATGTTGGTACGTAAATTATACATACATTCATAATACATACAATTTCGCGATAAATACAATTTGCAACCAGTTGGGACGTACACAAATCTGAATTTGTTGGCTTATGCGTGTTTATTTGACGCAACTATCGACCTCTCATCCTCTAACGTTTATCACATTACGTTTAGTGCGTATTCAACAGCTATTGTGCTTTCGTGATTTGACTTACGTTGGAGCGATAAATAGCCCTAGTATTGATGTAATTGTAAATTATCCGTATCTACACCTCGATTGTCTAAAGGATTAATTGATCCTCCATGGCGCCAAAATAATTTGATATGTATATGTATGTACACAGAGTGTAACTGAAATAACGTCCACTAATCATACAGTGCTATTCCTAATAAAAAACTAAATCGAAAAGTCCTCTACCATTTTGCAATTTTCGCAATAGTTACTAGAAAAAGATTATAAGTTAATAGAAAAAGAAATATAGTCAATTTTAATAAATATTTGGTTCAATACTGCCAACTAAACATTTATTTACAGTAAATAAGTATTTATTCAGTAAAAAGAATGATTGTTAAATCAAATTAATGTTTCTTGTAACAAATAAATATAATAGGGTTCGATTCCCGGGGCCGAGGTAATATTTTTCGCAATAAATTTAATTAGTTTTTTCAGCATATTAACATCTTTGAAATATGATGCCTGTTTGAGCATCGAAATTATTAGAATTTAATTTAATTCACGAAATTACTACAATGGTTTAATTGTGTTTAGTCCGGAAATATTTCGGCGCGCAGTTCGTTAGACTACAAGTGTGGTATATATGTCAAGTACATATATATCATATTTAGTGATTCAAGATTGAATTATTTAAGTATTTAAAATCTTCGACCGATATAGGGCTCTAATTTATCGATTGTGTTTCTCACATATACGGTCTAAAAATGAGATTATTAAATAAATATATCTTTATATTTAATAAATATTTAGTTGGCAGTATTGAACTAAATATTTGTTAAAATCAACTATATTTCTTTTCAGTGTAACGAGATATTAATTTCTAAATATTGCCAAATAAACGGATAAAATCGATGTATAAGACAATTTTGAGATATTTTTCCGTGTTATTTATGAAATATTTTGAAGATTTTTCTTAAATAACTCATAAAGATATCTTAAAGCTGTCTTACACGTCGATTTTAAACATTTTGCTTATTGGATCACTAAAAAAAATATTGTAAAAGTTGCAAAATGGTAGAGGACTTTCATCTCAGTTTTTTATTAGAAACAGCACTATATGATTAGTGGGCGTTATTTCAGTTACACCCTGTATACATATATGTTGACCCTCTTCATGACGCCAAATTGATATATATATACACTCATATTCTAAATGCACTAACGTAATTCATTAATCTGTAAAAAAAACTTCATCGTTTAAGTCTCTCAAAGACGAGCGAATCATCAAAAAGAAGCAAAAACATTTTGAATGTACAAGGTGCTAAGACAGCACTGAGGATGCTACTACTTTAATCTGAATCCAATTAGCGCGGCGCCGGTAATGGCAAGCTGAGATGTACCTTGTAACGAGTTTTTGGGAGGGTAAATTGTCTCGTGTAAGACAAATAGCTGCGCAACGTGCAACGACTAAATGTGGCAAATTAGAATGATGATTGTTCGTTAATGTTTTAACAGCGTTACATAACGCGTCATCATTAATTTAACAACGCTAACGCAACAATGCCTTAGTTGTGAAAATTTAATTGAATGTTATCTATTTTGTAACTTTTCATTTTTCAACATTTCTTTTTGCATTTACTTTTGTTTTAATTACTTTTTTACCAATTGCTTATAATCTTTTTTTTTTAGTTTTATAACTCTACAGTAAAAGTTATAAAAAAATTTTGTAAATAATGAGGATGCGCACACACATAATAACGGAATGAAAATTATCACATATGATTAATTATCATATATTTTTAATGTTTTGTAAAGTTACGAAATATATAAATAATGTACGAATGAGAGTCGAGCGAACGCATTAAGTTATTAATAATTCTTAGAAGTTCTATCTCACTCAAGTAACATGTGGCAACTGATACACCCGCAGAAATAAAAGAAATTCTGTCTCTGTCTCATAAAACACGAGATTAACATGAATTTTTCAGATGAGCGCGTTTTGAAATCCAGATTTACGTTCGATGTTTAATCTGTCCCCGTTACGGAAGGTTTATTTTCTCGTCGAGTAGCTCGTAAGGAGCATGAGAGTCGTTCGTCTTTAAAGAAGCCAATATATATAGGGCAACCCTTCGCTTACGACCTTTCCAATCACGTACCCTCTCTACCTGATCGCAATAAATTGTGTGAACGAACGTAACGTCCGCCACTCGTACGCGGTGGACATCGGCCCTTTAGTGCTTGGTGGTGCTCAGCCGTGAATACAAAGCTTCTCTAAAAGGGCCACTGAACAGGATTCCATCCTGACGACCCGTGAATCGGTTTCGAATTTTGAAAGGAAATGGCTTCAGTTGGCTGTGGTGAATAGATACTACATTATATCGAACAAATCGAAATTCCAAAACTTCTGCATTTCTTAGTAAAGTCTTACAAATAAGTTTCTACAGAATTTAAATTTACATACCGCAGAATATATCGCTTCCTCCATCAATCATTCTATGCATTGATGATGATACAATTGCTGAATTTATTCCGGAAAAATAGAATTAAAAGGAATTTTTAAAGTTTAAACGTGTTACATTTACTTTCTCGATTTTCTGAGATTTATGATAATATAGAAAAATCGTTTACATGTTCGAAGTTAAATTTATTGGGTTTTTTAAATTTCAAAACTAAATTAGAGGCATTACGTTACGGGATACATGTTATATCAAACTTACAAATAATGCATCATATAAGATACAGGATGAAATGGTATTGATAATGTGATATCAAAGAAAATTGAACAATGTAAGATTTATTTTCTGTATCCTTCATATTTGCTTTTTGAATAGCTATCCCATTATTTCCACTACATGATAATATTTGTAGTTGCTGCTCTCGGATACGACAAAATTCAACGGATCGATTCATATATGACGATAACTGTTTTTGAAAGCCTGCGAAAACAACCTCGGTCAACGATCTTCTTGAGGACTCGTGCGTTGAAAAATTACTCGGCTTTTATCGAAATCACTAACAATAAGTAAAACAAATTATTCGATGTTTATGCAATACTGATGCATTACGAAACTATACAAAATTGATTGCATTCAGCCTTATATAATGATAGATTATTGAAAAAATATTAATGTTTAAATATATATATTAATTTACGATAATCTAGTATAAAAATGAAAACATATATATTAACGATTATAATTATGAAAAAATAAATATTTTTGTATTTTAACTTTTAACAATTTCAAAGTTTTGTATTACTTGAATGTGATTTAAAATTTGATTGATTATAAATTTCAATTTTTTGCCAAACCATATTCCATTTCATAAACATTCGCATCTATGACGAATATTTTGAATGAACATTCACGTATCATTAATCGCAAACGATTCAATATAATCGTCAAAGTATAATTGAGCGACGCTTAATTATATATTTTATAATTTCGTCGATTATTTCTCTTTCTCACACATGTGCACACATATACATATTTGTTAATCATTTAAAATATTTAATACACAAGTTATAGCGAGTTATAAAATGATATAAATAATATGCAATTTGATTTTGAAATTATGAAAAATTTATTCTCTAATATATTGTTTATTATATAATGTCGACGTGAGCATTCATCGCTCCTCGATTGTCAAGAATAAAGTTTTATCGTCCAATATTCTTATGAAACAGTCGCCGCAAATCTAATTCGAAGAAAGGGATGTGTCGTCCGAATTTACTTCGTCCTTTTATATCTTTCAGAATGTGACAAACCACCGCCTTTCTTCTTCCTCCCACTATTACGATCAATTGAGTTTACGATCGATTTCATATACCTTGAGTTGGACGAAGAATGTCTTTTCCACTTCAACCAGAACACGATGTAAGGATCAAAACGTTTTCTCATCAGTCCAACCAATCTTTCCAACCAGCAATAAATTCTACGGATTAAAACGTCAATTTATTTTCTATCATCGAGGATGTAAACGTAGAATCTTTTTATTTTACAACAACAATTCGCGAAAAAGTTGAAGCTATTTCAAAAATAACTTGAACACTCTTGAACATGACATAACAGTAAATGAAAACGTTTTCATTGTCAGTTCGATCAATTTTTTCACCTGACAACAAATTTTATAGATGAAAGAAGCATATATATATATTTTTTTTTTAATATTAAGTTGTACATAAAGTTAAAATTATTTGCGAAATTATTTTCAGTCGGAAGAATAAACTAAAAGAAAAGAATGAATTCAAAAGGAAGATATTTTATCTTAAAGACATTGTTTTTAAATTATATAAAATGTTCAAAAGAAAAATATAAAATATTAATGTATTATTTTACCTACTGAATTAATGTAAACACGGTTTGATTTAAAAAAATGGCTTCTCCCGTTTTATATATCAATTTTACAATTTTTGAAGAACATTTACATTCGAAAACAAAAGATTTCATGCTATTTATAACATTTTAACAAGAAGAGAAAAGACATTAATTTTCCAATTTTTAATTCGATCTTTTCGAAAACAAAACATGTAAAATAATTCATTAAATGTATTCTCGCATAGAAATCATTTCTTGTTACAGCTATAAATTTCCAAATCCCGTACGCGTGCATAATAAAGCTCAATAATTGTAAAACCATTCGTGCTTTCCCGTCGTGCGAAGCAAACCGATCGACTTCGACTTAGCCCGAGGTTTCTACAGTCGCCTCGGCGGCGAGGTCACGCGGTGGGAATCTCGGTTGCGTTCGATGGCCGCATTGGAGGACGGCATTCCGCTTCGCCCGGGCGTATATTCGACTGCAATCCGCGTGTCTATCTGTCTGTCTGAGTCCGCGATGCCCGCGGTGCCGCGACCGGATCGATCGTCACGTGACGACGACGGTCTTCGAGAGAGCGCGAGCAGTACGAAAGCGCGGCTCTCATTGTCAGTAGCAGCAGCAGCAGCCGGGGAGTCAGCGACCCTTGACACTCCTGGAGACGGGAATAGCTGCAAGTTTTCTGCGCTCTCGTTATCTTTCTCCTTTCCATCGTCGTGCTCCAGTGCAATGCGCGAAGGCCACGCATCATCGATCTCCCGTCTACCTGAGTCCACTGTAATTTGTTTTCTGTCTTTCTCTCTCCCTCTCCCTATAATGTATAACTGTACAGAATGTTGAAACTTTAGCCACATCTATCTTAACTATCCATCCTGCGCAAGAAAATATGAAGAAAAAATTCCGTGTTTTAACATTTTTATTCGTTATATTCGCGAGACGTCTGTGTGCTTCGAGGCTACGAATCTGTTATTTAAATTAGTTGTAAATTTTGTACAAATGCATCGGTCTTCCGTGTTTAATTTCCGCGTTCTCTTTCTATGAATTTATCGTGAATCTATTTTTTTATATGATTTTATTAGAATAAGTTATAACTACGTGTTTCTCTAATTCACGAAGACCTTTGAGTTCTATTCAGATAATTGTTATCTGCCGGAAGGCGCGATAGAGGACTTGCAAGACTCCTTTACTCCGATTTCATCAGAGCAAGGATACGGGATACTTCACATAATTTGACGTAGACAATTCGATGTGGCATAATTTCAGCGTAACAAACTCAATTAGAACTTCGATGAAGTTCCTTGTAACCAGATTCCACTGTAAATCAACCTTCATATCAGGCACATCGATATTTATTCTGATAAATCCTACATAATGGATTTCTTCGACATTATACGCATATAAAACGATTATTGGAAAGGGTTAAATGAGCGGCAGAAAAATGGTTACGTTTTATCGAGGCGGTGCTGCAGTAAGCTTTTTTTGAATTCTGCGTTGACCTCATTCTTCGCGTATTACTTTTTTTCCGTCTTGCGACAGCGGAATATATATTCAGCAGGTATAGGTGGTACAAAAAAGCGAAAATTATAATCGCTTTATATAATACCGCTCATCGGGTTATCAAGCTTCGAAAAATTCTGATGGAAATCTTTGTAATCTCCGTCTCTCGAATAATACATAAATAGATCGCGTAATAATGAGCGATAAGTCGTAAATAAAGTCAGTAAAATCTGTGCTTGCAACTAATTTTTACTGGAAAAGGACATTATACATTATTAATAAAATATTTGTAAATAGATACGCGCGATTTCTTGCAAAGAAAGCTCAATATTAAATTCCAGCTTTGCAAGAATTAAGAAATATATGAATCTAAAAAGGAAATTTAGAATAAGGATAGAAGAATCGAGAAGAAAGAAAGAAAGAGAAAGAGAGGATTAAATCAAGAGACTCTGTGAAAGATACAATCTAAAGTATTATAGATTAGAGAATGGACGATATAATTTAATAATCTAGAATATCGGTAATTTATTGACAGCATGTTTGTCACTAATAGATAAGCATCTTATGGGTCACTAATACATAATGAATAAATATTTTTTGGAAACTTTAAAAATATTAGATCTATCTTGTTTCCTCTTCGTGACTGCTTATAAAACGATATTACTGCACGACAGCAAGAAGGCAGAGAAATAAATAGAGAAATAGGATAGAGAAAGACAGAATTTTATTATGTACACATGTATATTCGAGGATACAGATCCCTTAAGAGCACTAAGTTGATCACTATACGGTTATAAACCGCGTAAAATTATTACCAACACGCGATAAAATATAAATAAATAATATAACTAGTTTTACGTATTAAAACGAAGAATGGAAAAGAATTTTGCGTCCTAAAAATATTTTCATTATTGTTATACGATAATTAACCTATTTCTCAGGAATAATAAGCACGATGTAAAAATATATATATCAAATTTTTAAATATAACAAAAAATAGTAAATAAAAATATGCTATATGTATTTTTATAAATATTAGAGAGTTTTTGCAATACCGTTTATTCAGATGCGGTGAACGTCTAAGGTCAGGTTATCTTCTTCTTAACAACTAATTAAGGATAACGTTCACCGTATCTGGATCCACGTTATTGCAAAAACTCCCTATTATGTATTATGTAATATTATATAATTTACTCATAATATTACGCATTACCCTATGTATACATGACAAATCTTCTTTTCTTTTTTTTTTTTCTATCAAGAAAAATTTTCTATCGAATTCTTTATATTCTTCTTCTATCAGATCAACGGTTAATGAATTTCTAGGATATATTAAAGACAAAGACCTTTATATAAGTATGCTTTTGAATTTATAGACTATTGAGGGTAAAGAATTTTTTACTAATACAGCGTAGAACGATCAGAGAGAAATCAATATAACTTAATTTTATATATAACTTTATTTTACATTTAATTTTAAGCTTTGTAACTAAATCTTGATTTAGTTGCTAATTCCAGAAATATCTGATGTTGAAAATTAAGAATGTCAAATAAATAATAAATCTTGTACCTAATAATGTTTCCTCGTTAAGGAAAAATCAATTTTAAATTCTTTAATAATTCTATAATCGCCATTAACGCCATTAACGGTTAATCTGAAATAGGAAAAGTTATCTCACACGCATGAAATAATTGGTATGGATAAATTTATTGTGCTTTTCGTACGCTAGCTGCGTGCAAGAATAAAGATAAATGCATTAACTTAAATATTCTATAATGCATTTTAATTTGAAGAACCGATAAAAAGAGGATCGAAAGGAGAAAAAGCGAGTGCGAGGGATAACGTGAGAGTATAAGACTGATATTGAAGAGAGAAAGAGGGAGAGAGATAGAGATAAAAGGAAGGAGAGAAAGTAAGAAAGAGAGAGAACATTCTAGAGGGCGGCAGCTGGAAGGATGCAGGCGCAACACGTGCAAACCACTCGGTGGTTTCGCCCGATAGAGAGAGACGTTCTCATAGAATCGATAACCGGTTCGCTTTCGTATGGCTGACAATTAAATTCTCGTATGAGAGCGCGGCGGTCGATGAACGGCGG
>NW_017256062.1:488577-503643 GCF_001594055.1 Mycetomoellerius zeteki
CTTTCCCTTGCTTCCTCCCCCTCCAACCCCCGAATGCACCCATTCACACATCTCATACCTGTTATCAATAGCAACCGAAAGGCCGGGCTGGCAAGAATCAGGCACGAACCCATATTTCTTGTTAAATGAGTTATTTATCATTTAGTGCTCGGGGAACGGTGGCCCATCGATCAATGACGACACCAGAGCTGCCTAGATAACGTGTATATTCCGCGTTTACTTTTTTTATCTTCTCTTATTTAACGCCTTCAGTAGATTGACGGAAGTTCGCTCCATTATCATAATGAAGTGAGAGACAATAGCGCTTGGTTCCTCATTATCCGCTTCATTAGTAATACTAATTAAGATAATATTTAAGAAAGACTTGATAATATCTGAGAAAATTTCGAACTTTTGAATTTTCTTGCAACATTAAAAAAATTAATTTGATCGGAATGAGCTCTTATACTCAACGTAAAACCTTAAACCATACACTCTGTAACAAAGAATTGAATTTAATAAGATGATGGACAATAAGATCCTCTTTCAAAAAAATCTGTTGTGTCCAAAATTCTAAGCTATCGATTGTGTGTTCCTCGAGTCTACTTTTCCTCTAAAGAATTTGGCTGTTATACCGAGTCTCAGATTCATTCTAGCGGGAAGGCGCGTGCAAAAACGTCGATAACGGAAGAGGCGAGGGGAACAATGAGGATGTGACACTCGACGAATAAATACCGCAGCAACCGCCGGTATATCGTAGCTTTTGTGTGAAAGAAAGAGAGAGGAAGATCTCTCTTATGTATGTTTGTGTGTGGATGCTATGCGCAACCATGTGTATGCCTATAATCGTATTCGTATCGTGCACCCATACTCAAACGATCTAGCTGCAAATCCAGCGACGTCAGATTGCAAGCTGTTGCACCTAAACGACGATAAAGCCTCTTCCGAAACTCGCCGAGACTAACTGTTTGCTTATATTGCCTCCCATTACCGTTTCCCACGTGGAACTTTGGCGAACGCATCGAGAATAGAAAGATCTTCGCCGGTCGACAAACGACGACTAATTTTGCGTCTCCGCTCCGTTTGGAATAAAATGAGCAGTTTGATACCAATTCCTAGTGCAAAATTTTGAGTGACCAACAGCGAATCATATATTACTCTAGTGACATTAAATATAACATCAAACGTATTCCGTAAAAATGTACGTCTAATGCCCTTTTCCATCATAAACTTTTTCATGCCCGCCTTCATCGATGTAGATTAAGTTTTAATCTTGATTTAACTTACTCCTTAGCTTTTCCTAATTTTTAGAACCAGGAAAAGATGAAGAGTAAGTCGAACCGAGATTAAAGTTATAATAAAAAAGTTTATGGCTACTATATAGCTACAAAATCGCTTTTTCTTGCCATTAATATTATAATTTAACAAGCTCTTACATATGATGTTTAAAAATACCTGTAAAATACCTGTAATGCGTTAATATTGTGAAAAAATAAGTATTTTTGACAATTTTTGGAAGAATATATCAAAATGATGCAAAGACTAAAGAAATTAGTTCAGTTAGTCATATTGGAAGATATTTCTCGACATTGTTATTAATTATTATTAGTAAACGACGATATTGAATAAATAATACAGATTTTGTTTCGGGAGTGCTTTTTTTATAATGGAGACTCAAGGTGACTATGGATTATTCATAGAAGTTTATCCTTGTTTAGCGGACTTGTCGGATCGACCAGTCTGACATTTATTTCTGTTTGTATTATCAGACAGTCAGATTATGCTGAAACGTTGCTATAACATGATTTCTGAAATGAATTCATAACGCCACGTTCTTATAAAATGTATTAGGCGATGCTTCTGAAACGTCCTTGCTATGAAATCGTCGGAGTGTAAAAAATTAAGATGATCGTGTTAAGATTGCGATCACGAACTGTATTAATAATTAACCTCCTTGCAATTATATTTCCCAGAGAAATATTACAGATCTTTCAAAACGCAAAGTTGCGGTTTAAAAAACATGTGCGCGTTCATTGATTATATACTTATTTTCATTTTTATATAATATAATAGAGATGGGATATTACAGAGCTATAATATGAATAATATGAAGGCACTAATCATAAGTAAATAATGCAATCAGGTCGCTGTTTAATTATAATATATATATAATATATGTTTAATTATATTATATATATTTATTTATTTTCTAGAAAATCTATGACTACAAAACACAAGATATTCTGTCTCGTATGAAATAAATCATTATTTCCACACAAGCCAAAAATAATTTTAGAATCCCTACCATATAATCCACACCTACACAAATCTCCATTCCAACAGAAGTGATTTCCAACAGAAGTAATTTCCATTGCCACACAACTAATCTCGCCAGTAACATAAATAATCGTTTAGAAGGTAAAGCACCCTTTGGCCCTCCTAACAATTTGATCGTGAAAGATAATTAACTCAAGCACTAATTTGCCCGGCAAGATTGCTTGCCGCAAACACTAAAGTCGTTCCTACGCTAAGCCCTCCCGCTGTGTGTTTACCCTGTAACTCGCGACACAGACCATTTAGAGGAAGCATGACACACACAATTATACGGTCAAAGTCGTCTACGATACTCGGTTAAGATGGAACTCTCGAACGTTACCGTCTCGACAACTCCAATCAAGTAGCCGTTGAAGTACCACTGTAGGTACAACGATGTCGTATAACAATGTCTGATTATAGAGCTGGTTGTTGGAGATGGATAACAGTGCATCTGTAATACGGTCAAAAATCATCTCGTCTTGATTTGAAATCTGTAGTTACGCTAGCATGTTCGGTTCGTTACCATCCTGATTGATAGACGCTTGTTCGTGCTTTGATCACAGTTGTAGCTATAATACGAACGCAGAGAGAAAATGCAACGAACCGGTTGTCGTCAATTAATGTCAACGTTCTTATATTTTCTTAATTACACTATTAAATATTAAAGATCAAATTTGAACCAATTCTATAAGTTAAATAACTATTAAAATAAATAAATTTTGCTATTTTTAATTTCGAAGTGTGTCATCGTGTATTTTAATACAAAACATGTTTAAAAAACAATCGCATCTAATTAACCTATTTCTGTGGTTAAATTGCTTAATTTCAAACAGCATTCATATTGACGTATATGCACTTTAATAGATAGTAAACTAAAGAGTCAAATTTCTTGAGTTACATTGTTTTAGTTAAATTAACAACATATTGACTAGGAACAGTGGCGATCTATAGAAATGATTAAAAAATATAACTCAAATTTATAATTTGGTATTATAAATTTAACACTGTAGAAGTAAGGATTCTTGAAGTTAAATTAACGGATTAAATTTAAACAGGGTTAATAAGAGTTCTTCCTAATTAGATTTCACGTAGCAATTTTAATTTAATTATTGAGTTCATTTTACAATTTTTTAATTGACATTTTTCGACACTATTATTTTTTGTAATAGATAATTTAAAGGTATAATATTACACATCTTTCGAGGGTTTATTCGAAAGAATTCGATTTTTCCAAATTCTTATATTGATATCGCTGTATCGTATCTGCGAGATAAGACGACGACGACAAGAGTATTGTCGTCATTGGCGGCAAAGTTCTAACGATTCTACTAGTAAACGAGAAGCGAGATCGCACTGTGCGGTAAGACACAATAGCAAGTCGCTGCTTTACATCGACTGAAATAGTTTAGAACATTGTTAATCCGAAGCCGATAAATGCCGGGAGACATTCTCAGTGACAATACTAACCTGGAAAGACAGAAAACAATAAGAGACGAGCAAAAGAAGAAAGGAAGGGAATCATATCAATTTGAATCTTTATTTTTTAAAATACAACATAAAACAAACAATATAATACAAACTATAATACGGTTTTGATCTCAATTATTTTATCTTTATCATGATAAATAGGAATAGATAATCTCTCCCTTAAATTATAGTAACAAATAATAAACAATAAAAATTGTCACAATATAACTCTATTTAAACCATTTCAACTACAGTGATAAATGTAGTATCAGCATTATGAAAGTAGATCATATATGTAGATCATTTAAAGATAATGGCTTTCCTAACGTAAATATTTGAAAGATTTTGTATAAATAATGCTCAGTTTAGTAATATAACAAATTCAGCACAAAAAGTTAGGAAAAAAGATAAATCAAAGACGTGAGTACCAACAAAGTGTTGTCCGAGAGTTTAACGATACTGAGGCGCGAAGATGGCGATGGCTATATCGACCGAGCTCGTTTCCTTGTCTTCCATTGGGAGATGGTCGCGTGGTACAGAACATGCACGAGATGCACCCGTGTAATATGATAATGACGGTCTGTAGGGTTCCATTGCATAGCAAACGAGATTCGCAGTTGAGGCAAGTCAGCTTTCTCGGCGTTACTTACTACGAATTGATTACTACTAGAGAATATATATAGTTAAGGCAAAAGGGGGAAAAAAGTTTAAGTATCTCCTATTTTACGCGAAAACAGACAAAGTAAAAATTTAAATATCTACTTCAAATAAAGATATCATTGAGTAGTAGATAAATCTAATAACGATGATGAAGCGCAGTATACACAATATTTTTATAAAAAATAATTATTAATGCAGAGATTAACAATTTTTTGATGGCTTGCTTCGAAAATTAACTTAAGTGCCTTTTTATTGAATATTAAAAACGACAGAAGTATCACTTTATATTTACTCCCAAATTTTTACCGCTAAGTTTTGATTTAAACCGAGGGATTGAAGTATGTCACGATGTGAAAATTAAGCATCGTAAAATACTCAAGGCAAATATATTATTTTCTTTAAAAATGCATTTAAAATCCGTTTCAAAAATCTCTCTCTTGCCGTTTCGCAATTTTCGTATCCCTTGCAATTTTACTTCATTTTCTGAGGTTTATTGCATGTCTCCCTATATATCTCTTTGTATCACTGCGAGTAGTATAAGTTGCGTTAGGCTTGAGAAGTAGTAGATGCATGCATATATCAAATTTAAAATCATTCAGTGTTTATTATATCAAATGATTCGTAAACGATAAAATACAAGCGTATTTCATCACAATGACACAATATATTAAAACGCATATACATAATGTCTTTAGCTCGGTTTTTGGTTGTCATCGTTTTTAAATCATTCAAGTGAATTACCTTAAATTTAGCATTTGATTCTCGATCATTTGGATAAAAGTTCTTTTACCCTTAAACCTTTGATCTATTTATTGATTCATTCAAAGGTCCTTGGATAGTTTAATTCCAATCTTTCATCTTGATACCTTTTCCTATCCCAGTATTTATTAGTTCATCTAGGCTCCATGAAGAGCCAAGTTATTACCACACTCGGTCCGATCCTGAATCGAATTGTGCCCTTTTTCTCGTTGGCATCAGGCATCAGACCCGAGAGACAGAGAGAGATAGAGACAGAGACAAGGAACGGGCGTGTGCATTATTGACGACAGCAAACACACGTTTCTGTCGCAAGCTGCGACCGGTACCCTCGTAAAAAGACTTGAGGTAGCTTTAGCTAATAGGGGCTGATTTCATCGAGGCTACTCGCAACGTTTGGCACAGTTTTCGTTATTGACGTATACGATCGCGCGTCCGCTCATGCATTTCGTCGAGAGAGGAAGACAGAGACAGACATAGAGAGAAAGAGAGAGAGAAAGATTGAGGCAAAGGAAAAGAGTAGTACAGAGGTAGAGACATTCAAAGGTACCACGAAGCGGAAAAGTGGAAGAGACAGAGGGGTGGGAGAGAAAGGAGTTGTCCGCTCTGTTTAGGAATCGGCCATCTCCATCGCAAAACTTTTCTCGGCAAATTTTTTACTCGTTGCCATGGATTCTCGCCCAAACTCGTCGCTCGACTTTTTACGACGGGATAAAAGAAGGCATCTAATGTTTAAGCGAGTGACTTTGTCGAAGACTGACTCCATTCTTTCTTGTAGTCCGAATATCCGAAAAAAGACAGCAAAAATCGTTTATTTAATAGTTTAACGTTATTAATCATCGATCTACATAATTCGAATATATTTTCAGCTGGCAATCATAATACGCATAAAACATTTGTGTGCGGTCCTAATGTAATAAATAAATTCAATTATTAATGGACCAATTTAATTTGAAAAAATTTACTGCAATTTGCAAGGATCACGTTTCAGCTAATAATCGCATAGTGTGTAATTTTAATTAACACGTATATGTTTATTATGTTTAGAATCGTTGGTGGTATTTATCCAAATTGTATAATAGTAGAGGCGTATTTAATATATCCATTCAGCCGAATCCATTATCATTAGTATTCACCGAGGTATTCACCGAGCAACTAATGTAAATAACGTAAGTGATTTATTGTTACCACCGTTATTACTATAATTCATATCATTATATACAGCTTTGCCTAAAAATATTAGACACCTATATTTTTTTCATTTATCAGGAATTCTTTTACTTATAGTTTTTGTTACTGCCATTATAAACAAGAATTAAAGGGTTTTTTAAATAAGGGATAATTCACAGCAAATGTCACAAATTAATTTTTGAACTAAAACGTTAAATAATGGCCAAGGCTATATATTGTTACGAAACAGAATCGAAGTTACTTGTATTTTAAGTAAAGCCGAAATCTTTGGATCATATTAAGTCTACAATTCCGTAAACATAGTTGAAGATTGGATGAAGATGTAAGAATTGACCAACCACAGTCAAATATTCTTCTCATGTTCGATTGTGATTGATCGACAATTCCAACTATTTACAACTGCGATTACACAATTGTAGAATAGGCTTTATGGGCCTTCTACATTGAGAGTAATGTTGTATAGTAATACCATGCAGAAATGTAAGAAATTGACCAATCGTACTCGATTATTCTCCTCACATTCGATTGTGATTGATCGATTTCTTACGGTTTACAACTGATTACATCACATTACTCCCGTTGTAGACGATTCGTTTAAGAACGAGAGAGAGAGAGAAAGAAAAGAAGAAGAAGAAGAAGAAGAAGAAGATATCCGTTATCTCTGATTTTACACAATTCCTGCGCGTACAGATTAAATTTTAAATCCCAGAAAAATGCAATCACAGGATAATTATCATCCTAATCCGTGAAATACCCCGTAAGAGCGCACGTCACCCAAATAGAGCCGCGAATCGAGATTCAGCGAAATCCTTGGCATCGATATCGATATCGCAGCCATTATCGCGCACGTACACGTATGATTTCGCTTCCCTGTCAATAATTGCGGGTTTTGGGAGATGGCCGATTTTCAGCTGGCGGACGTCTCCGTGACGCGCGGGTATGTGTGCACGGGTTGACGAGTGCGTGTGGCTGTGAGTGCGCGCACGTGCGAGCGTGCAGTGTCCTCTTCTCGGCCAACTGCGCGTTCGATACTCTCCAACGCTGCACCCACGTCCGCACCCACGCATCGACGTGCACCCTGCAGGTCGCACGGCATGGGACGTCTAGGGATGCTTTACATTGTTGGATAGTATCACATTATCGACACTCTCTTAGTTCACGATGCCAAAATTTTCTGTATTTGTTTTGTTCTTAAATATAACATTTGAATATATGTCTTCAATATGGAACCTCTCAGATTAACAAGGCACCTTTCATACATTTCTTTACTAACTTAGAAGTGGCTCTTATCGAATAGAAATATTAGGGAATTGTTTTATTAGTTTTTTTTTTTTTTCAGCAAAGTTGAAAATGTTAGACAAATGATGATCCCTTTAATATTTTTGCGAAAGAAGAATCAACTTTAGATTAGACCAAACAACAAGATGCCTTACTAGATCTGAGATATCCTACATAATCCTATCAGGGGCTATGCTATCTAGACAGCGGTACTTAAAAGGTATCAATATCAAGGCGAAAGTATTAGAACAATACTTGAGATTTGATACTTTCTAGAAACGTAGATATCCGATAAAGTATCTAGTATCTAATATTTGAAACTCATGGAGTAAATGTCGAACAGTATTGATTCTTATCCGATAACATTAGAAGCAAAATATCAAGTAGCAACAGTGCTATCAATGTAATGAGATCAAATATATTTGAAAATAGAAGTAAAAGATACGGAATAGTATCGATACTTTTTGTACTCGATGTCTAGATTAAAGATATGGATATTTTGGGTATTTTGAGCATCCCTAGATTCGTCTGGAGGCTATTATGACGCGAGACGATGCGGCGAATGACGTGAGTATCCGATCGAACGTCGCGATACACCCGATTCGCATGGATCCTTTACGACCATAAAAGTATGGAAAGGATCTCTAACGAATGTATCTCAAAAACGATGTTATATGTATGTATACCTCGTTATATTTATGTCTCTCAAATATGCAGTCAAATTTCTTTACAGTGCATTGAGGGAGTCAAGAGTAAACAGGAAAGTTTTCAATAAATCTGTGAAATGTGTGCTTTATTAAATGCACTTTGAAATTGTATTTAAAATTATGCAATAATATTTATAATATTTCAAAAATGCTTAAGAATTCGGCAAACGTTAATTCAATAAATAAAAATGTAATATTCAGGCAAAAGAAAGCTACTAATAATATCTTGTGATGCAATTTCAAGACTTATTATTAATATATAACTTTCTAATAAAATAATTTCAGTTATATATTTATAAAAATATTTTAGCTACTCCTAACTCCCTTGTCTTTATATTATCTGATATAGGAATTTATTTTATGAATATTTTATAAATGAATATAAATGTATCTTTATCATTTTTTAATTAACTTATATTTGTATTATAAAATTTACTTTTTGAAATTTAAGTATAATTATGATTTATTCTTAATATTATAATTACAATATTCAATATTACAAACCTAGAATACAGCAAAATTAGTTAAGTTAGTCTAAAAAATATTCTACGTGCACATATTTTATATTTATATTTATATTATAGTAAAATATAATATAAATATGTTTTTTTTTTATAAAGTATGTGTTTCAAATACTTTATATTGTAAAACTTTTATACAGGATTACTTGTAAGGACAAGATTGAAGGGTACAGAGATAGGTAGAATAGTGAAAATACAGAGAAAAGGTAAAGAGGTTTGCGACGCGAACGTCTGTCCACCGATGATTATTAAATTAACTTGGACAGATTCAGTGTATGACACATATAATAATTAATAATACTTTACAATTACATGCTTTTTATCCAAAAATAAAATATAAAAATAGCTTCATTATTTTTAAATAGCATACAATGAAACATGGAACGTTTTTTCGACGAACATTTTGAATGTATTTAATTCTTTTATGAAACAAATCTATTTTCTATATTTTCTATTTATTATTTACATATTTGAGACATGATTATGTTTCACCAATAAAACGAAAGTGTATCACGAGAAGATTATGTTTTAGATATGCAATTTTTGAAGATAGAGTTTTTCGAGGAACAGTCTGAGATTCGTCAAGCGAAGTGAAAGTCTGTTCGAGGAAAATCCCTCTGCAGGGATTTTCCTCGAACAGACTTTGCAGAATGTTTAAAATTTTCAAGCAACAGCATGGTTTCTCACAGAGCTTCTTAGAACGGATTACACAAAAATCTCAGAATTACTGGAAGTTAAAAATAACATAGCCGAACTTTCGAGATCATTCTTTCTATATCCGAATCTCTTCATACGAAACGTGATCGGTGTAATAATTACAAACTAAAAGTTTACAAAGTGATGTTACCGGTGAAAGTGTTGTTATGAAAGTGAAATGTGCACACTAGTAGTCAATCGCATTTCCTTTTAACAGATAGAAATATTCAAAAATAATTACAATACATTCAAAATTTCTAGTCATAAATTTTTTTTCAAATATTTTGCACGTGATATAAATAGAACAGCAACATAAAAGATAATCCTAAGAAAAAAGAACTGATTAGTGTTTCAATAAATTGATTAACTCTATAAATAATTGATGACATTGCATCAGTGACTGATAAAATATTACTGTATAGTTAAACAGTTTATTGGAACACTAATCAGTTCTTTTTCTTAAGGGAATGCTACTTTTCCGCGAGTGTATCGAATTGCGTAATTGATGTCAGTTCTTTACCGTCTAAAAGTTATCGCATCTACAACATTCTACATAAATATGATCATTTTTAGTTAATTACAGAAACGTTTAGCTCAAAGAAAATTGTGTCAGTCATAAACATTTCATGTGAAATTAATCCTTAGAGTATCAGTAATTCTGTCGGGAAATTATATTTTGAAAATTTTACTTTAAACGATAGGAGATAATGTTTGATACGAGAAAATGATTATAGAAAATGTTCCTATAAAAAATTTATATTATTAACTCAAAAGAAGTTTCAACATCTTATACTTCCTCACTATTTCTCTTCCATTTGCTATATTACTACAATTACTACGAACGCACGATCTGGTGTCGCGTAGGTGGATAGGTCAGCAATTCTCAGAAGCTTCAGTAGGCGTAATTGTTCGTCGAATGAACGAAGATAAACGAACACTTGTTAACATACGTTTCTAATTAATTGACATAATGTATCTTAGAATCTTCTAATTTATGTACACTACCGTTCATAAATTCAGGAACAATGCTTGCAATTTTTTTATATTTCACAAAAATTTCTCTACAAAAAGTATTTCTTTGAATAGAAATCGGAGAAAAGTTTTTAAAAATTCATTTTAAGAAAGAAAAATAGTACTTCAAACTAGCATTTGAATTTTGTCTCTATGATCTTTTGCTCCTAAATTATATAAAATTAAAGATTGATATTTTTTTCAATATTTTTTAGTTATTTTTTTGAAACGCTATTTGGATGAAACATCATCGGACAAAATTTAATAGACAAGCATTTTAAAATAGACTTTCTAAGCTTTAAAATGCTCTTTGAAAAAAATTGCTACCATGATTTTTCTACTAAATTTCGATGATGTTTCATCCAGGTAGAGTGCTTCGAAAAATAACAAAATATTGGAAAAAAAATATCAATCTTCAATTTTATATAATTTAGGAGCAAAATATCATAGAAACAAAATTCGAACTTCAATTTAAGCTCTATTCTTCTTTTTTAAAGTGCATTTTTAAAAACTTTTCTATTCACTATACTTAAGTTTTTGTGGAATGCGAAAAAATTTCAAGCATTTTAAATTTATGAACGGTAGTGTACAATAGAGTTTAAATGAAAACGATGATAAAATACATTTGTAATATAATTTATAAGAAGATTCAAATTTAATTTCCAATCCATATCGCTTTATGTTTCTTCTCTATATTTACATATTTACTAAATCTGCGTTTGACAGTTTTATTTCAGAGATAATTAAATATCTCAAATTGTAAAAATTATAGAATTAAATGATAGAATTTCTTAGAATTCAGAAAGTAAACTGGAAATGTGTACAATAAATGAAACAATTTTTAGATGTTAAATTCGAAAACTTAATTTAGCACTTTTACAACCATGTTTATTATTAAATAATTATAAAAAAAAAAATTATAAATCTAAGAGCCTTTATCCATTTTTGTAGAAATTAATATTCGAATAAATATACAGTTGAAGCCGAGCATCTTTTTTACTTTTTAAGATATCTACATATTTTTTCAAAAAATAAGCTTTCGACAAACATGCTCTCGTGGTCAACAAAGATAGGAAAAAACAACGAAAACAATTTTTATATCTCATAAAACAATACAAAATCTATTCTTTGAAAACAATAAATATCCTGCCGAAATATTTAAAATATTCAAGGCAAATGGCGCAGCATTAATGCAATTAGTTGTCTCTTAAAACGACGAAGATGAACGAATAGTTCGCATAATGGAACTCTAATTGATTAACGCATTGCATTAAAGTACTTCTTGAAATTTATCTCATAAATCGCTCTAGTTTACAAAAATTAAAGTCGCAAGGATCGATAAATATCAAATCAGCGGGTAAAAATAATAAAATAAAAAAATTGACATTTTAAATAAATCAAAAAGATTTCTATTAAACCAAAAAAAGTTTTTCGTACAAATGCGTCTCGCTTAACATCCAAAGATCTTTTTTGGAGTAGCAATCGATCGTCTAGACGAGATGAAAGCACACATTAATCACTTCGAGAAAAGAACACTTCCTATGCTTTCTTGTGGCGTGGGATGACTACGATTTTCACCACCATTTTCCATTCCGACCGACGACGTCTGCAACGGCGCCGGATGCACCAACTCGGCCAACTGCGTTGCCAGCCGGCGGTGGGATGCTAATTAATCAACACGATACGTCATGACAGAACGACCTCCGGACACGCGTGGACGAGGTGGGTAACTTCCTAATTTACATTTTACACGGGGCTAACATGCACAATTTGGTAGTGCAGGTTGAGACAGCTTTTGACGCGCTGCGACTGCAGCGGGGAATGTTTCTATTCGATCTCGGTCAACATACTTGTTCATAATGGAATTTTCATGTTGTTTTCGAACTTAAAAATATTCACGGCGTTGCAACGAGATTGAGAGCGGAACGAGAATTTTCAACGATTATTATTTTCAACTGACACGTTATAATTAATTAACGTTTCGTAAAGCGAAACGAGAGGTAGCCGACAATTTACATTCCGTTCAAATTTATTACAACTGTTTCCAACGACACGAGCGATCATAATAAATTTAAAACCCGAAAGAGATTCAAAAATTATTTTTAAATGATCAGTTGTTGAACTGAACGTTAAATTTTCACAATAATATTTTTGAAAAAGAAAATCGTCAGTTCAAAATATGTATCTCATTATTAATACATTTGAAGAAAGAATCTCGTTATTTCTAAGAGAGAAATTCGGTTACATTATTTTTGCAACATTTTTCTACCTTTTAGACAATGCAACCTTTTTAGAAGATTATTCAGAAGATTATTAGACCAGAAGATATAAAAAGAATACGAATCTTCAATTATAATTGAAGATTCGTATTCATTTTGAATGTCATAATACCTTCTGTATAATAATGTATCGCAATAGTCTACGTTTGTTTGCTTAATTTTTAGAGGCTATACATTTCATTTCCGAGATTCAATCAGAGATAACGATGCTTGTTATTCTTCCATTTTTAAGAAGGTAGAGGCGAAGACATCGCGAAGGAACGTCAAGACAATGTATTCATGCGCGCGCGGTTCGATACAATAAAAACATTATTGTAACGCGCAAATATTTGGGCAAAGGCGATTTGCTGAGAACAGCACGCGCTCACGTTTTGACTTCCAGCTGGTAGCATCAACGTGCCGCTAACGAGGCGCGAGACATCGCGTCGCTCTGGAAGCGTCGCGGGTTGACGTCAATATTGAAACGCCGCGTCCAACCCCTCTCCCCATACACTCCTGTTTCCTCTCCTGTTTCTCCTCCCGGGATTGCGGGTGCTCTACATCTGCCTACTCCATTCAAAGCTCAAAACTCGACCAGGCGCTCGCGCCGATCCCGGAAGTGAGAGAGCGACGTCGAAGAGATGAAGGATCGCGATGAGCATCACGCCGGAAAGCGAAACTCGCCCTCCCTCGTAATCCGGACGGTAACCTTGATATTTAACCGTCCGGTGCGATATTCGGAAACCGAATTCGAATCTAAGCCTCGGTGGACGAATAACGGGGATCATCGCGAAATAGAAGTTTTCTCGTAGATATATATATGAACAGCAAAATTGAAGAGCTTTTCTTGGCTCAAGAATATCGTTCTCTAGTGATTTGGTAAATAATATTAAAGAATTTCGAGATCTGATTCGAACGAAAGGAATAGGATGCAGAATTGTGACAAGCATATTTGTATAAACAAAATTTGCTGATGACAATTTCTTTGCACAAACTTCAAAAAATTGATCTGTTTACGAGTAGAAGCCTTGCACGAACAGATGATTAATTGCAACCACTCACGCGAAATTAAAAACTTCAAATTTGAAGTATGTTTGATGAACAGGCCGATTTTCTATGATTTCGCATACACGGAATGATGATCATGAATATCATGATCATGAAGATTCAAGATTCATAAAATTCTGGAGAGCAGCAAGTTCTTGAACTAAATTGTTGGACTGCATTAGAAATCAAAATTCAATGCGAATTATACTGATACATTTTCGATCACAAATTCAACGAGTCATCACGCAAATTGCTACGAATCATAAAATAAAAAGTCGCGTGATAGAAACGAATCACTATGACATCATCAACCACAAAAAAATGACTGGCTACTGTTCAGAATGGTCAGCTATTCGGCAACGGTTTTAATTACTGTTGAAAACGAATTAATGTTAAAAAGAAATTAATCGATGCTATAATAAAATATATACAACGATACATTCTATGGCTTTATCGTGCGTTCACAGTATCGGAAAGGAAGAAAAATGGAAGCTCGGAGCAACGAGTGACGCGTGACGTCGACGGACACTTGTGGAAGGGACGAGTAGGAGTGGGACATAGTGAGAACTCGAAGAAACGTTCCAGAAAAGGATAACCGAGCCGGTTAGCGAGACGGTGGATGAGTTCACGTCGCAAGTCGCAATTAAGGTTCGTGTGGATGGACATTGTCGGACTAATGGCAGAGACACTCTCCTAAAAGTGGAGTCACTCACCCGATGCAGCCAGGGCTATCGCCGCGACAAGCGTCCACGATCGTCTCATGTTTGTTCGAAAAGGTGCCAGAACGAGGCACCTTCTTCCTTGATGACCTGGTCGAGCACCACCTCCTCCACGTTACCGATTTCCTCCACCTCCCTCCCCGCCACCACCGCCTCACCGCCGCTCGTCTGCTCGTCCTCGCACGTGGCTGCCAGGCGCGTCGAGCGAGGACGAACCTCGACCTGAACCACCCGAAAGATCAGCTGTCCTCGGCGGCGAACCGCTCGGCACGATGGGAACGGAGCAATCGCGAATCCTCAGGGCTCGCCCGGTCGCACCTGCACCGGGCTCGCCAGGTGCATCGTCCTAGCTCCGTTGGGGGCACGTGACCGCCTCCACGCAGCAATGTTCCGATATTGTCGTACGCTGCTATCCCGTACCGGATGGTACAACCTGCATGCACTATGGCCTGGACAGTCT
>NW_017256062.1:503666-550776 GCF_001594055.1 Mycetomoellerius zeteki
CTTCCGATTTGGATTAGCTTGCGGATCCCATTTATCACCTCGGGGTCCCTCTCTCCCTCGGATCTCACGAATAGTCCCCGACAACAACGTCGGTCACGAGCGATCAAGGGATATCAGTCGAGCCTCGATCACCAGCGATCGCAAGTGATATTACGAGGCTTGATATAGATTTGCTGTGTATGTAGAAAATGAGCTCAGGAACGCATCCGCAGTCCGATCGTCGGTTCGTCCCGTACGTCGAGCTTCCCGCGTTCGCTCGGCTGCTGCAGCATCGGGTCAGGGTGAACAACGGAGGGAAAGGTGGTTCATCCTTAGTACTACGGGTCTCGGAACGCGTGCAATCGGCAGCACCGCGAGAACATCCCTGATCTTTCCCTTCCGCTACGGATAAGCGCGCGTCAAATAAACCTTTCTAAATCTCGATCGCGGGGCCTACTGTATCACTCTCTCCCATCAAGGGGGTTGTCAGATACGGCCTCGCCGGCGACCAACGCTGGACTGATTCTCATTTAGCTGCAGCGCCGCGCGGTACCGCCGCTTCAACCCGCTTTGGCGCTAGCTCTGTGGTAGCCTACCGCCACCGTTCACCACCTTCTCTCTCTCGGTCACTCGTGATATCTCCGTCCTTTCGTTCTCTCTCTCTCTCTCTCTCTCCCCCTCCCCTCCTCTCTCTCTCTCTCTGTCTGTCTGTCTTTCTCTTATCCTCTCTCGTTTCCATCTTCTTTGTCTAGTCCAGCATGTATACCTGCTAGTCGCCGTGCGCGTCTAGATCCCACCCCTCTCCATCATTCTACACCTCCCGTATCATCGTTCTATCTCGATCACCGACGCTGTCCGTCTCTTCACTTTCCCTCTCTCTCCATCCCTATTCTTCTTTCTTGCTTTCTCACCAGCTCGCTCTTGTTCTCGTCATATATATCCTCTCCCCTCTACGACTATCCGGTAACTCTCTTTCTCTTCATCTCATCGGCGCTTCATCCCACGCTCTCCCTCGCGTTCAACCCTCGGCGGCCCACATCCGCGCATCGTGGGGTAGCGTGGTACACCATGCGGTACGACCTGCCTGCCCTCTTCCCTCTCTCTTTCTCTAGCCCTCTCCTCCGAGCGCTCCCGCTCAGCTCCTCGCTTTCTGGTATCCCTCTTCCTCCCGCAGCTATAGTGCATCCCAACATCGTCGGAGAAGAGAGAATCGTTACTATGGCGAGATCAATATGATAGGACGGCGCATGCCTCGGTATCCTTATACTTGAACCCTTCGCCGCCACTCTCGCTCTGTCGCGCCTCTCTCGCAGTTCCGCTCGTTCCGTCGTCGTCGCACCTCATCCTTCAGCCTCGTCATTTCGCACTCCATCTCGGTAACCTCTGTCTCCGTTGCTCATACGGTCCACATCCCCCGATGACGTCCTCCCTATCTCTGATCCCCTCGCGCGGTACATCCCTCTTCGTCTTGGCGCGCGCTGGAGGCCGCGTGTCAGACCGTGGGCGGCGTTGACTTAACTCAGTTCAGTCAACAGAGGGCCGTATGCGGGAGGATACTGTTCTGTCTTTTCGGTCCGGAGCGACCTACGGAATGTTCTTCTTTTCCTCATCAAATGAAGCCAGAAGCAACGTCAAAATAAAACAGCTATTGTTAATTAGGACAGATTTATTCAGAGAGAATCGTAACCACCAATATTTTCATATTGATGCAAAGATGACAAGTATGCCTGATTGTGTACCCAAAACGGATTTAAACAAGCGGGCGCCAACTAGATATTTTTTTAAACGGAAAAGAAATCGGCCGTTTATCGTGTATTTGGCACTCAGGAAGACGACATGCTTCTGTGCTACAGTCCGAAATACGTGATGATATATGATCGTTGAATCGGCCGCGCGATGCGGTATGTCTGTGTATAACGGAGCGCATCAAAGTGATATCGAAAAGAAAAAAATTAATATTAATAATAATTTAATAATGAACCCTAGAACATTGCACATACTTTGTAACAAATTCTGAAAACACACTATGGATCTGGAAGACCCACTGTAATTTTGATAAGCTATAACTTCGGGATTCAGATCAATATTTATACTCTCCTTTTCTATTTTGATATTTTGAGATTTAAAAATATATCTGCATAGGTTATAATTTGTAACGTCAAAATGTTTTGTATGTGTTATTAAGTTATGAAATAAAACTCTCTTTTTTCTTTTCTTCGTGTACGGAGTAAACGAAATTTCGATTGAGTCTGGGAGATCCATGATGTTTTAGAATAAAGTTTATTACGAATTTGAATGACTTATAACGTAGAGATATGAGATATACATACAGAAAGAATATAGTTGCAAAATAAACTTAATTTTTTTTAATAACCATCTCCATACATATTTCGGAAATAGAAGAAGATAGAGGAATACACTTACAGTCGTTGAAAGCGCTGACCGCGTAGCCTGAATGAAGCATTATGAAACATTCCAATATTTGTTTGCTAGCCATTTTTATGAAGCAAACAAAATATCTGAGAGGGAGACTCTCTTTTTCTTTTAGTTAGAAAAAGGGGTCGTCTGGACGTAAGTTAACGCTCCAATAGCTCGATTCTCCTTTGTGCAATCTTTTCTTCGTCTCGACATTACGCTCCGCTCTTCACTCGCATGCTCGTGTGTCGAACGATAATGACGATCGTATAACAACGGCATTCTAATCTAACGCTCAGTATCAATATATGATCGGATTTCTGAATTAAACTACAATTGACACAGTCTTGTACTTCTTTTTAAGTACACAAACTCTCCCATAACACTTATTATTATTTTAAATATATCTAATGATAAATACATAGTCAATTTTTTGTTAGAAAACATTTTTACGAAAATCATTACCATTATAGTCTCTAAAAAGATATTTATCATCAAATTTCCTTAAATTAATTCTTTGCCATCCAAACTGTTTCTTACAAACAAGCGAAGCTTAAGTATTTTATCCTTAATCTTATCTACATGTATTGTTAAAAAATTTGTGCCGAATATAACACATTCACATATTCCAAACGGTTCACTCAAATTTCTGTGTTCATTTAATTAACATAAGACATAAATGTTAGAAAACAACACAGATGTTGTGTAAAAAAAATTACCACAAAACTGTGGAAGTATATTTTTTAGTATAATTAACATTTATGATATATTAAATTAACACGTATTTCATTCATTCGCTTTAGAATTCACGTTTTAAAACACATTATTTTTATGTTACTTATTCACTTACTCATAAATTGTGTCATTTTAATACTAAAAAACGTTGAATACAAATTTCACACAAAATCTTTAAATAACATAAACACATTGTGTTGAATTAACATTCGAATATTTTAAAAAATTCAATACAAACGGTTAACAACGTGAGTAGATCGTTTCCAACACAAATACACAATGTTTCTTACCGTATAATCGGCTGGTCCAATATGAATAAAAAAATTCTTATTACTTGAAAGAATTTTTGTGGAGATTTTAAAAATGTAGTTTGCCAATTATAATTGCGGACAAATTTAAATGCTTGAAAAATTATGCTAACGCATTATATCAAGTTCGACTACATCACTACAATATAGAATCACAAAGGATTAAAATTAAAATTATGAAAAAATGAAATTTAACATGAAATTAGGTGAACAATAGAGAACAATCTTTCTCTACTTAATTATAATCGCAGAAATAATTAGTCTACGGAAATATAAAATAAATCTTACGCGATTATATGCAATTCAAAGTAAGTTGGTTCGACATTTTATAAATGTATAAGAGCAGAATGGTGTGTGATCTGCTTAGAGTTTTACATCCGAATATTTTTAATATGCGTTTTTTTTCGTAACTTATTGTATATTGAATCTATGTAAAATTGTATCTGAAGAGGGCTCAATCGTGTAGCCAAAACTTGTTATGTAGAATTTTCTGTTATTTATTTGATACTTAACTTATTTAATTAAATGTGATATTTATATTCTGACGTAATCTAACTTAATTTTTATGCTTTCACCAATTTTTCAAACTATATTTTTAACGTACTGACTCTTAATTTGCCCTTTTGTTATTGTTTTGTAAAACTTTCTATATTAAATAATATGCGCTATTGGGTTGAGTTTTCATCTGACAAGATTCTGAAATATTCTGAGAAAGAAATTTCATGTTGGAATCCGATTCTATATAGCATGCTTCGACGCTGATAACCCGTAGATGCATTGGGCTCACTATATTTACGTTTGCATCACTGACATCCGGAGTTCTGCCTTTGCGATTTCTACGCTACCGCTAGTAATAGTCGCGAGTTTATACACTCCGCTGGCGTCAAAGTTCCAATGTTTCTCGGGTAGTTTCCACCACGATACTCCAACATTCTTCGACATTTACTCGTACTTCCGCTTCTGATTGTCTGTTCCGTTTTCGCCTCAGCGGTTCCTTACATTTTTCAATCTAACTTATTTGACGCAATCCAATCGCGAGGAATAACCAATGCGAGCCTGAGTTTGCGATCAACTACAAAAAAGCAATACGTAACTTTTCCGCTTTTCACAATACATAGATTTTCTTTTTATTTCCCTCGCTGGCTGGCGCCGAATCAGATGGAGTATTTTCTGAAATCGGAGTCTTAGAGCCATAATTATAAAGGGAACATTACCGATGCCGACATACCACTTTTTTAGACAATATTTCTTAAACAAAAGGTAAAAATACAACTTCAAAAATATAAACACAAACTAAAAAGTATCTTCTATCAGATAGTATAAGCAGTTTTTATAATACTGTTTGCAATTTTGCAATAATTAAGTTTTTCGTAAGTTATGCAAAAATGAGCGTCTAACAAAATGGGTTCCAAAACTGACATAGTAGGAAATATTATATAATGCCAACATTCCTATTCTATAAATAAAAATATATCCTATTCCGTAAAGAAAACTAATTTATGAAACTATAAACATTTAAAATGATATAATATCAATAATACAGTCACTATTATTTTAATTAACGCGATTTGCAAAAGAACACTGTAAGAATTTGCTTCTCGGATTCATAGAATTTGTTATTAGCTGATTTGGTATAAAAATAAGCCACAAATATATGAATTATGAGTTTGTACTTCTTTAATTAGCTGAACAGATCACGTTTTTATTAGTATTAATAAGGTGCAAAGGTTAGTTTCTAAGAAATAAGGGGATGTCGCTTTAGGAGACCTATGTCAGTATCGGTGAGCTTTCTCTATCTATCGACACTTCGGTATTTATCGATATTTCAAAAATTTAATAAATACTTTGTAAATCTACGAAAATATATTGTTAACTAAAAGTATACTGGTAAGAAATCGTTATATACTTGCCGGCAGAAATTACAAAGTTAAACAGTTGAACAATTCATGAGTGAGTGCTTTAATTTGTTTCTGAACTTTTATCGAACTAGTCAGTGAACCAATCAGAAATTAAAATTTATTGGTATTCTTTGCTCTAAAAATGGAATAAGTCAACTTTAGAGTCTAATAAGTCATTGAATTTAAGTTAATAAAGATTGGAGGGCCTTCCGGACACGTACTTGACGAAGTTGAAGCGCGTGACAAACATTATCATCTTAACGATGGACCCAGTAAATATTTAGCGACTCTATAAATATTCTGTATATCAGCATTATGTAGAGATAATTCTGTAATATTCGATAATAGCGTAACTCACAGCGGCTATTGTGCATCCTTGTTGTTGTACGTTACCTGACACGGTTCAATAATAACACGAACGTCGTCAACCAGCGTTCCAACGTTATTTCTTGGCCGCCTTGAGCAATCGGTGATTATTGGCGCAATATTATATCAATATTATCGATTACTCGTTGTTAGCGATTCCGTCTCGCTTGAGATATGAGATACACGCTAGAGCTGCATTGCGATGAGACGTTAATTAACTTGAATTCGATATCAAGAGTGAGAATCTCTTGAACGAAAAAGATTGTATCTTGTGAACCAGCGTTGGCTCTTCGCCGATTTATTTGTGCTCGTGACAGCGATATCCAATGGATTTAGAATACTTTCAAGCTTGGCAACTGTATATCAACGTAGAAACCATTCAATCAAATCAGCTAATAGGTACGGTCGACGAAATTGGCGCGCGTATTAATTATTCACAATCATCCTCGTGCGGCATGCGACAAGAAATTTATTTTTATCTCCGAGCAGGTAAATTAAAACTCTAAAACCATTGAAAGAATGTAATCGCCAAACGCGGTTACATTCTTTCAATGAGATTATAAATCGGAAGTCTGACCAAAAAATCTCTTTAGTTTATTAGTAAATGAAAAATCTCTTATTACCGAATATTTGCAAATCATTCATTTGTGAGACACATTTTATGTAAATTCAAGGATTCATGTCTGTATGAGATATTTTATCATTGATGTTTTCGCGCGAATAAAGACGTATTTTGCGTGCTCATCGTTAAATTACCTGCAGACAGATGATAAATTACTGCATACAATCGACTTTATGAACTACGAAGCGTACACGTTCAAAGGATTTGCAGTAAGCGGATAGAAGGTTTCTCATTTGCTTGCTTAAGCTATAATAAATGCTGTATCAAAAATATTAAATAGCAAATAATTGCAAAATACATTAAATGTTCTCCGTCTTTAAACTTTAAGTAATTCATCTTTTTCACGTAGAAATCTTCTGATGAATCTCAATTCTGTGATGAATTCAATCGTACTAATTAACTTTACAATTGGAAATTTACGATAAAATCAACTTAAAAAGAGATCAGATTTTGCTTAATTATGAAAAATGAAAGTAATATTATAGATTATATCCTGCAATTCTAATTTCGATAAAATCGATAGTTATATCCAAGACAGATATGAGAAAGAATGACGGAAAAGATGAAAAGGGAGAAAAAGAGTTGAGATAACATAAAGTCATTTATCATTTGAAGGGATTGCAAAGTTTTGAAAATTGCAAGTTTAATCAATCAAGACTATTTAACAATTGCTTGCTGACGTAGTAACTTCATGTTTTATAATATGAAAGTTATCAAATTTATGTCATTGATTTTGAACTGAACTTCACTGAACTTTATCGAATTTTACCAAGCTTTTTCACAAAAATCTTCCTCCATAAAATTCTGCCAATATGAATTATTATTTCGTTATAAGTATTAGAAAATTTAACGATGTCTCAAGCTGATCGATATCGATACGAGACGTCCTCTGGATGGAAACGTGCGCAACAACTTATCATTTGAACGCATTGACTGCGTTTAGCAGAAAAAGCAGCTTTGTAACTGTTGTAAAGGTATAAACCAATCATATTCAAAATTTCCTAAAAAAAAGACCAATCATATTAAAGAATAATATTTTTTCTTTAATATGATTGGTCTTTCCCTTAGTTTCTCATTAGATCTAAATGTAATAAACCAATCACATTCAAGAATTTTACAACAGTTTCAAAGCTGCTTTTTCTGCTGAACGTAGCCATTTTCTTCTCAATTGTTGTCACTACTTTAAGTTTTCGCACCGACGACAAGTTGTTTGAATGCTAAATAAATAATCGACCTTCCTTTGTCGACTATGAGTTCGCGCGCAAACGGAGAAACTAAATTCTCGTCCACCTTGCCGCTAGGGGTGCCGATATTTGCGCACCTGCACTCTCTTCCTTTCTCCGAGTCCAATTAATAGAATTACCTCACGCTCGCTACAAAGGATTTGTTTTAACAATCCGCGGTGCTTTGCCCAGTGCGCAATCGGCGTCTCGCCGGAAGGAAGTCCCATTTCCTGAATTACCCTTCGCGACTCGCCCTCCAATTAATGGCGTCTTTCGCCTCGAGAAAGACGCTTACCCAGTAACACGGGTGAGTCTTCGTCAGGACAGAATTTGCAGGACTTGAAGCGAGTTATATCACAGGCTTGCCGATAATTAACGTGTACTTCCGTGCGCGAGGAAATTGACTCGGGTTCGTTAGGTCAAAATGGAATTCAGATGGATGATGCAATTTCCGAAAATGTCGACTTGACAATGACTTATTTTGAAGTCAAACGACCACCCCTCAGAAATCGGAGAGTTTGTTGTTTCGCGCCGAGTGAGTTTCGCGCTTGCATATTAATAAATGTTAAATTGAATTCGGTACCGAAATCCCATGCCTCCTTCAATCTGCATCTCCTTTGCCCGAAAACGAAGGAAATCCGGATCACTGTCGATTTTTACTTCGTCGATCGGGAGTTTATTCCGGTTACCCCCCCCCCCCTCCATTCTTCATAAGTTTAACATGAAACGTCGCGACAAGCTGCTGTACTTAAAAGTCACTGCCGAGCGTTATCGCAACATTTTATGAACAGACATTAAGTAAAAAAGGAAATGACACGTACTTGAATATGGGTCAAATCAGCATAATTTAATAACGTCTGATCTAAAAGGTTTCGTGACGGCTTCGATGGCTTTATTATCAGCGGCAAACTCCATGCGACGCGTCTTCGTATGCATAACCGAGCCACATTGACGGTTATAATTGATGAATGGTTATTAGTAAAACAATGAGAACTTCTGAATTTATTATTAAATGCATCTCAGCAAAAATTACATATACGTTAATTGTAAAATCAGTAAAATTCCAGAAGTATCTCTGGTACACCGCACTTATCGCATAAAATTTAGTCGACAGATATCCTGATATCGTATTTAATTAAAGCAATCTATTATACTAAATGAAGCGAAATTTTAATAGTGCACATGTTTATAAGCTTTTGTGGTCTACAAAAACCCCATTTATAGTATCATTATTATAATATATTATATTTTCGCATCTTTTATCTTTGCCGTTCAATAATGGTTAATTATTGCGCAATTAATTATTATACGATAACGTTGATTATCATTCAATATATTAATAAATTAATATATCACTGATTCTTATATGCGGCATTGCAACAGCGAATGTACAAAAAAGTATTTTATAAGATCTTTTTGCATTATCGGACATTCAATGAGCTGTCAGTAATTAATCCGTCAAGCGAAATAATGAAAAACACAACGTGAATATCAGATTCATCGAACAACGTTCGTACGGAATAATATTCGTGCTTAATTAGCGCGCATTTACGTGGTTGCTATTTAGCATTTCAATGAGATGCAGTTACATGTATCTCGCGTGTAACTGCAACTTCAATGTGCCTGTATCGAGAAATCGGGAAATAAAAAACCTATCAACACTAAAATAATGTAGAATAACTATTATCTAATACAATAATCGTGCAATTTTCATGCAAATAACGATAAGCTTCCAAAGATTTATTTCAGATTGATTAAAACCGTCGCTCAACTCTTTTTATATAAAAATTCTGTTGCAATCTTCATAGATCTTCTAAGATAAAAATTAACGTCGAGTTCCATGGTCGTTTTAGCCAGAAGATTAAGGGAGGGAGCAAACTAATCGTGAACGATACTTGGAACGATTCTTTATTGTTGGAACAATAGCGTCAGAGAATTATAAGAAATTTATGAGAACCAGCAGAAACATTAATTATACTATACGTATTAGCATTTATCAGCGAAGTAATGGAGCAAGGACGCGAATCTTTGATATCTCTCATTTTGCATATGCCAGTCGTATCGAAAATGAATTATCTTACATTGTGTTGGGAAGAGCATGTAACTTATTAAACTTGGAAAACTCGCAATGTTCGTTAACGTGCGAAATTTGATCGCGCTTCATAATTATGTCTAACTTATCAATTTTGTTACCTAAATAAATGTCCCTGTCAAAAAGTTTGTTGATAACAATATTCTATTACTATATTGATGTGTCTTTTATAGGTATTCCTCAGATGATGTCAACAATCAATTATTTTTTTAACTTTAACAGTTGGGTACTATAAGTAGCGTTTATAACTAAACTAATCATTGAAATTAATTATTAATTATTAATCACGAATAATTTATAGTCAGTAAGTATAAGATATATAATTATTACTGTCTTTTTATTCGATAGTTTCATTGTATTTTTACGATCTTCGTATGAATTGAAAAAAGAATGTGTCTCATAAAGTTACCTATATCTTCAACAAAATAATCTCGGCTTATAATATTTTATTTATTTATATATTTATTTCTAAAAATAAAAATAAATAATTGATTATTATAAAAATAATTAATTATTGACATAAGTGCTGCAATTTAAAAAAATATTACAACAAGGGGGAATAAATCCTGAGAGTGTTGCGGTGTACAGATTTGAGGCATTATTTAAGTGAATTGTATATTATAATAAGCGGTATGAAGTTATGCATTACTGGGAATTGTAGAGTATTATGAGGGCATAGTATGGGCATAAAAAATTGGGTATTACTTGGGCATTACTGGGCATTAGTAGGCATTAGTGTACACAATTTTGGTCAGCGGTTTACCTCTTGTAATACAAACAATGCCTCTATCTCTTACATTCTTTTTCTCAATGATTATATGTATACGTAGAATTAGTGCATTTTTAAATTAAAAATAGATCGAAAGGAACAGCTTTAAATCCGTCATCAAACACACGTAAAAGGTTATGTTCTTAGTTTTATAACACATGTATAAATTTTCTCAAAATCTAGAGAGAAAATAACAAATATTCCGTTGATTTTTTCAACTTTATATTGATTTACATTAAATGAGCTGAAAATCGAGATATTATAAATTATCAATAATCCTAAAACAACAGTGAATCATCAAAGACTCAGAAAACACTTTTCTTTCGTCCATATAGAAGGATCATGATGAAAGGCGAAACGAAAGCCATGTCCCTGATATAAAATTTAGTGCCTCTCTACATTGTTTGCGAATACATTTGGGACTGTGTTTTCGTTGCGCTTTATCGAAGGATTACTATACATGTTACGGACTTTCTGGGAGATGACCAAGTGTCTCGTAAGGTTGATAATGCACAGCTTTAAGTTACGGTCGGTTATAAAACGTTCGGGTCGGCGTAGCCCTTCAACGGCAGTATGTCGATATGGAAATTCAATAATATATCCCCGCGATATTGCACGTCCACGATAAAAGTTGCAAAATTCCTGGGCACTTCTCTTAGGACCCCAGACTTCATAGTCGAGGTGAAATTTGATATTTTATGCGATTCGGGATTGTGCTTAACAGAACGCGATAGTTAACTACTGAAAAGAGTTGCAGCACTGTCGATTTGTCGAGCACCGAACTTTCTGTGCCAGAACACGATATTCTTTTCGATACCAATAGATAAAGTACAAATATACCAAAGATAGAATTAAAAAAATAGACATTTTTAAAATGTGTTATGTCTGATGTTCTTTCGGACGCGAGACTTTATCTAGACATTTTTTAATTTGGCCGAAATTATTCCGACTGGAAATTAAGTTACCGCATTTTTTAATAATTGATATATAATTATGCTTTATGATCTAGTTACATTGAAGCTATTACATGTTTTTTTATTTCTACTACAATAGTAACACACATATATCTATATTAAATTATAAGTTTATTCCAAATTATAAATTTATTAAAATTATAGATTTTTATTAAATTATAGAGCAAATTATTGAAACGTAAATATTTACGAAGAATACGAAATTACTTGGACGATACGTTTCTCAATTGCATTATCTACTCTGCGAAATATCACGCAATTTAACAATTCATTGCAATGCTATTTTGCATTTCATAAAGCCCAATCGTGATTAAAAATTATTGTACTGAGACAAGTTACGACTCGTCCCTAAAGTAAGATTCGGTGTTCAAACTACAATGCGATATACATCGGTCTGCAAATTAACTCACTTATTAACTTATCCTCACCGCAGACTCGTGTAGATGTTTATTTATATGCCACAATTATTCTGTAATTAGCCTTCAATTATTCTCTAATTAGCGTTAATAGAGTTTAATGAAAGCTGCAGCTATCCGTTGCAAACTCATTACTTTCCGATTAGCTTGAAACCGTAGGTGCACCTCCCAGAGATGTAAGCCGCAATATACCTTAGAAAACGTACAAACAATGCAGCCCTCATATGCAAAACTCAGTGAAAGTATAAACGGCGCGTCTTTGCGTGACTGTATTGCGGACCCCACACATGTCCAAGTGTGTCATTATCCTCAAACTTGCCGATGCATCTCATCGAATAATGTCTCCATTTTTCTTCGTTCCATGTTATGAATCTTGTTTTTTAACTGTAGTAAAATGATTTTTAATGGAGTTATGAGCAATTAAAGTCGGAATGCTCCTTTTCACTTAACTCACGAATAACTCAAGAACAAAAAATCATAGAAACATTTTTAATAAACGATTTTGTAAGGAAAACTCCAAACTTTCACGATATAGATAGTCGAAAATTTTTGCAAATTTTTTGGCACGTGACAGACTCACAAAATGGTCTGAAGTGGAGAAGAAAAATTTCCCTTTTTTTTTTCAGCTCGTAGTTATCTATATATAAAAATTACAAAATTTACATAAATTAAAAAATATAATAACCATTCAAAAGTAGAGATTTTCAAGCTTCAAACTTTTTTAAAATTTAAATTTTGTTCATTTTTAACATAAATATTGTATATATAATTTTGAGCTAACAAAATACAGAACTTTTCCTCCAACCAACATTTAAAAATTTATTTATAATTTTACATAGAGCTGCAGTCACATTTAATAAAAAACACAGCTGTGCGTTTGTATTTGAAGCAATTTATATACAAAAATAAAAAAATTCTGCTTACATATAAAAAAGTAATATCTTTAATTAAAATTGGAACATTCAATTTCCACACATATAAAAAGGTTGCGTATATACTTGTACCTTTATAATTGATACATTGAAAGTCAAATTTGTCAAAAAAAAAAAAAATATTAAATAGTTATTTTTAATAATTTTTTTCGCATAAATGTTTTTCATAATAATTAAAATTATCTTAAAAAAAATCATACATGTATTATTAATTATTGTAAAAAAGAAAATTTGGAAAAGAAATATAGAAAAAAAGAAAGGAAGGAAAAGAATTATAAATTTTTGATTATTTGATAATTGTTACTTAAAAAGTACATTAATATTCAATAAATGTATTCAACAAAAATAAATAGTTTCTGAAATCGCCTATTTTGATTAATATATTAAGTTCAAGCTCGTAAACTCTGATTAATTTAATCGACGATTGAATTATCAATACCTTATACAGATACTATTTGGTTAACAAAGACAGAATAATCAATTTTTTTGTTGTTTAATTAATATGTAGCAAGAAATATTTCATTAAAATCAATGAATTATATAATTTTAAATTTTATGGTAATCAATTCCAATTGAATTAATCACTGATTAAATTAATTATTATAAAATTAACAATTAAAATTAATTAATAATTAAAGTTAGTATAAAATTATAGTATAAAGTTAATCGGAGTTACTCTCTCTGAAAGAAAATAGCATGAAGTAATATACATGCATACATGCATGTAATATCAAAAGAAAAAAATAAACATTTAGGCGAAAGAGCAATTGAAACGCGACAAGTATGGCCATCTTCTGAGATTGCCCCATATTATTTTTAACTGTTTCTTGATCGGTCGGTATGATCACGGTTGACACGACTGCTATCGCGAGTAGCAGATTTTCTATTCTGAACTGTCCAAAGAGCGCAGGATTGCTTTCGGAATTTATTTTTGAAGAATTTTTTGCGTGTAATCGCAGGGCAGTCAGTCAGGAAGAGTCGGAGCTAGTCAGCGAAAAGTTTTTCGTAACTTTCAAATGGCCACACTCGAGGATAAATCTATCTGGGAGGATGGAGAGGTATGCGATTCTGCATTTTGCAGGTTATGGCACGAATGACAAGCATATCTAAGTGTATATATACCTATATCCTGTTATACTTTACGACCAACGATCAACATTTAAATTGATTAATATAACTTTTTTTTCCCATTTCCTTTTGCTTCTTTTTTTCTTTAGTTGTCTCTTTTAACTCTCTTACAATCAATTCATTTTTTTCTGTTTGCGTAGTTAGAAAACTTGCTTAACTTAAATGCAAATAAAAAGGATGTTGGTAATTATTCAGAATACCTCCCTCACCTCCGATTTCGATGAAATTAGGCTTAATCTAGGATGTTTTGTAAAATACAAATATCTATGAAACAAGTGTTTATGTTTATACATTTTTCCTGTTAAATTATTGGAATTTATATTAATTCTTTAGCTGTCGCTAAGCACTTAAGTTAATCAATTTTTTTCAATATAAATAGATCTAAAGATTTATTGCAGTAATAATGAATAATTAATATTTTTCACTTCACAAAACAGACTATAAAGAGAAATAGTTTAGTTAAAATATGTTATTGCTTATTTTATTTCGTTTTGTCTGTAATTTTTTCTGAACTATAAAGAATAAAAATAATACTTGAATTTTTTATTCATCACTAATCAACAAAGTTATACCTTCTCAATTAAAAAAACAATTTAAATTTTTTTGTAAAGAACTTTGTAAAATGAAGGACTATATATACTGTGTCTTTCATAGGAAACATTAGGAGAGGACGTCCTACGAATGTCTACGGACGAAATCGTGTCGCGTACACGACTGTTAGATAATGAAATCAAGATAATGAAGAGCGAGGTGATGCGGATTTCACATGAGCTTCAGGCGCAGAACGATAAGATCAAGGAGAATACCGAGAAGATTAAGGTGAATAAAACCCTTCCGTACCTGGTATCCAATGTCATCGAGCTATTAGATGTCGACCCACAAGATATGGGAGAGGAAGATGGAGCAGTGGTTGATTTAGATGCACAAAGAAAGGGTAAATGTGCAGTTATAAAGACATCAACTCGTCAAACATACTTCCTGCCTGTGATCGGTCTGGTCGACGCTGAATCGCTGAAACCAGGTGACTTGGTAGGTGTCAATAAAGACAGTTATCTTGTGCTGGAGACTCTACCGGCTGAATATGATGCCAGAGTCAAGGCTATGGAAGTAGACGAGAGACCTACAGAGCAATACTCTGACATCGGTGGACTAGACAAACAAATTCAGGAACTCATCGAGGCCGTTGTATTGCCTATGACGCACAAGGAGAAGTTCGAGAACCTAGGAATACAGCCCCCCAAGGGCGTTCTACTTTATGGTCCACCTGGAACCGGAAAGACTCTATTAGCTAGAGCCTGTGCCGCCCAAACAAAATCTACCTTCCTAAAATTGGCTGGTCCACAATTGGTACAGATGTTTATTGGTGATGGTGCTAAATTGGTCAGAGATGCGTTTTCATTGGCCAAAGAAAAAGCTCCAGCGATAATATTCATCGATGAACTAGACGCTATCGGCACAAAACGTTTTGATTCGGAAAAGGCGGGAGATAGAGAGGTACAACGTACGATGTTAGAGTTATTAAATCAATTGGACGGCTTTAGTTCAACCGCTGATATCAAAGTGATTGCCGCAACAAACAGAGTCGACATCTTGGATCCAGCCTTGCTACGATCCGGCCGTTTAGATAGAAAAATCGAGTTTCCGCATCCCAACGAGGAGGCCAGAGCACGCATTATGCAAATTCACTCGCGTAAAATGAATATGTCGCCTGATGTAAATTTTGAAGAATTATCCAGATCTACGGATGATTTTAATGGAGCACAATGTAAAGCTGTCTGCGTAGAAGCGGTAAGCATTTAAGTTCAGAATTAATCAATAATAGCAAGCATCAACTGCTCTTTAATTCAACGTTAAATATAAAATTGTTTCTCTTCTATCTATATTTCGCTAATATGCCTTTTTAATTCTAATCTAAACCATACTACTCAAGAATTAACATATTGCCCCATTCAGTTAATGCTTTATCCTACTTGATTTTACTATATGGATATATAATTTATTAGAATAATGATAAAGACATTATGTGTTTCAGGGTATGATAGCATTACGGCGCAATGCAACAGAAGTCACTCATGAAGATTTGATGGAAGCTATTAATGAAGTCCAAGCAAAAAAGAAAGCAAACCTGAATTATTATGCTTAATACGCTGTGTCGCGTCATTTATTTATTAAGATATATCTTTTGTATAATAAATATAGGAACATCTCTAACCTTCATACTTTCTCGTTTTTCGACAAGTATAAAATACACAAAAAAAAATGACTAAATACTCTTCAAAGTTGCATGTATTAAGACAATTAAAAAATGTTACGCTTGTTTTGCCACAAATTCATGTCTTCATTTATCAAAATCAAGGCCATTGGAAGTTATACATGTTATTTTCATTTTTACATTAAAATAAATTTTTAGTGTAAAAATGAAAATAAGAACAACCTCCAATGGCCTTGATCTTAACAAATGTTATCTAGTTCATGACCTTAAACATTTAAGAGATTTTAGCTGTCGGTCGGACACCTTGGATAATGCTAAATACCGGAGGTACTGTAACTTTCGAGCATCGTAATTAAAAAGGTACTTGATGAAAAAATATTTTATTATAGTGTTTTGGAAAGCTCTCGAGGTAAGCTACAAGAATATGCAATGAAAAATAAAGGTTTCCGTTTAAGAAATTAAAGGTAATCTTCATGTGACCTTCAAGCAACTATTCAAGGTGAAATTAATGCCACCATTTTATGTCCTTCTCAAAGCCATACAACTTTGATCTGAAATATTTTTCGCTATCTTGCTTACCTGACGAGATATTCGAGTGTATTGATTAAAATGGCCTGTATATATAAGTTGTATCACACTACAAAAATAAGATTTTAATAACATTTACGCGAACTGGTACAAAGCATGGTAATAATTGTGAAACCAAAAATTATTGCTAGATGATAAGAGATATATGAAAGAAAACAAACTGAGATATTCACATAAAATATTAATGTTCTCGCTTATACAAGAGACTATATCTGGATGATATATTTATGATCTTCTATTTACTAATGATAGTATACAAAGTTCTTTACATCTGGATAGATTATGATATATAGATATATAGGACAAAAGAGCAAAAATCTTAGTAAAGAAAATAATTTACAGTTATTTCGAGCATCTTTAAAAATGCTTATCAGATATAAAATAACTTGTCTTGCTTGAAATAACGGTACACAATAGAAGATACGATTAATCTATAACTCATCGCCTTCTGTGACTTCTTTTCCTGATTCTATAAAAATAGAAAAATATAGAATATAAATATCGATGTAAATCCAAATATATCACTTTAAATAATTGCATGTAAATAATTACATAATAATACTTACTTTTTTGGTCCTTTAACGAAGCACCAATCGACAGAGATAGCTTGACCTAGGATGTCTTTACCATTTAGAGCCTCCTTCGCAGCTTGTGCTTCCTTAAAAGTTTCATATTCCACCAACGCATAGCCTTTCAGAAATCCCGTTCTTCTGTCCAGATTCAAATGCAAGTTCTTGATTTGGCCAAACTCGGAGAACTTGTCCTGAATATCATCCTCCTGTGCCTCTTCATGTACTGAATTTATAAATAAGATCCATCCTTCCACAGCTAAAAATGTATGAAGAATATTAATTGTTTTGATCTTATAAATAAAAATAAAAAATAAATTCTGTAATCTAAACTGAATTACAACTATGACAAAGATGTTCTTACTTACATCTCTGAGGACCAGGCTCATTGTTGTCTTCTTCAATAAGATTCATAGATTCGTAATGACCAACATCGTCTCTCGTAGACACCAATTCCGCGCCATGGCCTCTACCTTTCCTTTTCTTCGCTTTTTCCTTAAGACGCGCGATACCCTCTGGAAACATACCAATCAAAACAATTGTTTACATCATTCACATTGTTATGATCTGAGTACTATTGTTATTTCTTCCACATTTCCAGTCTAACGATTTCAAATAAGTTTAATACTTGCACCATCAATATTGGACATTGAATAATTGCAAAAAAATCGCTACTTCAAAATTTAGTAATCATTCAATTGAGCTACACCTTCAATTTTAATAAAATTTGTTAATAACTTTATAGAGAGACACCGTGCTCGGTTTAGTAAGGGACATAAATATAAAGTGAAATGATCGAATCTCGGTACGAAGTTGAGGTTACAATGTTCGCAAAATATAATGAAGAAACAGGACTCACGATCTCCTTCGTCATCAACCTCGAACTCCTCAGCGTTATCGATGTCCAAAACATCCGCCATGGTTAGACTTTCAGTATTTCAATAACGTGTATATAACGTTAATCCGGTTAATCTTTAAAATATCGCGTTTACATTAATAAACAATTTCATGGTGTCACTTGTCGGGGTGCTGTTCCATGGACACGAAAAACGGAATCGGAACACGGAATCGGAAAGATGAAGTGGTAGGACCAACCAATCAGCATCGTTCCGTTCCGATTTTAAGTAGCAGCTGGCTTCCCATGGGGCATATTTTTCGGAAACGGAAATTGTTTGTACTGTCACTGGCTGCGTTCAGCAGACTCAACAGTTTTGCAACCGTTTTATGATTGGCTAAGTTTCCACCGAGGGTTAGAGTTAGGTCAGAGTACAAGAACTGACCAATCACAGTCGAGTATTCCCCTGTCATAGTCGAATGACAGGGGAATGCTTGACTGTGGTTGGTCAGTTCTTGTACTCTGACCCAACTCTAACCCTCGATGGAAACTTAGCCATTGTCTGCTGAGATAGGACCATTCTTCTAGATCTAAAAGTATGATCCAATTAGCGCGAAGGAAACTTCCAAGAGTTGCAAAACGAACGTTCTGCTGAACGCAGCCACTGGCTGCGTTAGAAAACTAATCAGTTAGCGCTTAGTGATTCTTTAATACGATTGGTTCCTACACTTAGTTTGTGTTCTAACATAACGTCACTCTATGACGTAACATAGTTGTGTTCTATTAAAAAATCAGAATTAGATTGATCACTTTTGCTTCAACGTTCAATAACTCGGTGAAAAAAAATCGTACAAAGCTCAATAAAAAAAGCAAATTGAAGGTAAAAACTGACTCTTTTGATTGCTGTAAACCGCATTTTTGTGTAAATTTTACTTCACGCCATAGATTTTTGTAAAAATTTTTCAGATTTGATGGGTATTTACTCGTATATCTCCGTAAAGGATCAGATTGAAATATCAATTACCGACCTCAAAAGTAGAGATTTCAAGTTTTTAAATGCTTTTTTGATTTTTTATCTGCGATGTTTTTCACTGAGTTACGGTATTCTGAATATTGCGCAATTTTGAGCCTGTTCGAAAGTGTTCCCTATTTCTTGTTGAGTGTATAAATGAATAAAAATGCATTGGAATTGAAGAGGATTTATTTTAACGTTCGCAAATGAATACTTCTAAAAATTTGAATCCACATCAAATTTCGTTTACTGAAAACTTATCATAATATAATACATAAATAAATATGATGTATAAAATAAAAACCATCAGGAGAATATAATCAAGTAAGAAAAAAGAAAATTAAAATTACAGACAGATCTGAATATGATACATATATTTATTATTCTTGTTATAATCCCGAATATATCTGCTATTCGATTATTTTACAAATATTTAAAAAATGCTCATTCAAAAAACTGCTTGTTTTTTTTCTCTTAACATCTGAATTATTTTAACTAAGAAAATAAATGGTTATACATGTTATACTCGTAAAATATTTAAAAATAAATGCGATTTCTTTCTATATAATCAGGAAGAAATTTTGTCAATTGTATATTTGATACGTGTATAATTTCTAAAAATTTTAATTTGAATATGAATTTCTTTTTATGTTAATGCAAGAAAAGAAACATTACAAATTGCAGGCTTTTTATTTGATATTGTACATTGCTTTCATATTTCTGGAAATATGAAAAATAAACTAGTTTTTTTAATGTGCTGTATAAAAAATTAATAATAAAATATCTAATAAGAATTCCATTGTTCTAGCTTTGCTATAATAACGGAATCATAACTTTGTTATAATAATAATTAATTGTATTATTATAATTCCCGATAAATAATTTAAATATTATAGTTTTGTTATAATAGTTATTATAACACTTATAACTTTGTCATAATTGCATTATAACTTTGTTATGATAATTATTATAGAAATATTAGTTTCAACATTTTTTTTTATGTTGACTCAAGAAGAGAAACTTGACAAATTGTTTTTATATTTGATACATCGTTATTCATATTTCTGAAAATTTAAGAATAAGTTGCTTCTTTTACAATGTACATATAATTATAAAATTATTATTATAAAAATTATAAAACATCTTAACAAAATTCTACGGTTATAACTTTATAATAACTACATCATAACAGTTTTATAACTGTTATAATTTATAATTAAAGCTAAATGATTTTGATTTTTATATTGGTTGTTATAATTTTTTATCATGATTATATTATAATTAATTTGTTAATTATTAATAAATAAAACTATAAAGAATACATAATTTGTTATGATGATTATTATAATATCGTTACAACAATTTCGTTAAAGCATTTATACAAGTATACTCTGTGTGGATAATAATAACATTTAATTTATAAAATTCAGATTTCATGACAAATATAATATAAATTGCGTTTTATGACTTTCCACTTCTTAATACTCAGGAACCATTGGATACGAGCATTACGTAAACTATAAACACAGATAAAAAATAAACAGATAAAATTGCTTCATTACCTATTTTAATTATAAATTATTAAATATCAAAATGTTTTAATAGTTTTTCAATTACAATGAAAAACTCTTCATTTGATAAATATAACTTTATTACGATAATATATTTATTCACGGAAGATCTCACATAATTTATCTACAAGTTCTTTAAATTGAGCTTTTCTTAACAAAAATATAAAATTATGTACCCCCAGATAGCCAAACGCTTGTAGAGACATTTAGAGCACAATACCAATTTGCGATGGCTGAAAAGCAACAAATTTTATACAGAATAATGAGCTTTCTACAATAAATCATTATCTAAGCTGCAGTAAGAGGCCTATTTATCTGTAACTTTTAAAACAACTGTAATAACCGTAATTGGATAATACTAGGATTTAGCACAATGGAGAAAATATTAGGAATAGGAATAAATATTAAGGTTTCAATCTGTTAGAAAACAAATTTCGGTGTAACTGGTTTCCGACACATTGAAATCTTAATATTTATTCCTATTCCTAATATTTCCTTCATTGTGTGACATTATATTGTCGTTGCGCAGTTTTTTTATCCTATACAAAAAGTCACGATAACGTCGTGACATAAAATGACATAAAAATGAATCGGAAATGATTGAAAAATGACTTTTAATGATGATTTTGGAGTCATTTTAACATTATTTTGATATCATTAATGACTTATTGCTCTGCTGAGGTAGTCACTGTAAAGCCATTCTACAATTGCATAAGCGTAGTTGTATAAAATGGTTGTAATTCTAAGAATTGACTAATCACAGTCGAATATTTTTCTCATATTTGATTGTGATTAGTTAATTCTTACAACTACAACTATGCTTGCGTAATTGTCGAATGGTTTAATAGTTACGGTCTTTAAAAATTACAAAATAGGCTAAACCGTATATAAAAATTTAACCAACCATAGTCGATTATTCTACTCACATTTGACTATGACTTGTCAATTTCTTACAGTTTAAGATTTAAAGTATAACTTATTGTAGAATATATGTAATATCTACCTGGCAAACTGACGCTATAATAAAAACTCCAACACAAAGTTATATCTAATGTATCTCAATTATCTAACTGTAAGAAAAAAATATATTTTGTTTTAATCGGCCTCTCAGCTCAAAAGCTTCCACTTCAAGCCAAAAGAACATCTCTAAATTTTTATCAAAAAATATTAAGATTTAGAGGTCGCTTGTGAACGATTCTTAAATCAAAGTTTCGATTTTCCTTAATATATGTTTGATTTGATGCAAAAATGACTTAATCCGGATTTTAAATGTGATACTGTATGTTTTTTTGGTCGCTGAACACGATGCAATAATTCATTTAGCTCTACGATATACGCCTTAAGAAATACAGCCTGATTAATGAAAAAATGACCAAATTTCGAGTTCAAGGTTGATTTTAGCAAAATTCCAAGTGTTCAAATGGATCGTTACTCTATATGTCAAAACCAGAAGACGATATACTCAGAACTTGTAAAAAAATTTTTTCTATCCTTAAAAAACTTATGTACAATGGTCAAACTTTTTCTTTTTCTTTTTTTTTGGTTGTTCGTTCGGATCAAATTTAACTTTTAACTTTTAAATTACTTTTTTTATTAACTTATCTTTTAATTCAATTAATTTCATTATGGATTAACTTGTATATTGTATAACACAATACAATGTATTGTGTTATGATTAATCTTGAGCAAAGATCGAAGTGACGAAAGTCGCGATTCTCGGATTTTCCGATGAGTTTTCAAGATTCTAAGAACCATCGAAAAGTTCCGATCAATACGCAAAGATGTGAAAGTAACGCATTAACGAAAATAATTTAAATTCATAAAGAAACATAAAATATCGTGTATATCAATATAAATCCGAAAGAAAAATAAAAATAAAAAGTAAAATAATGCAATTAATTATTTGAACGTACTTGGAAATCTCACCCCGCAGTATTTTTATCTGGTACTGCATTAGAACAATATGAAGAATTGACAAGATGATATAGGCAACGACGGTAAAGATGGCCTCGAAATATCTTTTATAACTTAAATGTTTTATAACCAAAATAAATAAAATTACGATTAAAATGCCCATAAGTAAATCATATATTATCATACAGAGAAATGTAAAAAGAGCACAGCAGATTACTCGAAATATGTCATACAATTTCCTCCTACTTCTATATATCTGCCAAAAAATTAACATAATATTAATAAAATAATTCAATAAAATCATTAACAATTAATTTAAAAATTAAAATGGAACACTTAAATTCTAAGGCATTGTTGAAATTATAACATTTCATCATTTTCCTTTCCCCCGACCCCTTCTCTATTTATGTTCTCTCTATTGTTTGTTTAACACTCATAGACGTTATATAATAATCCAATGAATTATAAATTCATTGGATTAAATATTATCATGATATAAATTGTCAAATTGCGTATAAAAATATAATGTCTTTTTATTTCAGTATGGAGAAATTCTTTTTTTTCCTAACTTTGATTTTATCTTCGACGAATACTTTACGATTATCAATCCCTTCACTTACTTCTATTAATGATTTGTACTTTAGTTCTAATGGAAAAGGAATCTCACAATTCAAGCAACGATAGCTTTGTGAGTAAGGTACAGGTCTTCTGACATTTGTCATAATCTCTAAACAATGAATATGTATAAATTCTTGGTCACCAGTGCATAGACATGGACATATGAGTTTATTCTTAGTAGTACCTAGCATAAACAAATTTACATACATTTTATTCGCAATACATAAAATATGATAAATATAAATAATTATATGTGCAACATATGAATTTGGTAAAGATATCACACTGTTAGAATTTTGAATTTTCTTTTTAGTATCACAGAGGTATATTTTAAGAACTAATATCATGGTACGCAGAATTTAATGAAGTAACTCTTTAGCTAAAGTATAATATATGTTACTGTTATACGAATCATAAGTTCAGTAGTAATCTTATCAAAATTCCAGCATGAATAAAGTTTCATAGATATCTTTTCTTTATTTTATAAATAAAATGTGTATTATACCTTCTTTATTGCAACATCGACATACAGGTACAAAGGCAATTTCATTAGTTTCTATTTCTGTCGAATGAGAGATCATCGATCCACTAGAATTTAAATCGTCCATTTCGTATTCCTCCATTTCTAATTCCATTTGTGATTTGATTTATTGAGCAATAAAATTTATTGAACAATTTATTATTGAATATTCGCAGTATTAATGCGAAAAGTTTTCACTATTTATGTCGTCACAATAATAAGATTAAAATATTAGTACTGCTACCTTTGACATAGAAAGGAAATATTTTGATACGTAACAGAAACTGTTCAAATGAAAAGGTTGCTTACAATAATACTTGGGATATTCGGTTTAATTTGTATATACATACATATCATCATATACATACAAGGCAAAATAAAAATTTGTTCTGATATCTCACCCGATGTGTACTATAGTACAGTTCAGGTGTACACAATTTTATTATTTAAAAATTTTCAAGGATCAATTTGCAAAATCCGGCTCTGTACGAGCCTTCCCTGCAATATAAGAAAGAAATCCCAAAAAGTTTCATAAGGAAATATTATTTCTTTGAGAAGAAAAATTAGCATAACTGACCTAGATCTGCATACTCATGTATGAATTTCTTTATGCTGAAATTATGGCTAAAATATTACATGAATCGCGTTTTAATTGTGATATTCGTAATCAGAAAAGGCTCTTGAAGGCTTGTATAAAACGATTTTTTAGGGAAAAAGACAAAATAAAAATTTAGAAGGCGCGTACAGAGCCGAATTTTGCAAATTTGATTCTTGAAAATTTTTTTAATAACAAAATTATATGCACCTTAACTGCACTATAGTAATACATCGAGTGAGATGATATCAAAATAAATTTTTATTTTGCGATTGCAGCTTCATAAAAAAAGAAACCAAAAAGGTTTTATGACGTAATATTATTTCTTGGAGATAAAATATCAGCATAAAAATATGTATCTGCACTGTAAATACGAAGCATATCATTTTATTTATTAAATGTTTTTAAGAATGAAATTTCAAAATTTGGTTTTTTAATAGACTTCGTAGCTTCGTAAAATATAAGCCAAAACAAGTTTCATACTCGTTTTGGCAAAATATTTCTTTTACGAGACAATATATGGTAGAGTCTGATAAAGTGCAGATATCTAGCTGTATAATAAAGAGGCGTAAATGAGTTGGCTTGTCATTCTTGTCGACCCTAGAGTCCTAGAGATAAATCTAGGACTCTAGGCTTACTTAACTCTGGCGGCTGGCCGCGAGGCTGCGCAGACGCATTAAAGGAACTAAAGTCACTAGATTAATCTAGTAACTTTAAAAGGAACGTCTTCCATGCGGCTGTCGCCGGTATGGAAGACGCTCCAAAATCAAACACAATTGTATGTAAACGGAAACTATTCAAATGATAAACGGAAACTTAAACGGAACCTATTCAAACGATAATATGTTGTTTGAAATACTTGATATTCAATTTAATTTGTTTACATATATGTTTGGATACGTTCCAATAAGTTACGCATGAAGCGCATGATGCATTTGTCCTGGTTATTCACCAATTAATAAAGAAGGATAACAATACATCATGCGCTTCACGCGCAACTCGGAATGCGACCTATAATATTGTTCTCTTTAGGACTCAAATCTATTTGATTCGTTATCGATTTCGTCATAAATTTCAATCTCTGATAACTTTCACACTTCAGTTGTCATATGCTCCTCGTCTAAAAAAACACTAAAAATTCGAAATTCTCGTTCATAGATGCCAAACTTGAATTAAAATCTCACCTGATTAAGAAATAAAAGTTCATACATATGCAATGCAACAAACAAAATGACTTCTTCATTAATAACAGACACTTACTCAAAGTAATATGAAGAAATTGTCAAGGTAATTGTCCGTTATAAAATAAGAATTAATTACTTTTTCTTTAAGGATTAATTACTGTTCGCCATGCTCATTATAGAAAAACATTACGTATTATTTATAATATAATACATTATAATAATTGTTCGTTCTACAAAAATCGATCGTGATAAATCTAATAAATTACAACATAACGCTGGTTTTGTAAAACTGTAGGGGAGAAGAGCATTAACTTTGGAGATAAATTTCATCAATTTGCAATTTATTTTAAATTTCCTTTTTTGTAGCCAAAAGCCTTATTTTTGTCAGAAATGGCAATGGTACCAATAATAAAGTGTACGTCGAAAGAACAGCAGGCCGGCATGAAATTAACAGATGAGAAGAATGGTGAAAAATCGGAAAAGAAATTAACAGTGCTCGAATCACACGGTTATACACTCGGGAAGACTATTGGTGCCGGATCATATGCCACCGTCAAAGTAAAACCTATTCCATTTCCTTTTCTTTTCCCTTCCTTTTTCATGTTACATTCTTTTTGAGTTCCAAACATTTTTATGTACTCGCGAAGATCGCAAAGTCCGATCGATATGATTATCGAGTGGCGGTGAAAATAGTCTCGAAGTTCCAGGCGCCTGGAGAATACCTCACGAAATTCCTACCTCGTGAGATCGAGGTGGTCAAAGGATTAAAACATCCAAATCTCATTCACTTTTTGCAGGCAATAGAAACCACACATCGGTCAGTTTATCTTTCAGATTAATCTTTGAATAACATTTGTAGGCAGATTAGCGGAATAGATATGGAAGCGATTGAAATGGAAATTTATCCCATAAAATCGAACTCCTGTTATATGAATGCCTGTCAATTTCTTCTAAACTTGTTTTTTTTTTCCAGGGTATATATTATTATGGAATACGCGCAGAATGGTAGCTTACTCGACGTTATACGACGCGATACTTACATTGACGAGTTACGTAGCCGTAGGTGGTTTAGACAACTTTTAGAAGCCATCGATTATTGCCACGAGCATGGCATAGTGCATAGGTAAAGAAAAATACAACTATCATAAGTGAAAAGTAAAGATTTTAAAGTATTGTTGAAAGATGTGGTAAAGTTACATCGAAAGAGATCTTACATCTAACAATAAGTAAAAAGATTATTCAAAATCGGGTGCATTAATGTTCATAAATATTGATTATTACAATTGATCTTGTCAAGAATAATCTTTTAATATAATTCTCTGTTGAAAATTCTTGCAGAGATGTAAAGTGCGAGAATCTACTCATGGATTATCGTTTCAATATTAAATTGTCTGACTTTGGATTTGCGCGTGGACAAATGAAGTCAAAGAATGGCGAGTGGCCTCTCAGTACAACCTACTGTGGTAGTTACGCTTATGCATCACCCGAAATTCTACGTGGCATCCCTTACCAGCCTCAGCTCTCCGATGTATGGTCCATGGGCGTAGTGCTTTATGCTATGGTTCATGGTCGGCTGCCATTTGACGATACAAATTATGCGCAACTGCTAAAGGTACCCAGGTATATGCCAAGACTGATATACCCAGCGTATACTCGGGTCGATTCCGATCTTTCGCATATTTTTTTTCCACATACGATTATAAAATTTTTTTTTAATCATAAATCACGAAAACATTTAAATATTTATATATATAAAGTATAAATAGAATAATCTTTCCTAAATATAAAAAAATATCAGTTAAAAGATCATTGTTCTTACATCAATCTTTATAAATGATTATACAATTCATACTGCCATTTTTTTTTCTAATGCGGTCCATTCCCTTTTTTCTTTAGCAAGTACAAAACAGAGTGGTGTTTCCAAAACGTCCTAAAGTATCTCAATCGTGTCGGTCTCTCATTACCCGTATATTAGTACCACAATTTGCACGATTGCGCATCAATAATATAAAAAGCGATGCTTGGCTCGAGACATCTGTTGTCGCTCAAACATCAATCAGCGACAGATTTAATGTAAGAATTGATCCATGTAACCTATGTTGCTTATAAAGAATTGCTTGATGATATTTTTTATGTTATTTAGGATGAATTACCTACAATATCTGCAACTAAAGAATCCAAAGTATTTGATAAATGTATAGTGCCAATTGGATCTGCCATTTTTCAAGGGAATGAGAAATCGAATGATGTTATCCAAGGAAGCAAAAAGACTGACTTAAATGCAAAACCATAAGTCTCATGTAATATTGAAAAATAATATTGTAAACTAAAGCGATTGAATAGAGTATTAAACAATTACAAAGTAAAAAAAGATATGCATAAAGAAAGAAACAGTAATTTTCAAACATTTCTTATTAATATACTATATGCGTATGACAATCTGTTAACTATTTTACGATATTCTGGCACTTTTTATTCTTGACTCTTTTTCAATCCATAAATATTACTATAATATATAAATAATAAAAATTAAAAACAACGCAACATACTTATGGTAAGCAGATGTATTAATTTCAATTGTATTATTTTCAATCGTATTAATAAGCAGATTCTGCCTAAATACAATACACAGTACACAGTACTTAACAAACTTATTAAGTAGATCTATACTTAGCAACCATAAGCAATATTATGGTACCAATTATAAATACACCGGGAGCAGTAACTTTATGTATATCCTCTGTATCATCTGTAATAGAAATATCTGCAATTAATATTTATTAGTATATCAATTTCATTGCTAAGATTTATTATTAAAGGCTTACCACTTGTTTCTGGGAGTGGCTCCCAACCTAAGCTTTTATCAATACCCATTTTCCACTGAGAATATAAAATGTCGCGTTCTAAAATTAATATATTAATCAATTAATCTCTCCATATAGTCAAAAATTTTTATATTTGTAATAAAGGATGATTATTGCGAGATGATCACCATTCTCAGTTATTAATGGTAAGAAGGTGTCACTGGGAATAGCAGCATCAATCTTCACATCCCATTTTCGTATTCCTTCTGCGCTACCCGCAGCAATTGCGACTCCAAGTGCAGTAGTTTCACACATTAATGGTCTAACTTTCGTATAAAAAACATTGTATTTATTTGTATAATCTATTAACTTTTAATCTAATAGTATGTATTTGAAAAAATGTTCTTCCTACCCACTGGAATTCCACAAATATCAGCTTGCATTTGCATTAACAAATCGTTATTCGTCATTGCACCGTCAACTAACAACTTTGTCAGCGTCAAACCAGTATCCTTCTTCATAGCTTCCAAAATATCTCTCGTCTGAAAGCATACCGCTTGCAGAGCTGCCTTTACAATATGTGCACTGGTTGTATCTTCGCTAATACCACATATAACACTGAAAATAATTAATTCATATTGTAACAAAAAGTAACAAAAAGGATATGCTAGTTCTTATTAACATACTATATGTATATGACAATCTGATACCATTTTACAACATTATGGCAGTATATCTTATTCTTGACTCTTTTTGTTATACTTAGATATTGTTGCAAAGTAGTTCAACGTTTCTATTATATTATATATGATAAAACTACCTTCGCGCATCTTTCCTCCAGTATGGAGCATATAATCCAGCAAATGCTGGCACGAAAACAATACGATTGGGCCCTACGGGCATTTGTTCGACAATAGTTTCACAGTCTTTTACACTAGTTAATATTCCAAGGTTATTTTTCAACCACTGTATAACGGCACCTGCGATTGCTACAGAACCTTCAAGAGCATATACCGGAGAAGCATGCGGTCCTAATTGATAAGCAACTGTCGTCAATAAACCATGGGATGAATCCACAATCTATAACATTCAAAGATACAAAATTGTATTTGTTTAAATTTATATCTTATCTAATGTATACAACATGTCATGACGATACAATAAAATTTCTCTTACAGCTGTGCCAGTGTTGTAAAGAAGAAAGCAACCAGTGCCATAAGTACTTTTTGCCTGTCCTTGCTGTAGACACATCTGACCTACTAAAGCTGATTGTTGATCACCTAAGCACTGCAACGAATAATTTTTTATGTATTTGAATCAAATTTATCTTAACACTTACAATTAATATCTCTGTATAAAGTTATATTAATAAAATTTTTTTTATTTTGATATATTTATAATATTATATCTCGATATTCTATGTTATATTTAATAAAAGAAATGGATTACATACTCCTGATATAGGAACACCCTGTAGCAACTCGTCTTGTATATAACCATAAATCTCAGAAGAGCTTCGTATTTCAGGTAAAATTTCAGGAGGTATTTTAAAAAATGATAATAGAGTAGGATCCCACTTCAACGTCACAATATTCATTAACATTGTTCTCGAAGCATTCGTTACATCTGTACTATGAACACCACCATTGGCACCACCTGTCAGATTCTAATTATAAAATTAATTATTAATCTGAATCAGTATAAAAAAATTTATCTATATTATGCTTGCTCTGCGCGAACAAACCCAAATTAGCCAGGAATCGATGGTACCAAACATGAGACGTCTGGCAGCTAAGGCTTCTTGAACTCGAGGTACATTCTCTAACAACCATTTCAATTTCAATGCACTAAAATATGGACTAATTGGTAATCCGCAAAGTGGCTTCAAGTAATTCTTATTTTTATTGCGTATATCCTTCAATATATCATCTACAATTGATGTTGTTCTCATATCCATCCATACTATAATACATTATCAAAAATGATGAATCATGTAAATTATTACAATTTATGAAAAATATAACATTTATAATAACACAATTTTACCTATAGCATTATAAAGTGGTTCTCCTGTTACAGAATCCCATACAACCGTAGTTTCCCTTTGATTTGTTATACCAATTGCAACTATATCAGCTGGATCTATTGTCAACTGCCTTAAGTTAAATACAGTTTGCTTCAGGCATTCCCTAACTGCTTCCAATATCTCTAAAGCATCTTGTTCAACCCATCCCTCTTTTGGGCATGTCTGTGGTATCGATACTTGATGATATGTTAATACTTCTGCTGTATCAGCTGCAAAAACCTATATTAATGTAATAGAGAATTATTGTGATAAAGAAGAAACTTATACAGGATATAACTAAAAGATATAACCGAACTTTATAGAGAAACGTTCCTTATCTAAAGAATAAAATATGAACATAAATCCAGAAATACTTCTTTGTGTTATTTCAGAAACACTATCAAACTATACCAATATACTTTTTATTAAGCAAAGTGGACAAAAAGAAAACTAACTTATTGAGGTCATTAAGGTTGTATTTTCCAAACATTCCAAATAAAAATAACTAACTTGTACGTTTATACAGATTACTAGAAAGAGTTCTAACAATTCGGAAATGAAGCGTTTCTGGATCCATAATCATATATTTCCATCCTCTAAGTATGAGGAATGTGATCTCAAAATTCAGCCGTACCTTTTAATTACATCCTGACTACAGTATTTCAAAAATATTATGTTATAATTACTCTAACAACAATCATTAATGATCATTAACGGACATAAGAAACGAATGGTAAGAGATATAGCCTTGTTATAGATCTCTTCATAAACATCATCACTATGTCATTACAAATTGTCACAAATAAAACTATATACATACTGTTTTTAATATCTTTCAAGTTAAACTGTGACAATTTATTTTAACATCTAGAAGAGAATTGATTTAACCACAGCATTGTATACATATAAGTATGTTGCATTTTCGAGATTTCCCGACTATAGTAACCACAATCTCGCGACAATGCATTATCTCACAATATAATCATTGACATAATGAGACAAAAAATTGTTCAAACCAGAAATCTTGCACTGCTCGTTCCCTCGTCGATCGCACCGACAAGAGATCCATATCTGCTCAACGATTCATTTTTGTTCATTTGAGCGACTTGAGCGAACGTAGTCGCCTCGATACGGCCGCAATCGCCAGCGACTTTACAATACACGTGCTCACTGAGCGCTCATGCGGGATCTACTCAGTGGCTGCGTTCCGTATCTCACTGTCAGTACTAGCAGCACTAGGCCTAAGTCCGGACTAAGTCCGGATCTACAATAGGTGTTTTAAGCCTTAAGCCACAAGAAATTGACCAATTACAGTCAAATCCGAGGGGAATAGTCTTCTGTGATTCGCCCATTTCTTATGGCTCTTAATATTAAATACATAATTCTTTGTGAATTTATTTCTGATTCTACATATTGCATGACCGAATATAGGATTCCTTTATTTAATTAAATTTATTCTCATCAGTCCAATATTCTTCATATTGCTTAAATCATATTTCAATAAATATGTATAATAATAAATAATCAACTATATATTATAAAAGTAAAAATTAACCTCTCTCCTGGACAAGCCGATAAAGCAAATGCAAACTACCGATTCTGCAAGCCGACCCGACTGCCAACTCTGGCTGTTGACCAATAATGGACCAATCATATTGAATCAGTCATATTGTGATTGGCCCATTATTGATCGGCAGTCAGAGTCGGTAGTCTGATACAGGCTTTAGGGCCACTGTCATCAAGCTCAGTTAACTTAACTAGCCAGTTAGTCCATCGGAATTAACCAATCGCAATTTGAAGCAAACAAAATGACAAATGCGATTGGTCAATTCCGATGGACTAACTGGCCAGTTAAGTTAACTGAGCTTGGTAACAGTGGCTACGTTTACACCGTGCATTTAGGCCGCGGCTTATACGATAGATGTCTTTGTTTAACCAACAGAATAAACAAGGGCATCTATTGTATAGGCCGCGGCCTAAATGCACGGTGTAAATATAGCCAGTGACCCTTACCCCGGATCTACAATAGGGTTTTAAGCCTTAAGCCATAAGAAATGGGCGAATCACAGTCGATTATTCCCCTCGGATTCGATTGTAATTGGTCAATTTCTTACGGCTTAAGTTTTAAAACACCTATTGTAGATCCGGACTTAATCTCAAGCAATGGGCGAGTTTAAGACGACAAAGCGGCTAGGCATGCTTATCGAGCGATTGAATATGATTGGTTGGATCTATAAGAAACAACCAATTATGCTCGGCGAGCAGGTTAGCCGCTTTGACAACTTGAACGCATCTATTTATTCCTATTCCTAATATTTGTTCTATTGTGCGCAGGCTCCTAGTAAGCGCCAATTTGGATCATGTGATCCTTTTTGTCCTGAAATGGCTAGTTTGAACGGCTCGTAAAAATGTACTGAATGCACCCGTTGTAGTTGTTGTCTATCATGTCAAAAAAAGGTTTATCATTGTCTCAGCGAAAAAAAATACATTATTTATTCGTTTCAATACTTTCAATCGGATGGATTGCTCGTCGTTCCCAAACTTCCCATGCAACGAACCCAACATGGCGGCGCGTCATTGTCGCAGATGGCGCGTGAGGCGCTTCGTTTCCGACGCGTGATGTTCCAGATCCTTTCTCGAAGGTCGCCGGATAAGTAAAAACGCGCGGGCAACGAATACGTCGCCATTTTCAAGATTTCTTGGCGTCGCGACGGATACTCAGCCTGATACGACCTTTCATCGTGCGAACGTGAATGTCGTCACCGGGACACCGCTCGGCTGCTGTTCGCTCTCTCGCTGCCAATTGTTCGCATCAGGGAATGAAAATTTCAAGTCAGTGCTGACAACTTTTTGCGTCTTATTAACGTTGTCGCGTCCGATCACTATTTACGATTGCTACGCGTGCCATCGCCGACTCAGCTGTGATTACTGTGAATCACTGCGCACGTGCTTGCGTTCATGTAGAATCATGTGCATGATCGAGAGCATCTCTTTCAACGGCGTACCATCTCTCGGCGATATCGTGATATCGGCAGTATACTTACCCGCGGTTCCCTTGTTGCTACGCTATGAATCTCGTCTATCACAGCGTCTCGTGTTCGACGCGGATATGGCAGAAGAAACGGACGGCAGTATTCCGCGTCGAATGTGTGCTCGTCGACGAGTCGCGTTCACGCTCGCATCTCCCGGCAATGTGCGAGGCTAGCGTGGCTCTCGTTAAACCTGAAAACTGCTCGATTCGAAGTTTTACTCGCGCAACACGAGATCGTTCGCACGGAGATTCAACATATTTTTACAATGGAATCGCAATGCGAGACAGTAAATTGTACACGTCGACAAGGACGAACGTCTTAACGTTCGGAGCTTCAATGCTTCCAGATGCTTCGGCGTCGTTGATTCGCTTACGTACATCTCGCATTAAACGGTTGGCGAATATATCATCGTTGTATAACCCAGATAACATAGTCTTGTATTTCGATTTTGGACATTGTTGTCTGGGAACAAATGAGTTAAAAAAAGGCCGTGTCACTCCGCAGAACTAGTTGCACAAAAATATAAGCTCAAAATTATAAAAGATAATAGCTCTCTGAACTAACGGGCCAATTCTAAGTAGACTCTTAAGACTCGTAATGTGTTCACGTAAAACTTGTAAGAACTTGATGAATCAATTTTTCATTAATAACAATCCATCTTTGCAATCTGCTATTTATATTCGACAATCTTGGTGTCACATATGAGTCCTGAATTCTGCGAAACTACCATGATCGTCAAAGTCTTTAAATACAGGATATTCGGTAAAGACGGTAAAGACCGTAACAACGCTTAAGGGTACATTCCCGAGATCTTTTTGAGACGAAAATTTAATATCAAAATGTCTAGACACCCCAAATAACTTTTTTATTTTTGATCTTAGAAAAAAAGTTTCAGACAAAAGTTGTATGGCTTTGAGGGAGACATGAGATGGTGTCATTAGTTTGATTTTGAATAGTTGCTTGAAGGTCACGTGAAGGTTACCTTCAATTTCTTAAACGGAACTTTTTATTGCACATTCTTGTAGATCATCTCGAGAACATTTTCCAAAACACTATAATTAAGTACCTTTTCGTTAAGAACTTGTTAAGTTAATCCAGCCGATCAAGACAAGATAAAGGCACGATCCGGTCGATCAAGGCAAGATAAAGGCAAGATCCGGCCTTATAACTTAATGGAGTTACATTACTAACCTTAACGAAAAGGTACTTAATTATATGTTTTGGAAAACTGTCGAAATGATCTACAAAATACAATGCTACATATAAAAAGTAGGAGGTTCCATTTAAGAAATTGAAGGTAACCTTCACGTGACATTCAAGCAACTATTCAAGGTCAAACTAATGACACCACCTTATATTTCCCTCAAAGCCATACAACTTTTGTCTGAAACATTTTTTTCTAAGACCAAAAATAAAAAAGTTATTTGGGGGACATTAAAATGGGACACCCTGTATATATGTATATATATATATGTATATGTGTGTATATATATATATATATATATGAAACATGTATACAGATGACAATTATAGACAATCAAATAATTGTCTTTTAAATATCGAATCTCGATAATGATTCAGGATATTCTGAAAAACAATGTATTATTACAATCTTGGTTAAATCTATTCAAAACAAATTTTGCAAAGTGTCTTTAGATAGATATATAATAGATCAATAGAAATATAATAACAATCTGTTGGCAGATTAACTGGTAAAACAGTAAAAGTTTGCTATTTAATTTTAAATAATTTATTTAGCCATTTTTCCATTTAACAAATCAGATTCTCATGGTTATCAAATTGTATCACTTCTGCAGATAGAACATGAGCTCATTAATGTATATAAAACAATTGATATGAATATCTATTTGAATCTGCCAGCAGATGCTACATGCTAGTATTTGACATGCTAATATTTTGCTTAATGAAACATAATGAATAGATTTATATATGAACCTTGAAGAAACCAAATTGATAAACTTAACAAGATAAAGAGCAGAAAAAAAAGTTTCATTACTAAAGAAGCAGAATAATATTTCTAAATTACATATTTAGTACTATTAACAATAAAATATCTCATTTGCAGCAGTGAAACATGATGGCTGACTTCGATAAAGATTCTATGCAGTGTTGTTTGGTGTGTAACACTAAAATTGGGCTATCTACTAGAAACAGTATACACATCTTTGATGAGTCTTACACCATATCTAAGAAACCACTTGTGGATGTTATATCAGCTGTTTTAGGCACTGATATTAGTCATGACTCTGTGCATTCTCCTATCATTTGCAAAAAATGTTTTAAGCAGTTTAATGAGGTAAAACAATTATGGCTTTTATGATATAGTTTTTTTGATAAAAATTTATAAAATTGATTAAAAATTACATTTTTTTACCATTTTAGGCGGATGAACTTAAAAGTAAAGTAACGAAACTTAAAACAGAATTATATAACAGCTATAAAAAGACAATTGAAGTTCATAAGTTGTGTGATGTACTTCCAAATGAAGAATATAACGATCATGATTACACAGACAATACAGAAAGTCAATGTACTTTAATAGAGGTAAACTGCTATATAAAGCTTGATTAATTATCGTAATACAAGATCATTTTATGAAACGCTGATTAACTTAATCGGCCGAGTTCATTGGAATTAATTCATTAGAATTGGCCAATTGCATCTGCCGTAAAACGAAATGATAAATGCGATTGGCAAATTCCAATAGACTAATCGGCGTTTTGTAAAATGACCTACAGTTTAATAGTATATAACTATATAATTCACAGGAAGTGCAGGAAAATGTAGCAGAAGAGGATATGCAAGAAACAAAAGAAGAAGAATTAATTATAGAACAAGATAACTCTTTACATTACTTCACAGAAGTTGAAGAAGAAGATGAAACAAGTAATTCAAATGATACAAAGAAATCAAAGAAGAGTAAAATTAAAGTGGAACAACCTCAAGAAGATGTATGTACAGAAGAATTCGTATTCTAGTAACAAATTATATATAAATGTTTTTGGTATATGAATTATTAAATATGACATCTCTTTTTTAGATTGTATTTAGAAATGAATCTTCATACACCTGTTTAGTATGTCCAAACGATGAAGAGAAGTTCACGGCAGATGCTAAACTCATTATAACTCACATGAAAGACGTACATGACTTACGTTTGTATATTTGTGATGTATGTGGGCAGGATTTCAGAAAGAGAAACGAACTTTCTACACATCTCGATGATCACATCGCAAAAGAGGAAGGGGACTTTCAATGCGAAATATGTAATAGAATATTTAGTAACTTGCGATTATTCCGTATTCATAAAAGAATACATTATCCGCAAGTAAAATCATGGCCCTGTGAAACATGTGGAAAAAAATACAAGTATAGTATTATAAAACCCAATAAATAATAAAATATAAATAATATGAAAAAAAGAAAAGATAATATATATATTCTCTTTTTTGCTTTAGTTCCAAAAATTTATTAGAGGAACATACAAACACACACACTGGTGTTCGTCCATACATATGTGAAATCTGTGGCAAGGACTTCGCATCCAAGTATACGTACAAAGCGCACGTAAAAACGCACGAAGTGCGACCTCGTCCATTCGAGTGCACTCAGTGCAATAAAACATTTTTGAGCCAGCAAAATTTGAATCAGCATGAACGAACGCATAATGGCACAAAGGAATTTGTATGCCATCAGTGTGGTAAGATTTATAATATTTCATATATAATTAATAGATTTAATTTTTTGTTATTCTTTGTATTAATTTCATAGGGATTAATTATCCCTTTTTGTTAGTATTTTCTTATTTGCTTTTTAACAATCATCTTTCTTAAAATTAAAGGTAAAGCTTTTACTTCTGCACATAATTTAGAGGTACATAATATAGTACATACCGGATTTAAACCCTATGACTGTAGTACATGTGGTAAATCGTTTGCGCGTAAAGCGGAAATTCGTGATCACGAGAGAACTCACACAGGTGAGAAACCTTATCAGTGTGAGTTTTGTGGAGCTACATTTAGGTGAGTATTTAGGTGAGTAATAAAAATTAAAAGGTTACACAATCTCTATGCTTAAATTAATTGGTAACAAGTGATTAATATCGTTACTATTATTTGCAGTCAGAGATCGAATCTGCAATCCCACAAGCGAGCGACGCATTATAATGATAAACGTTATAAGTGTGATGAATGTGGAAAAGGTTTTAAAAGAAAAAGATTATTGGATTATCACATAAAAGCGGCGCACACCGGTGAAAGACCGTATAAGTGTGACATATGTGCAGCTACATTTGTATACCCTGAGCACTTTAAGAAACATACACGTATACATACAGGCGAGAAACCATATCTTTGCGAGGTATGGGTTTTAAAATTATTATTAGAATAGTGTTTTTTCTAACTATTTCTCATTCGATTACTTTTATTTTTATGTTTCTATACTCATAAATTTGCTGCCTTTTAGGTTTGCGGCAAAGCATTTAATAGCAGAGATAACAGAAACGCTCACAGATTTATACATAGCGATAAAAAGCCATATGAATGTTTGGTGTGTGGCGTGGGCTTCATGAGAAAACCATTACTTTACACACACATGCAAGTGCAGGTAATATATGAGAAAACGTTTAATTTATTAGCAAATTCTTCTTTGTCTTCTTATTTTTGACATATATTCATAATGATAGTATAAAACCCACTTTATAGATAATTTATAATTCGCGACTAAATTCGGCACAGAATTCTATTTATAATTTTGCGTGTTGTGTGTAACATAGAAAACATTTGAAGACGTAAAATACACTCGTATAGAAAATATGTATCACTAATATATATTTTCTATATGTGTATATTGTACTTCTTTAAATATTTTTTGTTACACAACATGTAATATTATAAATAGAATTCTGTCCCGAATTTGATCGTGAATTATAGATCGTCTAATATACTATAATACATTTAATACATAAAATATTATTTATTATTTAGGGTCATTTAAATGATACTATAGTAGTGAACCAACCACGACTGACAGCGGAAGAAGAGCAAGTAATAACTATTCCCAATAATAATAGCGAACTACTGATGGAAAAAGTTGAGAGTGAAGAGGTAATTTTTTTATATATACAGAATATATAATACCTATGTATAGATTATTAACTTTTTACATGCTTTTTATGCATTCACAAATAAAAAATGTACACAAATATATATAAATACAAAGCTACCAATTATATACATGTAAAAAAAAATATATATATATATTGTAACATGTGAAATTTTATTATATACATTGTTGTGCTTATTTAGCTTGGTGAAACTGGATTATATGTAACCGAACTAAAAGATCACGTAATTATACAAGAAGGGGAAGATCAGATATATAATGAAGAGGATGTTGTATTAAATATACCGGCAGAAGAAACCGTAACCGATGAAGTAAATCATCTTGTTGAAGATCAGGTAAAATAATAGAATTTTTTAAAAATTTGCTGAACAAAATTTATTATTTTATTGCATTAAATATCGTTTTGTTTCATAGATAAATTTTGTGGAGAGTGAAGTTACTGCAGACGATTGTAAAGTTGAAACTGAAGTAGAAACAGTATATACTTATAACGAGAATGAAGAAGGCGAGACAATAGTTGTACCATCCGCTTCACAAGGAGAAGATAAGAATGTACGATTAGTGCAGATTAGATTTCCGACTTCTGTAGATGGAGAAGGCAGAAGTTGGTTAAGCTTAGTACAAGATACTTGAATTAATTGATTAATTATACGTTGTATAATTTACTAGGTACAGAAAGTAGATATAGACAACACAGAATCTAAAATCAGGATATAAGACTGATGGGCTTTTTACAATAAACTATTACCTAGGCTTTAAATCTTAAGCCGTAAGAAATTAACCAATTATAGTCTTATTTCCACATTCGACTATGATTGGTCAATTTCTTACGGCTTAAGACTTAAGCTTAGATAATGGTTTATTGTAGAAAGCCCGTAAAGTCCAAGACACAATGCGAGGGAATAGCGATAGCGATAGGAATAACACGATTTCAATCTATCAGAAATCGGATACACCGGAATACAAAGTTTTTGATAGGTTGAAACTATATTATTGCTATCGCTATTCCCTCGCATTGTGTCTTGGGCTTAAGTGTTGTTAAACAGGCCGAGTTTTTAGCGCATACACGATAGTGAAGCGGTGAATATAGCAATATAGCCAAAATGAGTGCATAAGAGCGCATTCACACCTTGTTAAAAAAATAGAAAGCAGAAAAGCAGCACTCAATCAGAACTCGTGCTGATAAGTAACGGCTACCGCAGACAAATTTCCGTAACGATAACCGTAAGACGTAAACCAATGTGGATAAGTTTACTGCTATTTCTATTTCTGTTAGATTACGTAGATCTAAGTAATATCCTGATTGACTCATTCGCTTACGTCTTCAGTCTGTATCAGACTACCGACTCTGCAGGCCGACCCGACTGCCAACTCTGACTGCCGATCAATAATGGATCAATCACAATAAGACTGATTCAATGTGATTGGTCCATTATTGGTCAACAGCCAGAGTTAGCAGTCGGATCGGCTTGCAGAGTCGGTAGTTTGATACGGGCTTTACGGTTATTGTTACAAAGTTTTGTCTGCAGTAGCCCTAAGCAGTACAGAAAGTCGAAATCATCGATTACCAGCGTGAGTTCTGATTAGCTGCTATTTTTTTGCTTTCCGTTTTTCTGTCAAGATATGAACGCGCCCTGAGTCTTGGTGGGCTCGGCCCAGAAGAAGAACAGGTTACTTTATGAACATATATATAAAATTGTGCTGAAATATTATCAGTAACTGATTATGTAAGTTTGTAAAAATACTGATATATACTACTGTTAGTACTACATTCAATATTATTGATCAGTATTATGCGTCGTCTACAATACACGGAGTAAGAAGTAAGGGTCACTTTACGAAACGCCGATTAGTCCATTGGAATTGGCCAATTGCATCTGCCGTCAAAATGATAAATGCGTTTGGCCAATTCCAATGGACTGATCGGCCGATTAAGCTAATCGGCGTTTCGTAAAATGACCCTAAGGATAAGGAATTAACCAATCACAGTCGATTATTCTCACATTCGGCTATGATTGGTCAATTTCTTACTCTTACTTTTTACTTCGTGTATTATAGCCGACGCATTATTGATCACATATCCTGATACCAAAGCCTGCGGAGACAGATTTTGAACAGAGCCTGTTACCAATTTTTGATTGTAAAAAGGTTCCAAATTGTAAACAAAATTTGTATTATCTGACATTGTCAGCAAATTACTGCCAGAAATATAACAAAGTCTGCTAGACATGCTATGCCAGCAGATAGGTAGCAGAAACCGAGCAGTCTTGCATAACTTGACGACAGATTGAGAGCAGACTTTGCTCGGTTTCTGTCACCAATCTGCTGGCATAGCCTGTCAACAGGCTTTGTCGACAAATTCATAGCCAAATGCGGACACAGATGGCTATGGTTTTGTAGTCAAAATCTGATAAAGCTCGCTGCCAATTTGGTCCTAAATTGCTAATATTTTGCTATCAGGATAAAGATCGCATTATGGATACTTATTCATATACATGTTATTGATGAACATATGTATATTATTGAAACATTCGATGCGCTAAAAATCCAGCCCGTCTAAAAACACTTAGGGCGGAATCCATAGACAGTGCTCAAGATTCGAGATTGTCTTAAGCTAGTGCATGAACCAATCAGAGGTCGGTATTCATAGTCGATTCTTATTTCAAGACCGTCTTAAGTAATGTCTTAATACGCTAATGTGGCTCTCTTATTGGTTCGTAACACCTCAAGGCTGAACTTGAGATGATCTTGAATATAAGAACTGACTATGAATACCGGCCAGAGAGCCGTATTAGCGTCTTAAGATATTACTTAAGACAGTCTTGAGATAAGAACGGACTATGAATACCGCCTATAAACCAGCCAGAGGCCGGTATTCATAGTTCGTAGTAAATAATCGTAAAAAGTGATAAAAGGCACATGAAGTGCTTTTATTCAATGCGCATGCATAGCTTATTTTCATTTATACGTGCCTTTTATTTAGTGCATTTAGATTTATCCAAATTGTCTTTAGTTACAAATGGCATGCAACATAAATGTGATAACTACTCAGAAGCCTTAAAACGATCTTGAACTTATTTTACCACAGCCATATTGAATTGTGACATCAGAAGCGAGGAATGACACGTTAACTTATGTTGCATGCCATTTGTAACTAAAGACAATTTGAATAAATCTAAATGCGCTAAATAAAAAGTATAAATGAAAATAAACTACGCATGCGCATTGAATAAAAGCACTTCATGTGCCTTTTATCACTTTTTATGATTATTTACTGACTGTCAGCGGGAATAAGCATAGTTTTCATTGATTTTTACAAATGTTTTAAAGTAATCTCATCATTTAGATTTATCCAAATTGTCTTTAGTTACAAATGGCATGCAATATAAATTAACATGTCATTCCTTGCTTCTGATGTCACGATTCAATATGGCTGTGGCTACTCAGTGTGACTACTCAGGAGCCTTAAGTAATGTCTTAAGATGCTAATACGGCCCTCTGATTGGTTCGTGACATCTTAAGGCGGTCTTGAATATAAGAATTGACTATGAATACTGCCCAGAAAGCCGCCGTATTTGCATCTTAAGACATTGCTTGAGACGGTCATTAGGAACAGACTATGGATACAGAGAGAGTGCTTGTGAAAGAGTTTTTTAATATTTTTTAGACGTTTTTATGTCTCGATTTTGGACTTTGTGTTATCTGGAGACTGTTAGTTATGTATGTACTATTATAAAATGACAAACAACTATTATATTAAAATAACTTGTATGTGATTATTTTATTAATTCAGTACATTAATAATTTAGCTCTTGTCTCAATTATTGAATCATTTTTGTAATTATCTTATGATGAATTTATATATTAAAAAATTCATTAATTTAACCGTCTAGGACTGAGTGTTGTAAATTTACAGCGTTTGTTTTAAAATTAAATTCAGAATCTGCAAATTAGTTATATTCAAGAGCTGGTGATGGAAATGTATGTCGCATTGAACACTGTGAAGTATAGTATTTCTACCTGCTAGGAAGGCTATATTGTCGACAAGATTATATATAGTGCAACACATTGATTTTTTGTCTTTTTTTTTAGCAAAAACGGTGAAAACTAATTTTTTTAATGATAAGACGATGCCGTCACTAGAGAATTAAATAAAAATCGATGTACTATTTCGAAAGATTAAGATAAAATTAAATAAGTTAGATTTAATGCAGAAGATGAACAGAAGACAACAAATTTAATATTAGGCTAATTATCCATCTTAATCATATTACTTCCCTGATAGCAAAACGTTAACAATTTGGGGCCAAATTGGCAACAAACTCGATCAGATTTTGATTACAAAACCATAGCCATCTTTTTTTTTAAATATATTTTCCCTCGGGTGAGGGAAGTTAGACGTCTTCTGTCCTATCCTTTGGATAATATGGCGCGAAGACTATACCAATTCATAATACTATCAATCAAATTTATAAACAGAGTCACTTTTTTCTTATTATACAACAATTTTAAACCTCACAATTCGCAATGGCCTTAAGCCTTTCAACTCTTTTCACAACAGCTTCTTAAGCCTTCCAACAATACGACACAATAAAATTCTGAATAGAACTTCTCTTAATCATCACATGGAGCCATTTTCGGCTTCCTAAACGCGAAAAAATCGCGTATATGGGTGCAGGATCGAACCTGGATCCACAGATCACGAGTCAATCGCACCAAGCAGCAAGCCACTCGACGACTTTGCCATAGCCATCTGTGTTCGTATTTGGTTATGTATTTGTCGACAAAGCCTGTTGACAGGCTATGCCAGCAGATTGGTGGCAGAAATCGAGCAGTTTGCTCGAATCGGGTTCTGCTCTCAATCTGCCGTCAGGTTATGCAGGACTTTGTTCGGTTTCTTTTACCAATCTGCTGGCAAAGCATGTCTGGCAAGCTTTGTCAAATTTCTGACAGCAATTTGCTGACAATGTCAGATAATACAAACTCTAGATACAATTTGTTGCCTTTTTGCAATCAGAAATTAGTAGCAGGCCCTGCTCGAAATCTGTTTCCGCAGGCTTTGCTATCAGCATGATATCGCCCTGATTTAATAAAGTATTTTATGTATAATATGTAGAAGTTAATGCACACAATATATTTTTTGTAAATTAAAAGTAAAATTGTTCTTGTAATAATAATATAATTTATTAAGAATTATCCACAGTTAAGAATATAGTCATTCAGTTTTGAAACGCAAACTCTACACTAAACTACCATAGTAATATTACGACTTAAATTGACCAGCAATTTAACAATTTGATGTTTTTTTCGAATCTTAAAACGATCTTAATAATGCTGAAAGACATATTAAAATCTACAAGTAATTAATTCTTATTGCGAAAAATATTACCTTGGCTGGGAATCGAATCCGGATCTCTCAGGACGCTCATACGGAATGTAAGATATCTGGGTTCTATTTCCGATCGAGATATTTTTCGCACTAAAAATTAATTATTTATATATTTTAATGTATCACTCAGCATTATTAAGATCATTCTAAGATGAGAAAAAGCATCAAATTGTTAAATTGCTAATTAATTTAACACGTGATATTACTGCGATAGTTTGATAAAGTTTACGTTTGAAGATCGAAAAATCATTTTAGCGCGCATTTTAAAGGACTACGTACGTGATATATAAATTCACATAGAATATCGTATAAGCACTTAAGATCAAGTTAGACCATTTAAGGTTTATAAGATCGTGTTTCTTACATACATATATAGTCCTATAAGATATGAATAATTATTTATTTATTAAGAATCCATTATCAGAATTTATTCATTTATCATCCATTTTTCAGAATTTGATTTAAATTGATTTGCCTTCTATCTTGTAAGTCATTGTTAAAATTTAGTTTTCGATATATTGAATGAAATACAAGAATGACACAGGTATAGTAATTTATATAAATTTGGATTATGGAAAATTTATAATATCATATCATTGTTATTATTGGAGATCGGGACTGGTTGTCATTGAAATTGATTGTCAAAAAGCTAATAAGTAAATTATAATATGACAGAGCATTTTGTTCTTTTGACTCCAGATTAAATAAAGGAAAAGAAGCATATTTATAATATCACTGTTATTATAAGAGATTGGGGGGACTGGTTGTCATTCGAAATTGATTGTCAGGACAAAAGCGTCGCGTCTATGTTAGATAAAATGATTTTTAAGAATGTAAACTTGGTGGGTAAATTTTTCTCATTCATTTTTTGCGTTTTTATTAGTTTTAGCATTACTAACCGCGATTTAATTGTAATCGTGGAAAATATTATGCCTTAAATAATTTTTAGTTTTATAGTTAATCATTATAGTAATAGTATAGATAGTAACATTATTAATTATTTAATCATTTAAAATATTTATATGCTTTTACATTTAACTTTCCTAATTTTATAACAGCTTTTAGTATGCAAGATTAGTTTTGTATCCATCTGCTACATCGCTGATTTGTTACTGCACCGTCGTGCATGTACTAAACCCGAACCGTCTAATCGGTCTAATCTAATGTAATGCAGTGACTGAATTCGCTATTAGTCTCTTTCACCAATTTCAATTAACGCTAATTGATGATTAATTCAATAATCAAGATTGTCAACGTGAGAATTAAACATAGTTTGTCTCAGAAGAGAAAAGAGAGACGTTCTGATAAAACTGCTGTTGGCACTTCTGCTTATAATAGAGTTATAATCATCGATTAATTTAATCGGAAGTTGATGAAAGAGGCCCTTAGTTGTGTAAAGTTAATTTTTTATTTAAATATCAGAATTTTTAAATATCAAAAGATTTTGATTCACTAAAGAATTTTTTTTTATTACTAAAACGTATTTATATTTTTAACACAATTTCTTTTAAAAATATATCTAAAAACTTGTGATATCACATTATGATAATACACACTATATGTATAGACACTGACATATAAGGCGTATCTTATATATACATATACTTATATATATTTATACAGTATGTTTTATATACTTAAAATTCAACTTTTATAACTTATACTAATTTCTTAAGTCTGAATATTTGAAATTGTTATAGCTCTCTTAAGTATCAATTTTTCCAACTACTTCAAACCATTGGCGTAAAGCATCGCTCAGAACACCCGGTAATGTGTTTATGTCTCTAAGAATCATATAAAAAGGAAATGGGAAATTATCCATATACGATCGAATTCCTAATAATTTTCCTTTTTCAAACACAGGCATACGGATATCCAATATTGAATCCTGAAAAAATTAATAGGCCATTAATAGTTTTTTAAATATGTTTTTAATAGTATTTAAACAGAATTATTATTATATTATCGCGGTAATTATTAACTTAGGCTGAGTTATTCCATCTTTCGATAAACTTCATTCTCTTAGGTTGTTCCATCTTTTAATGAACTTCGACTCTCTAACTCTCTTATGCTCTTAGGATCAGTTACACCAACGTTACTTTGACTTCAAGCGACTTAAAACTCTATCTCTTCTTCTCTTGACTTTAAAAAGAGAAAGTAAGTTTTAAGCTTCCCTTAAAGTCAAAGTAACGTTGGTGCAATCGAGTCTTACACTTTTACTCTTGTTTATCCATTAGATAAATTATCACATAATTCATCCGAAGATGTAACAACCGGTCCTTAATCATTTTTAAATATGATTAAAAATTACCTTATTAATTGGATTGTCTACTATTATAAACACTAGAAAAATATCTACAAGTCTGGCTCTCCTGACAGCACAATTCACTTTTTCTTTTCCTTCTGAAAATATTCCTCTACCATCCGATAATACTACCAACAGTTTAGCATTGTCGGATGAAGCACATTGACTCTCGAACATATCTACTGTAAAATCGACTAATTGTCCAATCATTGTCTTTTTTTGATCAAACCTCATTTCTTGTATTAGCCTATAAATAAAAAAAAAAAATTCAAGTAGAATGTAAAATTCCAATTGTCATATTATTAAATAAAATCAAATAAGATTATCTTAAGTAAAAACAAGATTAAACAGTCGTGTAACTGACAAGTTTAAATGAGTAAAGTAATGACTAAGATTAATATCATTCATCTAATTTTATTTTCGGAGCCATATATACAGGGTGTTTCCAAATTAAATGGCAAAACTTCGGGAGCGTGTAGAGGAGTAAAAAACTAAGAAAAAAAGTCCTATAGACATATGCTCGTTTTTGCTCCGTTTCAGAGAAATCGAAAAAAAATGTTTACATTTCTTGCCATATCTAGCACCGACATATTTTATTACATTTTCCACTTTCTGTTATGAATTTGTCAGTCGCTCTTTGAAAGCCTTTAACAGTAGATGAATTTTGTCTTTTGCAATATGCCGCGTACGTATTCTAATAGTGAATATGCTGATATGGTTTTTGTATACGGTTTCTGCAACGGTAATGCTTTAAAGGCGGTGCGAGAATATGCACGACGATTTCCAAACAGAAGAGTGCCAAACCGAAGAGTGTTTATGTTGACATTTAATAGATTGCGAGAGACTGGAACATTTTCAATTCGACAAGAAAACAACCGATTTCAAGCAGCGTTAC
>NW_017256062.1:551523-675367 GCF_001594055.1 Mycetomoellerius zeteki
AAATAAAATAATTAAAATAATAAATTAAATATATTTTTTTCTTTTTTCGTGATTTCCTGCGAAACAAAGCAAAAAGGAGCATATGTCTATAGGACTTTTTTTCTTAGTTTTTTACTCCTCTACACGCTCCCGAAGTTTTGCCATTTAATTTGGAAACACCCTGTATATATATTCAACTTTTATTTAATTAAATATTACAAGTTTATAGGAATTATATAAAAATACCTAGATCCACTTTGTTCTGTGAAAGCTTCTCCTAAAGGATGCAATACTTTTACTTTCTCCCCGAAGCTTATGACACTAAGTTGTCCCACTTCAAGGTATGTCATAGCCTTGCCAATCAGTGACAAAGATTCGAAAGCCAATTCTTTCGAATGATTATCTGCCATGCTGCTGGAATCGTCTAATGCGAGAACGATTTGATAATCACGTTTCGAGGGTTTCGTGCGTCTGAGCCAGATTTTATCCTTGCGAAATTGACTGGCTATATAAGGAATGATTTTTCGCATATTGATGCGTTTGCCCGTCTTATAATCGCCCTTCAGTCTCGATGCTTGCGTGGGCTCCAACACCAATCTTAATTTTTCGGATAAATCCCTAGCAGCTGCATCCGTAACTGAACACAAACAATTCCATGCAGCTGTAGCTTCCTCCGTGGAAGGCACTTGCGTCCATTCATCCAACATTCTTTCTATTTCAAATCGCTTTCTTTCTACATAATCGAAGCTAAGATCATTTTCTTCGATATTCCATTCCATCGTATGAAATGTAGATTCGTTTCCTCTTTCCACTTTCATCGTCTCTGCTGTTTCTCCTTCTAATTCAACCGTTGTCTCTATTTGATTGTTGTCCATGTTTCTTTTACCATCAGAATCCTTTTTGCATTGATTATCTGCAATTTCAGAGACCTTTTCGGGTTTGTGCTCATTTATTTTATCATCCGTCACATCGTTTTCCTTATCTTCATGCATTTCTACATCCATAGTGTCGTCCTTTTTTTCTTCCTCATTTTTATCCTTATCCGTGTTAGAAGCTTGTTGTTTGATTTGATCTTCCGTTGCGGCGTCGAGCGTGTAATCATCAAATTTCTCGGAATCCTTAATGTGTTGAGCCATCTCAGCCTTATTGCCATCAGCATTGCTTGTATCATCTTCTTTTTCATTTATTGATACTTCGTCTTGCGTGTAGGTCGTTTTTAATTTTTTTAGCGTCGACTCAAATCTGTCCAATAGACTGCGATCCTCGTTACTCTCACCCGGGTTCTTCCTCTTCTCGACTGGTTTTGTCATAGCATTACTCTGCGGTGCCGAAACAGTTTCCTGCTTAGATGATCCTGAATGCCCGCTCTCCTGTTGTGCCGATTGTGATTGGCCTGTGCCTTTATCAATATTGTCCTCTTGAGTATTCTCAGATGAAGTTTCCTGTTGATCTTTCGCATCCGATTGTTGCGCTACTGTATCACGTGAACCTTCTGTCGTTTCTTCAATTTGTTGTGCAGCATCCATTTCTTTGCTTGCATCATTTGCGCTCGGTGCTGCCTTTTCTTGTAGTTGGTTTTCCTCCATTTCTTTATCCTGATTCTGTTCCTCATCTTTGTTCTCAGCTTCTGCATTCTCATCACTTTTTTCTTCAGTTTTCTTATTAGTTTCAAGCTCTTCCGTTTTATGTGCCTGATTGTCCTTACCGGTATTACTATTGTCGCCCTCGTCCTCGCTAGAATTCTCCTCAGGATCATTTTCTTTAGTCTCTTCAGATTCTTTCTCGAGTTCTATATCTTGCTTTTCTAATGGCGGTTTTTTCATCTCATCGATGTCAAACGGATTCTCATCCTCGCCACCGTTGTCTTCCTTACCGTCTTCATCCAAATTCATATGATCCTCATCTACTTCTGGTTCATTCAACTCGTTAATTTCCTTTTTATTTTCCTCTTGTCGATTTTCGTCATCCGTATCGTCATCGTCATCTTGTTTTCTCTTACCGTTATCATCCCTCGCACCCATTTCTTTTTCACCGATTTGTTCGCCTGTACCTTCCTCTTCATTCTCGTTATCTGATTGCTGATTGTCCTCTTCGGATTCTTGATCGTCGCCCCAGATTTCTTTATCAAGCTGCTGAGCACCTTCTTCAGTTTCTCCCATTTCTTTATCCAAGTCATTTTCTTCATCATCGTTACTCTGCTCTTCATCATTGTCATTCTTTTCCATATCCTGAAGCTTGCTGTCGAAATCTTCAGACATATTGATTCCTTTCTCCTCTTCCTTACAAGTCTTATCATCTTGTTTCTCTTGTTCTTGATCCGCGGGTCTTGCATCCTCAAGTTGATCCTCGGATTCTATTCTATCGGAAACGTCTTTCGTTCCTTCACCATCGGCTAAACCCATCCCGCCTTTTTCTGTCTTTTCTTCCGAGTCGTTCATTTCGCTTTCCTCGAGATCTAAATCTTTTGGCACGCAGAACCCATTTGCAGCCAAATCTAAGAATACGTTTAATTGCAGGTACAGTATTTTACACGTAATACGGAATGACGCTACCTGCTCGTTTAAATAAAATTGAACGAGCAAGATATATTGTTCCAACAGAGGTAAACAGTTTAGGAGCAACCTGAAAGAAATAATAATATATATTTATTAATTTTGTGAAATTTGTAGCTTTTATTTCACGTTAGCAAAATTTTATTAATATTTTTATTCATAGATACGGAAAAATAATATGCTTCTTTTTAATAAAGTATTGGATGTTTTTATCAACAAAAAAACATTGTCAATATCAAATAGAATTATTACCTGATACAATGATTTGCTGATTGCAGATCGTCGAATTCACGTATTAGTAGCAAAAGATTGGAAATTAAATTATACGTATCAGCTAGCTTTAATTCATTCTTTATATCCCGTTCGAGCAATTCAACAAGTTTCACAAGTTTCAATTTTTCTTCTGTCTCTTTCTCTATGTTGATATCATTCTCCTCACTCAGTTTTTTATTCAAATGCAACATATCTTCCTCGATACCTTTAAATTTCTTCTGTATTACAAGCAATATTATATTTATTAAATGTTTTAGATCTGATTCATATCGTTCGATAGTGTGATTTTCTTTTTTCAATTGCTCTGCATTTTCAATATCTGTGGATGCTCGCAATTTTTCGAATAGCGTGCTATCATCCTGAAGGAAGCATTCTATCTTCGTGTCTAAAAACACTATACTTTCCCAAATAGGATGCACAACATCCAAATTCTTAAACAATAGTTTTATATCCTTAAATCGCGCTCTTAAGTCTTTGATTGTAGTACAGCATTGTTCCAAGAATTCAAAGTGCTTTGAACTTACAAATGAAATATGAGTAGAATGTTCAAAATGATCTATCGATAAGACTTCGAATGGCATAAATAATATGTGGAAATGTTTCGCAGTAGCTTTTACTGAATTTAAACTATCCTTCAACATAGCATTTGCGTTCTTCCAAATCTCGTCATTTTGAGAGGCGGCAATTATAGGAAGCGCATTTGCGTCCAATGTAAGTGTGGATCTGTTCGGATTACTCGCCGATTCCACGGGACAGCATTGCAGAAACAGCAGCAGTTGTTCAAATCCAACTTCCAACGTAATCAGCAATGTCTTCAGGCTCTCCGCGCGTTTCATAAACGAGTCGTTACTCGTCGAATCGCTTCTGTTCTGTCTTAGCATATTTAAATCTTGCTCGCGTGTCTCGGACAAATTTAAAATCTGTGCGCGAAGTGACGAGAACCGATCGAATGATTGAACGATTGTTATCTTCTGCATGTGGGCTATCAGCATCAAGTGCGCGGAATATCCTCGGCAACGTTCTATATTCTGCAATCCCAGGTCGGTCTGATTTGTGCTGAGCATCGCATTGAGAGCATTTAATTTAATGAGAGACTTATAATAATATTTTTCGCAGCCTTTCCACTGCGTCAGCATATTCTGGTCGGCTTTCTTCAGTTTAAAATACTGACCGATTATGGAAAGATCCAAAGGTGATACTGTGAAATCTATTACTTTATCCGCATTATTTTTCAATGTCAATATACCAGTGCGATAAGATATGCCCATTTGGGTCAACTTCTTGAAATAATTGGCGAGCGTCATTTTCTTCTGCTGCAAGATACTCTTCGCCTGAGATTTCTGCTTATTTTTCGGTAGACTTCTATCGATGTTCATTTCCCGAAGACGTACGCTCTGCTCCATGTAGCTTTCGATGAAATTTTCGATTTCTTTTCGTACATTCGGATAAGAATTTACCAGGATTATTTCCTTGCATAGACAAGGAGCCTTTCTGGCTTTCGTTAGTAACGTAATAAGTTCGCTTGTAAATTGTGCTTTCACGTCTACAGATTGCGAAGATTTTGTTACGATAAAATCTTCAGGGCTCATTATGTGCTTATAATGTTCCCCATCATCCCAGATGCCTTTGCTCATCTCTGTACCGTAAGATCCCGATTTAACAGTCAAGCAAGAAGACACAATCTGCTTTAAAGCATTCTGGAACTCCTTTATCAATTTATGCAAAGTTCGATGCGTCTTCTCAACTGTTTCCTTCACAGCCCAATAGTTAATGTCGTTCCATCGCGCAATTTGAACAAAATCCTTTAACTTCTTTTCGATGGGCGCTTTCAAAACGGCGATTCTTGCGTTCACATCATCTACGAACTGTTTGTAATAATTGTACACGTTCCACAATATGGCCAAAAGTTCATTCCTGTTGTCACTGTCGTCGAAATAATATACATGACAGTGGAACGTCAAGAGAAGATCTAAGCGTGATTCGAATTCGACAAGGGACGACTGGTTCATGAAATGCTCTAGCGATTCTATCAACTTTTGCTTGGTAATAGGCTCATCGTTTGTTTCCTGAACATTATCCTTTTCAGATCTCGAAATGTAACTCTCAATCAACGCATACAAGAAGAACCACCATTTAGACGTATCCGATCTGAGATTTTCGTATGTTGCATCGAGACAACCCTTCCAGCAAGACAACTCCAGCTTTCTCCAATATATTATCTGTTGCGTTAACTTTAACACATGGTCCGTCATGCTGACGCCACTGTGTGCATTCTCCTCCCATTGATGCATCTTGACAAGCAGCAACTCCAAACCTGTTAGGAATCTGGAAACAGGTGAAGTGACCGAAAATGTGTAGATCCTTTCTATTATACATCGTATCGATCTCAGAGTGGGATGTTCTGGCCATTCCTTTAACAGATTATCAACATGATTTAGGATATTCTCGCACAACGGTAGGCACTGCTTTACTTCTTCAACATTGCAGTCCTTGTAGAAATTGTACGCTCTCATTCGTCCTTCAGACCATGTGTTTTCTTGCAAAGTCCGATCCGCGCTTTTCTCTTGGCTCGCTTGCAGCCCCAAAGTAACCAAAAGATTCAAGCTGTTATATAGTTTGACTGCGAGTCCTTCGCTCAAACTCGGCAGTATGTTATCGAGCATCCCGTATACCGTGTTATATCTTTGAATCAGGGACCCGATGTAATTCGTTGAACTTGTCAAAGCAGAACTGTTGCATATCCATTTGGTCGCGATGAAAGACGTGACGATATTCGAGTGGATCTGTTGGATCTCTCTGATGTCATCCTTGGTGACAAGACCGCTGAAGTTTGACTCCATTTCGTTCAATTGAGTTGGTATACTCTTCTCGTCGAGGGAGGGTTGCGACTTGTCCTCTATGTCGTTAAAGTCCTTTTCACGATATGATGGAAATAAGTTGCGAACTTCTAGAGCAAGCTCTTCTTCCTCCGTCAATGTGTCGTTGTGACTCTCAATTTTATTCTTGTATAGACTGTCTTGCTCTGCGGCTCGTTTCTCTTCCTCCAGTTGTTGTTGCTTCCAGATCAGAACTATTTGCTGTAATAGTTCGTTCATGTCTCGCCATAGTGGCTTAGTTAGACTTTTGTTAAGAATCACGTGATTATGCAGTTCATGTAAACCCGACTTGAATATTCGGAACTGCTCTTGCATCCTGACAAACGTGTCCGTGGAGCATGAACTCTTGCCAATTAGACTCCTCATGTTTGTGGAAACGCATAAACCACTCAGATTCAAAAGGTTCTCCTGCTGCCGGCCGATTGTTGGGAATCGGATCAAGTTGTATATCAAAGATTCGAGATTGGCTTCTCCACTTTTACGCAGAGATATCAACCGTCGGATCTCGTTGATCAGTATGAAAACGCCATGATTTAACTGAGCCAGCGCCGTCAACAATGGAAGAATCACATCTGGATAAGCCGACAGGTATTTTGTTCTAATCTGCTCGGCGAATCGTTGCACTGACAAGCCCCAGATTTCCGCTTCTCGCGAAATGGTCTCCGCAATTGTCAGATCGGTTGATTCACAATCTCGACTGATTTTGTCTGCGATCATATACAGGTTGTTAATGTGCTTTTTCACTAATGTGTAAGAACCTACTCTATTCCTGAAATCAGTGCTATCCTTGCTGAGCGAGGCGAAGTTGACAAACGCTGGCCTAAACGCTCTCAGACAGTTGAGATCATCTCTCGTCTTCAGCAAGCGCTTCTCGCAGTTTCTCATCTCTGTAAATCTCGGATGCTCGTTCGCCGCTGATATTCCTAGAATACGATCTTGCAACATTGTAATGTATATCGATTTTCTGAAATCGGCGATGTCTTCCTCTAAGTACTGCAGCTTCAGTTCCACCTTATGCACGGGATCGATAAGATCTAAATTTCCAAAGAGCATTAATTGTATATAACCAAGTATCATCCACCCTTTCCCTCGTTGAAGCGTTTTAAAAAAATTTTCTTCTTCATTCTCATCATCGATGATATTTATCTCGTTATATGTTTCATGCAATTCTTCGACCGACTTGAAATAATCGCTGGATTTAATATCGTCCGCACAATTCCCATCTTGTTTTTTTATATCGTGCTCCATGTTCATTTTGTGAAACGTGGACGAGTATAAATGCAAGTAAAATTTTAATGTTGCCAAATCGCTATTGTTTGAATTGCACCGTTTATTTGTTAACGAGATACTATTTCTCCACAAAATCTCATTTAATAACTGTAGCTGATTCACTTGCGCCGCATATGTTCCGAGTGCAATTGCGGGAAGAACATTTTTTTCTTTCTCTTGATTGATTTTGTTTAACATTAGTTGCAATACTAGGTTCAAGAGAACCGGTCCACCGACATGGCATTCTATCTACAAATATACATAAATAGATCATAACGTGATATATTTTTAAACGAGAAAATTTGAGCGCTAAAGATTAAATATTAGTAATTTCTCTCTATATAATAACATACATAAAAATCTTATACATAGAAATTACTAATATTTAATTTTTAGCAGTCATAGATTCAAATTATTAATTATATTATTAGATAATATTTAAAACATAATTAATATATATGTATAATTATTTTATATAACACAGTCATAGATATACTTCGTTGAATTTGATTCTTCAACATTTTAATTATCTCTCGAAACATTTTTCAAAATTTCTCATTTATTATAAGATTAAAACACAAACCTTGGATTCGACATAGGAAGTTATTGATTTCTCTACATCTTCTTCTGTTGTACCACGCCAGTGCAAAAGACGGCTCGTATCCTTAAAAGCGTGAGATCGCTGAACGAATTGTGCGAGGCAGCAGAACAGTTCCGGCAGCAACAAGAACTTTGATTCTCCCTCAATTCCAGCCATTGCGCTCAGCAAACCCATCAGATCGCTCGGTATACTGGCTACATCCGCGAATTTCGCAAGGCATTCGGTCAAAGCGACACCGGAAATCGTTACTTCCCGACACATCTTTCCTTGCAAAGTACAAGCGAGCGATAGAAACACGTACTCATAAATCGGCCACAAACATATCCTCGCATTCAACTGCATTATTTCCCTCTTTGGAAGAGACTGTACTCTGTTCAGAGTATCCTTGACTTCTGCAGGAACTCGTAGACGAATGTGACTCTCGTCGCAGAATCGCTCTACTTCGTGAACGATCCGCAACATCGTTTCGTCGATCGACTTCCTGGAGTAAACATCGCTCCATAAAGAGATCATTTGCTGTCTTATCACTAGTGCATTCTTCAACTGCACGGATATGATCTTCAGTTCTTGTTTCAAGATGTTACCTCCTTCATCTCTCACATCTAAATCTTTCGTTATTCTCATCAGCTTCGATTGCACTTCCATGCTGATTTTTGTGGAGTGAGGCGATGGAAGTGTCAAGTACTTCTTGACTCTCTTCGATATCTTTTTGATAGGATCGTATACAAATTCCATCTGATTGTTTATATGGTCAACAATATCCCATAACTGTTTGATTTCGTTCATGGTTTCGTTGCTTAAGGATTTTAGCTTGCGTAGGAATTTCAATAGCCATTTATAATGCACTCTTAGCAACACAGAAATCTGATCCAAATTCATAAATACGCCCTTAGACTTTTCCTTTTTATTTGTAAGTGTCAATTCGCCTAGTCTTTCGAATCTCGTGAACCATTTCAATTCTTTTCTTAAATCAATGTACTCTTTGATATTTATATTTACATCTTGTAAAATCGCGTTAATGCAAGACCTCGCTTGTTCAAGGAACTGTACAAAGTACGTTATGAGCGGTTGATTTTTTAATTGTGAAAATAGTTTACCTGTAAGTGAAAAATTCTGTTAATATAATAATCTGTCCAATAAAAATCGTACTTTGAAAAATGATAACTAAAAGTGATAAATAAAAAATCGAACAAATACTCTTATAAATTAAAAGCATAAATTTTTATTTATAAGGTAAATTGTTTTATATACCGAGCAAGATCCGTTTTACTATAGCAATTTAGAAATGAAACATTGTATTATATTTATGATTTGACTTAATTGCACTTTATAACTTCATTTCCTTAAAAAATGACTTATATTCTTTACTTCAAGATATAACGGTGACATAAAATTAAAAAAATTAGATATTACTTATTAGATATTAATTCATTACAATTTAATCTAGAATATTTACCATCATTTACAATGCTAGAGTACAGTTTTATAGATATTAAGTCCTTATTCTCAGTTTTCTTTGGTAACATATCTCTTTTTAGAATCATACTGTACGCATATAGCAACAATAATAATTTGTTCGTGTCCCTGCAAATATTATCGTCGTTATCGTTTGTTATTCTTCCAACGAGCTGCCACAAATCCCAAGGTAACGAACTTCTTGCATTTGCCGATTCGGAACAATATAGTGCGATTACTTTTGCTATTAGCGCGCTCTTATGCTCAAGATCATCAAATATTGCGTTTCCTCGTAGCATTTTCGAAATCAATTCCTTTCTGAGTGACGCGTCGTCTCGCGAGGATTGTTCGTAGAAATTCAAGAGAAGATATGGCAATATATCAGCAACGTCAACATCCAACGTAAACTTTTCATCCTCTTTAAGACCGCAAAAGTCGTTCAACAACTTCGTTGTAATAATATTTCCTCCGATATTTCCTGAATCAGATTTTAGAGAGGATTCGTATATCTTAACAGCGGCGTTCAACAATAAGCCTTGTTGTCTAATTATAACGAGTCTTGAATTATCTTGCAAATTCTTTACGCTCCATGTGGTGGCATCCAAATCGATCACCGAGATTGCTTCATCGCACGTGACATGTCGTTCAACAATTTCATTGATCAGAGAAATCAGATGTTCTCTGAATCGGGGATCTCTCAACGGTCTAGGTTTTATGTAGACATCAATGCATGCGTTCCTGATCGATTGCTCCGTAGAGAATCCACGTAGCAATCGTTGCTTCACCAAGAACGCAGTTTGCAACAAATCGACCACATTGAATTGATCCCAGGCAATCTCTTCCGACATTTTGTCGTAGATCTCTAGTAGTGCATCCCGATGCGCAGATTTCATAATACCGGCGTTAAACAACAGTGAGTTGGAATCGATTACATCCTTGTTGACGTTCTCCTTCGAGCCGAGCATATAAATCTCGACACCTCTGTTACGCATGGCTCTAAAATCATCGGTCATGATTTGTATTACGCGATAATGGTAAATTATGCTATTACGATATAATTAATATAATTTCCCCGGAATTCGTAAAATGATTTTAAATCTTCATCACGATTGTACGTTGAGCATATATATCGCAAATTTTTTAAATATTTATTGCAATATAAAGTTGCTATTTTGCAATTTTTTTTATTTCATCTGTGTTAGATAAATATATTTGCGTTAGAAATATGGAAGAATTTATGATCAATATAATATTTTTGGAATAAAGTAATTTAATTTTATGCATGATTGATTATAAGATCATATAATTAAATTATTGACTTACAGATATCGAGAGATAAGTTACCTGGAAATTTCGCCGTATCGGGGATTCATGGTTAGAAATAGGCGGAAATTTTCATGCGGCTTGATAGTAACGACATTGCCATTGCTGTCAATACCTCGTTCGCCAATACTGAGAACACCGTTTGGCTCTAACAATCCATTAAGTCTGTCTAATACAGCGGGGCTACATAGATTAACTTGATCGACGAGTAGCCAAGTACCATCTTGCAAGCACTAAAAGATGACTCCGTTATTATATTGTTTTGAATAAAATGAAAGCATGTCATTGATGGAATACCTTTACTAACACACTGTCTACCCATTCGAACTTTCCACCAGCATTCAAGCATTTATCTTGTTCGACGAAAATCGACAAATTCCTTAGCTTCGATTCGATATCTCGTAGCTCCGGTTCGCGAGAAGGTTCCCAAAGCTTCATCGCCGACACTAATTTCGACAATTCCTCGATTTTATGTAAGAATAATTTGGTTTCCGCGGCCATTGTTCTACCGGCGACGTTTTCATCTGGTAACAAATGGATAACAAGTGATAAGATCTTATTCCACAGCAGGAAATTAGGTTTCTTCGTTTGACGTTATAAAGAAAGCCTAAAGAAAGCCTTTTCTATCGATCTCATTTTACTTACCGAATAAGTGTCGCACTTGCTCCAGACGTTCATGAAGTTCGGTAACTTGCTCCAATTTGTCAATAGTTATCTTTGTTTGCAGACTCTTGATAAGTAAAGTCGCAACGTGCTCAAATAGTTGTTCAAGATGCCGATTATAGTCCGTCTAAAATAATAAGAAAATAAATGATTAATTGTCATCATATAATGAATTATTGTTAATAACCTTATCAGAGGGTAAAGTATTATTATTAAGAACATTTTTAAGAGAACTTGATAAACTGAAATACCGCTGTAAATTGACAGTAAAATATAGATGAAATGATATCATAAACTGCATAAAATATACGAAGCAAAATTTTATTCCTCTAGAAAGAAAAAACAGCATATATTATATTTAAATGTATATAAAACTTTGTTTACATTAAAAATAAAAGTAATACTTCTTCTTTTTATTAAATTAATAGAATATTGCATACTTTAAATATAGCGAAATAAATATTACATGCTTTAAAAATATGGCGATATATGTATATTTAATGATTTTAGAGAATATTTATTTTTTAAAAAATAAATTTTTAATAATGGTAAAATATTAAAGAAAATCTTTTTATTTTACTAGCAAAATCAAAAGAAACATATAATAATTTTATGTATCAAATAACGATTTTGATAAAGAAATTCTATCGTAGTAGTTCAAAGTATTGTTGTTATTAAATTGAAAAAACTAGTATAACCAAAACCATAGTCTGTTAATACAGATATCAACAAGCTATGCAATGTGTTCCACTTAATGCTTATAACACTCGCGAACATCGTTTGTTCTTGTTTAACATTTGATAAACAAAAATGAAATAATTCCATGAGTATTGTGAGCATTATATAGAACGCAGCCAATGTAAACTGATATATCGAATCTTAGGTTGAATTTCTTAGAAAGTTTATGACTCGTGAGAGCAAGCAGAGAATGATCACTCTTCAGATAATAAAAGGTGGATAGCTCTCTGATAAACACATCAGCATTTAGCCAACATTAATATTAAATATTTGTTTCCTTACCTGTTCAAAGCCACCTAATATCTCTGTCGTGTCCATCGCAGAATTTACGGTAATTGACCTCAGTTTCTGACCTGTTAAAGCAGCAAGTAAACGAATTACACTGCTTTTCCCGCTACCCGAAGCACCAACCTATAATAGTAAATTTGGTCTTATTATAATTAGCTAAAGATGGAACTCTAATAGAAAATATTTAAGCATACAATATTTATGAATAAACTTACAAGTATGGACATCCAATTCATTTTAACGCACTGCATGAGACTCTTCAAAGTTCTTTTCTGATCTCTAAGTACTAACAAATTGAAGTCCTGAGGTTCGCTGCAATTTTTCCGGCTTAACATCACTTCACCGATGAAAAATTTGTCTGTCGTGATGTGCATGGGCAGTTGATTAGGTGGAAGAGGATATTTCTCGGGCGAGAACATTTCTTGATATATTTGATAGACCTGCAAAAAAATCCAAAATATGGATAGCATTGTATTTTTAAAATATTAGAATTTAACATATTTTATTTTAATAAGCGTAAAAGCGATTTCTTTCAATACTATTCTGTAATTCTTCTCTCCGTTATTTTTCGTTATTCTTATTACTTGATATGTTGAATATAATTTTATAACAATGACCACGACTTACCTTTTGTCGATCTTCATTAGTTCTCATTCTGTTAACATAAATGAGTTCCACACTGTCACCTGGATTAAAATATTGTTTATTGTTGCGAAATTCGTTAGAATCTGCTTCAATAGTCGTCTCGCACCATCGAATAATATCTCGTAAATTCATCTCCCATGGAGAACCAATATGTCCCCATACGATGCCAGCTTCTGACGCTAATTTACTATTGAACTGCACCATGCAATTGATCAATTCTATAGGAAGTTGTGGAAATTGCACACCGAGTATAAACTTCAAATCATCTTCCAATAATGCAGCTACAGAAATCTACAAGAACAGTAGATTTCGGATTATAGAAATTATTTTCGTAGTATTGTTTCATACATGTTTAGAATGTAACGTACTTGAGTAAATCTATTTAAAAAGGATCTTGGTAAGCCTCGTCTGGCTCCACCTTGCCGCAAAGGATTTTGACAACCAAATAACCTTGTACCAGGTTTGACTGAAAATGTCTTTCCTAATTCGGGAACGTATATTTCTCCTCTGTGGTCAAAGCATGCATTAAGGCCTTCCAGGACCGATTGCGAGGCTAAATTTAGCTCATCGAGCAGAATCCAATATCCGGCACGCAAAGCTCGCAAAAATGGACCATCGCGCCATGCAAATTCACCACCTTTCCCGCCTTCTACGGGAAGATCGGCACCAAATAAATCTGACACATCCTGTAGATACACATTAGAAACAACGTTATTTAATTTCTGATAAAATAAGTTACACATTTATTATTTAGAATATGATGAAAATATTTAGAATATAATAAAAATAAATTTATGCACTGTTTTATAATACCGTTTGATCGCTTAAGTTGATTCTAAGCAAAGTATGCCCTGTGGCTTTCGCGAGTGCAGAAACCAGACTTGTTTTCCCCACACCTGGACTTCCTTCCAGAAGAATCGGTTTATTTAACTGCAATGCTCTTAGCAGCTTTAACGTATTCAATTTTGCAGTAGGAGTTGTAAATGTAAATGCATGATTCTCGTAAAAGATATATGAGCCCTTTTTAATATAAAATGGTAGTATCCCGAATATGTCCGAAGCATCTACAACGACATTTTTATTTATAATAGGAGCTTCCATGTCAAATTCAGATTTCATTGTAGTTTCAATCTCCGACTTAATAAATTGGAGAGCAGCCTCTGTAAAATCTTTTAACTTGCTGATACTGAAAATAAATAACAACTGATTAGAGAGCATTGAATTTTTTTTTATATATTGTGTGTGTACATCAAAATAAATAAATATTCATACTGAAACTAACTCTTAATCGAGAAGATTTATTAAATATTAGACTTCAAACTAAGATGGTTAAATAGTTATGTACAAAATTAAGATATCGGAACTTGAATACAATTAGAAATTAATATACGTAAAATGTCTATATATGATATATATAAGCTACTGCAACTATTAATACATAAAATATATATTCAAGTATAAACTTGTAGTTACCTTCCGAATTAGAAAGGACTTAAATCCAAAATCGAAACGTTCTCCGTTAACTTCGTTTGGTAAGTACATTACAATTGTTTCTGAATTATATCTTATCTTATATCTTATAAATATATAAGTATAATTTATGCACTAACAACCGCGGAGGCTTACATAGACATTTTACTTATTGGATTTATTCTTGGAGTAACAAAACTACTAACTTAAATTATTATTTTAATAAAAGTAATATTATTTTAATTGTATATTATTTTAATATTATAATTTAATTAAACATTATTTCATTATTTTAATTAAAGAAATTAATTTTATGTGTTAATAACACTTACCTCTCCGAACCTGTGGAACTAGATCCAAGACTATCGATGTATGTAAGACAAGCACCATGATAGTACGCCTCTCCAATCATTAGTTTCGATAACAAAGTGCCATCAGTTGACACGTTTATAAAATTCACCCAAGTAAGCACATCTCGTATGCTCACAGTAAGCTTCTTGCCCACTTCGGTGGTTTGTAACCATTCAGTGAACCTCAATATTGCATTGGCGATGGACTCTCTCGTTGTTTGCAAATCAATGCGAAGATTATGTATTATTATATCACGTAGATCGCTCCTGGCCATGCAACCCTCGCACCATACTTCAGTGAAGCGATTTCGTAAGGCCGGCGAGAGCTCCTTCTTACCGTAATCACCACCGGGATTCATCGTCCCGACAAACACGAATTTCTCGTCAGCCACGATCACGGTGTTCCCTTCATCGTGCAAAGATTCCATTCCTTTCTCAGCCAATAGAAGACTACGTTCCGGCTCTAGAAGATTAAATATATCATAAATAAACTTCATAATAAGATAGATCGACCCTGTAAATCTTTTTTATAATAATTATATACACATATAGACATGTACATGATTTATATTTGGCATCTATTTCCTATTTATACGTACCTAAGAGTGAATTTAATCGTTCTAAAACACTATCATCAGCCAACGAAATTTCATCAGCTAAGAACAGATCGCCGTTACGCATAGCATTTATCAAAGGACCCTCCACCCATTCGAAGAGCTTCTGATCATCTTCGGTATGATCTCGAACAGGTCGCAAATTTCCCAGAAAATCGGACGATTCGGTGTGCATATGACAGTTCACGCTACGCATAGCTTGACCGTTGATAGCTGCGATCAATTGACAGACTGTTGTTTTGCCTCCACCAGTTTCTCCGACCAGCAACACCGGTTCCTTGAATTGACAGGATTTCTTCATCAAAACCGCTATTCGACGCATGTGATAAGTCCATACAATGTGGTTGAAACCGGAGATATTGTTCTTCAGGATTTCCTCCAAAATGTGCCTCGTAACTGGCGAAGTTTTGTCGTTTAACGTGAATAAGTTATCGGGATCCACATCCCTTTTTAAATGTTTTCTTATTACTTGTCTTATTTCATCTGCTTCTTCTACTTTGCGAACTTTAGCTGCGAGAACAAGATAGCCCTCGTCCGCCAGATGTTGACTCCAATCATATAGTTTGTTGCCTATGTCAGGCGCTAATCTATATCTTTCGCCCCAACGAAACAGATCTCGCAGAGTTACAAATCCCTTTTTACCAGCGAAAGCCGCCGTGCTTTTGCGTCTTATTTGAAGATCTGTCATTACGTTAATTACTTGTTTGCAGTATGACTCTGGCATACTGCATCTTTGATTAAGTATTATCTGCAATTCATTTGGCGGTATCTCGTCGAAGTGTAATTCTATAAATCGGTTTCTGAACGCTCGTGACAGAACTTTTCGGCCGCCGTAGAGTCCAGGAGGATTTTGCGTCGCAAATAACATAAAATGTTCGTGCGCTTTCACTACCTGTTGCGTCTCAGGTATGAACAATTCCCTGTTGTCGTCAAGAACTCGATTCAGGGCTTCCAGAACATCACTCGGGGCTAGATTTAACTCATCCAAAATAATCCAATATCCCTTGCGCATCGCATCAACTAGGACACCTTCCTTGAACACCAATTTTCCGGTTTCATCAGCGATATAACTTCCGACGTATTCTTGTAGATCTGTGTGCTCATGATTGTTTATACGGACGCAGACATGTCCTGTGGTTTTCGCTAAATAAGTAATCAAACTGGTCTTGCCTACTGATGTGTCGCCTTGTAACAAAACTGGGATTTTTCCAATTGACACGACTCTTACTAAATCTTTCAAATTTCTTCTAACAGAATCAGTCAATATGTAGTTGCTAGGTGTTTCGGGCGTTAAGCTACCTTGTAGGACCCAATATCCTTCAATATACATGTAATTTTCTCCTGGGCTGCATTTCGGTTTTGGTATAGGAATGCCAAGAATTTCTTTAATGTTCTTGTTGTCAAGGATAGCTTTCGCGATCATTCTTTGTACAATCGGATAAGAATTGTAATCCAATTGCGTTAGAAAACTCAAAGAAAAGGATTCGTACAAGGATCTCAGAACATTGCCACAAGGATTTGATGCAGAAATGTACAACGCGCGACATAGCGTTCTCAAACTGTAATGTGGTTTATGGGCTGTGCCATCGAACAATGTGCTCATAGCTTCCTTCCTAACGTTTAAGTAGAATTTCATGATCGCTTTATGCTTCTCCGGCAAATTTAGTTCCGCCAGGTAAGAACTTACGAGCAATTCAAGATCCGATTGCTCGGTCAACTCATCGACGTAAAACTCGGTGAATCTATTTCTTAAACCAACTGGTAGGTCTCTCTTGCCAACATCCGTGGCTGGATTCATGCAGGCGAACACTGTAAAGTCGGGATGTCTTTTCACAGGTTCTCCATCACCGCGCTCTAGTAACGGCAAAGATTCCGAAGAACCTTCCAATAAACCGGAAAGACATTCCAATGTTTCTGCGTTTGCCAGATTAATCTCGTCTAAAAGAACCCAATAACCGTCTCGTAAAGCCCTGACCAAACTCCCCTCTATGAAGGAGAATGCTAGTGCATATTGACTCTTCACTTGAGTTCCCAGCTTGTCTAGTTTCTCCAGCATCTTTTCCCACTTCTTCAGCATATTTAAATCAGTCTGGATATCGTCTTGATCGGATTTCTTTTGAGATTTTTTGTCTTGTCTAAAATGTTTTGAAGTGTCTTTCCTAAATGTATTATCTTCGAGGTACTTTTCACACTTATTTCTCAATCTTTTCACAGCAGCATGTGCACTGTGGTTCATCAAAATAACAAGATTCTTCCATTTTTGCTGCTTGTGACACAGAGCAATGTGTTCAAGAAACTTCCTATTTGACTCGATCATGAAGTAAGAACGGAACAGGATCTCGAACTCCTCCCGGATAGGCGAGATTAAGAACTTCAGATCGACTGGTTTATAACCACCTAATAAATCCGCGCTCTCGCTTTGTTGATTCATATTTATAACTATCAATCTATGACCAGTACTCCTCGCTAAGTATTGAATTGAACTTGTTTTTCCAGTACCAGTCTCACCGACCAGCAACACGGGCTCCTTCTGCTTGATGCAAATAGCTATGCGCTCCAGTAAACATGAAGAAGGTCTTGTAAAGAAAAAATTAATCTTTTCTATATCTATTCTTGCATATTGCGCTTTTTTACGAGTCAACTTTGCTCTGCCTGCTATCAGAAGCTCGGGAAGTAAGTCTATGGATGGTTTATACATATTGCAAAAGTACTCTGCCTTCAGCATTATAATGCCAAGTTTACGAGCTATCGCCTTCGCCAAATTCAATCGTTGCTCTATAAAAGATAATAAGATTAGTGATATAATATTTACTTGAAAACATTTTTAAATATTAAAAAATAGAAAATATAAATATTTATAAATGTATATACAATTGATAGATAAAAGAGACTAAAATATATATTTCATATATTGTAATATGATTAAATAGAAGTGTAAGGAAGAAACTAATACCTTGATTAGACACAGAACAGCAAAAAACATCTAGAGCATCTTGAAATATTTTCAATAGAGAATCTGATGATGAAACATTGAAATCAACAATAGCTCTGGAGCACCATTTTATTAAATCTCGTGTTGATATCTGTCGTCCAATCTTCAGTGACAGTATAGCATCATATGTATTACTTTCACTATCATGATCTCCCACGGAAAACAACAAAAATACATCTATTATTTTAGTAGCGATTGTATTCAATACTGGAAACAGCGTTTGGACTAAAGTAACTAATTCGTCCGTGGACAGAGGCTCTACGTTTAAACACAGCCAATGTTTTTGCAACAAACTTGAGGATCCTGTGACATGTTTTTGAATTCCCGTAATGGACGTCATTAATCGCTGCGTAACAAACAACTGGAATCCACTGTTAACATAAATAGTATCGCGATATCCAGGTACACAGAGCGTTCCAGTTTCCATCAAATTACTCAAGACGCTGGCTACATCAAGGGCACTGCTATCCACATCCTCCAAGAGTAGCCACTTACCAGCAATAACCGCTTGTGTGAGAACACCTGGTTGCCAAACAAATTCACCAGGTACATCGGTACATCTATACATTCCCAACAGCATCTTTGAGTCAGTCTGATCGCCTAGTTGCACTTTAATAAAGTTCGACATATCGTGTCCAGTAACTCTGGCTAAATACTCCACCAGAGCTGTTTTACCGCAACCAACTGGTCCTTGCAGGCAAATGCATTTCCTGGAGCTTATAGCTATGGCCAAACTTTGCAGATTTTTTTTCGTGGAAGAAACTGGAACTAAATTATAAGTGCTCTGATTCCTGCCGAGAGTGGATAATAAAATGCCACCAACGGATACAATAGATGAGATATTTTTAACTGTGTCTTCCATTGACTCAAAGCTGGCGCAAATAATACTAGTATTTATGCTTTTGTCTTCATAATCAATTAAAAATTTTTTGAAGTTTGGAATAAATGTTTGTGCGCATGATAATCTTGTTGATTCAGACATGTTTAAAACTATTGCTATGCATTTTAAGGCAACCCTGAAATCAAATTAGCAAATTTCTTACTTTCCAGCAATTATAGATAAATAATTAAAAACGTATTAAGCAGGGTTGGGTAATGCTAAATTAAAACGATAAAAGTTAAGTTAAAAAGTTAAAAAGTTAATTAATTTTAACATAACTTAGTTACATTTTATGTAACCAAATTTAACTTTTAACTTTTCAATTACTTTTTTTATTAACTTAACTTTGAATTCAATTAATTTCATTATAGATTAATTTGTATATTTTAATTAAGTTAAATTTTTAAGGCTGTTAACTTTAACTTAACTTAGTTAAAAAAAAATAGTTAACTTCCCAACCCTGGTATTAAGATATATTGCAAACATTTTGAAAGGAATTTTTTATTATTAAGTTTCTTGTAATATATATACTTACCATTTCACCCTGTCATCTGCATTCGTTAAATACTTGTAAAATCTAGACCAATTCCATTTATGTTTAAAATGGCTAACAGCAGACTGCAAAATACTATGACATGCGATAACAATGTCATATTCAGATACTTCTGAGATACATGAAAATCTTCTTCTATTTTGTTTCTTTAGGGGTATAACATCAAGCGAGTCATCAAAAAGTTCGAATGGAGCTGGGTTAATATCAAAGTAGTGTAAAACATAGCTGAAATAAAAAAAATAACATTCTATAACATATATTAATCATCCTTCATAATAAATAAAGAACATTAATAATTAACATTTAGAAATTAAATAGCTAAGAGTTAACTTTTACATAATAAACTTTTTATTATTGTAAGAAGTTTATTATATAAAAATTTTATACAACACAAAACACATTTATCGGTATAATACATTTTCTGATACATTAATATAATACACGTACATTAGTAAATCTTGATTAACATCAAGTAGCTTTCCTAATATAACACAGTTTAATCTATGAATAATATTCTTGTCTATTAATGCTGATGATCGTAAATCTTCTATAGGTATGGCTACAGAAATAAGGCCTAACAATAATTCTGGGAAACAATCAACAACATCTTTTGTGCACTCTGGTTGCATCAAAAATTCACATAATATTTCCAAAATTGTATCTGGGTTAAGTTTACTAAATTCCTGCGAAAAATAATTTATTAAACTTATATCTATTATAAAAACATACAATTTTCTAAAGAAGAAAAAATTACTATATATATATATAAATAATAATTAGGAAGATCTGCAGGAAAAGTAACATAAAAATAGCCATATTTACTTCAAAAAGTAAGAATCTCTGTTTATATTTCTGATCTCGTTCACAGAAAATCGTCAAATTCTCAGTTAACATTTTGTACGTTAATGTCAGAAAGTTAAACTAATTATTTGCAAAAATACAGGACACGTTATCGGAACAAAACAGGTCTGCTTCTTTAATATTTGGTTGGCCCAGGTTCCGGTATAGCTGGATTATCATGGCCAGTCTTATCCAAGAGCCAGAACAAAACAGGTTATAACACAAACACGTGGTTCCTCTACACTGTAGCACAGATTATAAAAAAAAATAGATCATCAACTCCCATATTTTGTATGGAATAAAGTCATTAGAGTGGGTATAAAGAGAGTGAAGCCAATTAACCGGAAGTCGCCATTTTACGACAAACAATTTCTCATCCTTTTCTTTTTCTAACGTCGTCTTCCTCTAACAGTTAATCCTAAAATGGCGGAACCAATCAGGAAGGAGATCCAGGATTGGCTTCACTCTCTTTATATCTACTCTAAAAGTCATTAGATCTATAAAGCTGGTTCTACATTAGGCTGATATTACATGAGTGCGGAAACACGGAAATACGGAAACGCGCAACCAATCAGTAATCGGTGAAACGCGAAACCATAACAGCGGATTGCTTCTGATTGGTTACGCGTTTCCGCGCTCATGTAATGGCACCCTTAAGGAGCTTAAGGAGCCTACAGACCAGAGCGGCGTAGCGGTGAGCGGCGAGCGGTAGCCCAATAAAAGCCATGCTTCACTAATGATGTCACGCAAAAGCGTGGCTCTCATTGGGCTACCGCTCGTCGCTCACCGCTGCGCCGCTCTGGTCTGTAAGCTCCTTAAGACCATCTCGAATCTTAAGCACCGTCTATGGATTCCGTCCTATGAGAGAGGACATAACTAGAGACCCTCTAATCAGAATTGCGACATCAGACAGCCAGTTTTGATTGGTCCGCCATTTTTCTGCAATTAATATATTTGACCTTGGTAATACTCCAATTCCAACATGGCTCTGCGTTGTTTCAGTCTGGAGGGGCAGCTTAAAGTGTTAAGACGCATTTGTATTGCTTGTAACAAAAATGGAATAGTGGAATAACACATAACGATATGCCATCATTTTTGTGTTAAACTCATTGATAATTCTAAGGCTAAAAGAACTTATCGAAGTTACCCGTATGTTACAATAGCATAATCGAGTTTTACATTAAATAGCGTAATATTGCACAGCTACCATATGTATACAACTTTTTAATGTTTTCAACATATGCAATTGTGTTACAAAAAAATAGCATTTCACTGTATGCAATATGTATACTTTACTTTTTATTTTTTATTAAAAATTATCTGATATTTAAACGTTTTGATATTCACTTTTAGTATTTTTTTGTGTACACAACATTAAAATATTATTGTAAGTATGCAGTAATTTGATTTATTTTTTATTCTGTCAAAAAGTATTAATTTCTTATTGTTTATCAAAGAATCAAAATTAGAAAGAAATATAAGTATTGTTCTAATCATATAAATTTTATTTTCTTGTGAATACAATATCGGCTGCGTTCAACAGAGAAAACTCACAATCAGTGATTCTTTATAATATGATTGATCTGCCTTGCCTTTAATTACTTTGGTAGATTTAAATGTAAGAACCAATCAAAGAAAAGAATCACTGAGCGCTCACTGATCAATCTTTTTTTGCTGAACGCAGTCATTAAGATTGTAACAATAAGTGTTCAGTTTTTTTTTAAATAAAAATTTTATTAACTTTTTACTTTTAATTAGAGAACAATTACATTGGTCGACAAAAATTCGACCTTTTTTGGCCCTAAAGTAAACTGTTTTTGGTTGATTTTAATGCACTGATTACAAATGTGGCGTCGAAAATGTCGTATCATGTTTTTAAGATATTTTAACCTTAAGAAGTGCAAAAAATGAGGTTTTTGGCCATTTTCAACTACCTAGATAATATCTAATAATTTTTTTTAGTAAGAGTTTAATGTCTATAACGGCCGAAGCTGAATCTTAGATGCTTTAATAATTAAATAATTTCTATGTGAATTTATGTACTATGTAGTTATTTGAACTGCGCGACGAATTGATTTTTCGGACTTATAAACACAAATAAACTACTATCCCTGGTAAAAAAAGTTGACAGACAACGATTGAAAATGATATAATTTCTATCAATTTGTATCGTTTTCTATAAGCTGTATCGTTGATCTTTCAAGCATCAGATATAAATCCTATCGTATTTTATCGGTTCCTATAAGATTTGTATTCGGTTGGAAACTAATGATAGAAATTCTATCTCTTTCTATCATATTTAATCTATTGTATCTAAAAGAATAGTAAAATAACGAATTGGCATTCATCGATTTCTATCGTTTACTTAACGAATAACAATCAATCGTGTATTAACGATAAAAATAAAATCATTATTAATCTGAAATTTATTTCATGAATTTCTATCGGTGTACAAAACTAAGTCTATAAGGTTCTATTGTTTTTTAGCGAATTGGAAAACTTCTCTGAACGTATATGAAATATACGGATGAAATTTCACAGATTTCTATCTGATTTTCCAAAATGGATTTTATTGAAAACTTATCAGAATGTATATGAAAAATACGAATAAAATTTCATAGATTTTCATTTGATTTTCTAGAATGGAAATATCTCAAGCACCGATACCTCGGTATATTCATTGTCCATATTGATAATCATCAATAATTACCGACCGATAACGGTGAACTATAATCGTCGACGGACACGTTAGAACAAGTCAGAACTGCTGTCTATCTTTAATGTCTACCTGGCATATAAAAATTATATGCTCACTAACTCGCATATTGCGGGAGAGAGAGAGAAAGAGAGAGAGAGAGAGAGAGAGAGAGAGAGAGAGATTTTAGCATACTAACTAATTTTTTTAAACATTGAGAATGATCCGATCGCGATCGAAACGTTTGTTTTTATATTAAAGTTTATAATATTTTCAACGTAATGATATAATTGTTTATTTTCTATTCTAAACTTTAAATTATAACAATTGATTTTTTGCTCGTAGTCCTTTTTCTTTATTGAGTGTTTAAATTTATTGAGCCATACGATTATTATATATGTTAATTTATATGCTGAAAAAATATGGACATTTCGAAGCGAATTATGTTTTTTAATTAGAGACAAAATGCATTTGTTTGACATTTTCAGCAACTGTTTAACAATTTTGTTTAATATTTCTTATCCTACTAATTGGCATATTGTTAGTTTCTGTAAAGTGCATAATTTTCTTATGTACGTAATATTTTCTTTCTTTCTTTCTCGTTTTCTCGAAAATTACAAATTTTGGACAAAACGCATTTTGAAAGTCTGCTCCCCGGGAAAAAATGTTATATAAATGGATATATTTTATATATAATTGTATATAAAATGTCAATTTTTTATATAATTGTATATAAAATGTCAATTTTTTATATAATTATATATGAAATATTTTTTCCCGAGTCCTCATATGTATATTTGAGTTTGTTGTTTGCTATTTTATTTGACTGTATGTATTTTGAGTTATGCAAATTTAAACAATAGCATGGCATTTTGCTAATATGGGCCTCTATCCCAGGTAGAACACGGAGTCATAATTAAGTCATAATGGTATCACAGGACGTCATCATGATGTCATTTGATACCAAAAAATTGACTTATAAGTGACGAATGAGGTCATGATGATGTCCTCATGACTTCTGTGTTCTACTTGGGATGCGTGTTGATTATTCACGGCCTCTTTTTTGAGGTTTTCAAATCAAAATAATTATTTGATAATCGATTGTTAGCTCTACTGTTACTCTATAGTTTATATTATTATTATTTTTAGTACTGAGATTTTTAGTACTGGGCAGCAGCTAAATACAGAAGTTATGTGTATACGTATATACATTTGCATACATTCTAAAATATTTTACTTTTTTGTTAACTTTGTAACCAAACACTGTATTTTTTTTTTTTTTTTAAATAAAACCAATTTTTTAAATCTATTTTTGTAGGAAGCCAAATTACCATCCCTGTTTCTCTTCGAGTCATTAATGTAACATCGCCACATTTTTGTAAATAATGTCCTATGTAATAAATGTTTCGTAACTTTGAGTTTAGAATCGATTAAACGACACTTTGACGAATATGTAATCATCAAGTTTTAAATTTAAATTTTGATTATTAACCAAGTTGTATAAAATGTAAATGGGAGGCCGTAATACCACCATCTTCTCTATTATATAAAAAACTTTACAGGGATTAAATCTGATTTATATAGGGCTCTAAATAAATCTAATTTATCGATTGTGTTTCTCACATATACGGTCTAAAAATGAGATTATTATGATTTATATCTGTTTAAATCCGGCTAGATAGAGACAATTTACAGATCTAACTCTGATCTGTGTTGAAACAAATATATCATATCTCAGCAGATCCTTTTTCCTGAATGCAGGAAATCTTACTGTTTTTCTAAAAATTATATAAGCTATATTCTTACTGCTATCATTCTTACTGTTTTTCTAGGAATTACATAAGCTGCAATGATTATGACGTGAGAACGAATGTTCATTAAAATTGCGCTTCGAAGTTGCTACAGTTCTTCCATAACAAATAAAGCGAGTAACATTTGTTTGTCACAAAATTTAAACATTCAAGTTAAACATCCTCATATTTTCTCAAAACAGTGATAATACAATAAATACAAATATGCATCTACAATTAAATGTGCGACGAGAAGTCCTGTTTTTGGTATGTAATTAAGTTAAATACATATGTAAATATATTTAATAAGAAAATGAATGATCTGTAATTACTAATTAATGTGGTTTATGACAAAATCTTTATGAATTGGATTTACAAAAGAAATTTTAGAAAATTGTAAGTTTAGATTTTTCAAATAAAAAATAGAATATTATTAATTCTAATACGATAAAAATAAATACTACTATATATTATTATTTAATTTCTAATTTCTATGTGCGTATAATCTGTCGCAGTTCCTTTACATATTTCTTAGCAATATGGCTTTAATTAACGAAGGAGCCACTCAAGGATATTCCGCCGTAGTACTTCCAATATTAAAGAGTAACACATCCTCCTTAACTTTAAACGAAATGGAAACACTTTTTTTCGGTAATAATTTTTTTAATAAAAATGTTTAGTATTTCTTCTTACTATAAAATATTTTATTATTAACACGTTAATAATTCTTACTATTTAATCTTTGCAACACTTAATATTATGATTTTCAATACAATTGCTGATAACATAATCAATAATCTTTACATATTTTTATTACTACATATTGCACACATTTGTATTTATCATAATAAATTGAGAAAATAAGAAGGTAAATTACATAATTTAAAAAATTGATAAATATTGTACTTTTACAAAATATTAAGAATTAAGGTTTATAAAATGCTCTTATTTGCACATAATATTGGAAAACTTTTGTCTAGCTTCTACGGTATCTATCACTCCACTCATTGGTAGTCTCATATGCCTTATTACGATGCATTATGGAAGACAATGTACCATGATAGTATGCGGTGTAACCTTTTCTTTGGGATGGATTTTGATTGCCAGTAGTTATAATGTAATACAACTCTTTATCGGTAGAATGCTAACGGGTAAGAAATTCGTCGAATTGTAATTTATATCCATTTCTACCAAATTAACTTTACTCTCAATTTAATTTACTTTTTATTTTTTCTTAGGATTAGAAAACGATAAACATCAAATTAAATAAAGATTAAAGTTAATCTACATTAGTATAAACGGACATTAATCTATGAGTATATTCTTATTTATTTCTTACCAATCGCGCGATATGTAAAAATTGTATGTATGTTGTTGAATAGTTCTGAAAAAGTAAAAATCAAGATGCAATTTTAACCCTCCGTTGCTAAAGTTGGGATAAAAATGATCCCACGGTTCGTTTATTTTATATTGCACATGCACTGTTTATCTTATGGTTATGTGGTCTCGGCTATTTTCAACTCGTTCACTACACGGTTAAAATCGTTTAGGTAAGTGACATATCCCTCCACATAATTCTTGTTTATTCAGATAACATTTTACATTTTATAATAATATTTACTTGTTTACTATTTTGAGACTAAGGCAATAAGCTAAAGATTTTTATAACTATTTTGTGCAATGTCTTTCTAGTTATTTTAATTATATATGAAATATTTTGAGACTGAAGCAATTTATTTATATAGTATTAGTCAAAGCATTTTTGTTTAATTTAAAGTATAAATTTATAAAGTATAAATGCATAAAACTATATTTTTATTTCTAAATAAACAGGGGATAAAGTTTCATATTATTATATACTTCTTTCACTTATTTTATACATTAATTAGATGAAAAATGAGCACGGAGTCGAATCGACTCCATCTTACTAGATATATCCTGAAAGTCCACCTTGCCAACGGAGAGTTAAGTATCTAGATGAATCACTAATAGAATAATTAACACTAATCACTAATGTGTAAGAAATTTGATGCATACAAGTCGTGTGTAATTAATAATTAATAAACTTAGTAATTACTTAGAAAATTAATTACAGTAGAACCGTTTATCCGAAATTGTTGAAGGACAAAATAAGTCCGATAAATGGTTCGGATAACAGAAGTTCACTAATTTTCCTCAATATTTATTAAAGCCGTACACAAACTGTTACATAACGCTGCATAACTCATAAAGCATAAGGCGTAAGAAAATCAATAAAAGTATACGAAATGAAGAACTCTGATTGATTCTTTATGCCTTATGTGCTATATAGTGCGCATTATGCAAAATTAAGTCTGTGCTGCGGCTTTTATTTCCGATAATAGGAGATGACATTTAGAAAACTGAAACCGAGCATGTTGAGCTATTATTATTCGACTACGGTAATGTAGTTCGAATAATAAGAGCTCACAATCAGCTATAATGAGTTCTAATATTCGAAATTGAACATAAATTTGCTCGTCTCATATCCGGTTTCACTAATGTAAGATTTACTTTAATTTTTTAGCTGTTTAATTTAATCTTTATTTTATTCTAATTTTTAGGACTAGAAAAAGATAAATAGTAAGTTAAACCAAGATTGAAATTAATATTAGTGGAAACGGACATAAATGAAGTACAGATAAATGGAGTTCTACTATATATACATATATATATGTATGTATATATTAAATACATATATATAGGGTATCCCACTTTAAACAATGCATTAAGATTTTTCGAAAACTATGGTAAATATGGAAAAATGTTTCAAACAAAAGTTCTATGGTTCGGAAGAGGAGGTTAGCCACCCAAAGTCAAATCAATGGTACCTTCTTATATCCTCCTCCGAACCATGTAACTTTTGCTTGAAACATTTTTCTGTATCTACCATAGTTTTCGAGAAATCTTGCATTATTTAAAATGGGACACCCTGTATATAGAATAATATTTTTAAAATGCATGTGGAAAAAATTTCTTTTTATATTATCATCTTTAACTATAAATGAGTTATATCAATAAAGACATGCACATTGCAGCACACGTGTATAACATACAAGCACGTTTTATCAACTCTATAATTTCCTATTAATGTTAAAAAGAGAGAAAACAGATTCTTTTTTAAATTAAATTAGCCGTTTACTTAACGATGAGAATAATCTGTATTAATTAAAAATGTTTAAAAAATTTTCAGGAATTTCCATAGGTCTTGCTTCACCTTCCATTGAAATTTATTTATCAGAAATTTCTATACCCGCATGGAGGGAATTTGCTACAATTACTCCAAATATAGGGGTTTCCGCCGGAGTTTTACTCGTTTACTTTCTAGGATTTATTGCACAGGTAAGAGCATTATAATCTTAAATAATCTTTTATTGATAAGAAAATGATCTTTGACAAAATACTAAATTTGTTATAATTACATCAAATTTTTTTCGTACGACAAAATAAAATTTTAATTATACAAAATTATATAAATAAAATTTAATGAGAAAGAAAAGGAGAAAGAGAAGAGAATTTACATTGACAATTTCTTTAAAACATTTAAATTATTTTAGAACAATTGGAGATTAATAGCAGCATTTTTTACGATACCTTCGATAACTCTTGTTCTGTGCAATATATTTTTTCTTCGTGAGAGTCCTATGTGGTTGCTCTTAAAAGGTCGAAAGGAGGCAGCTAAGATCGCTTTACTTCGCATCCGTGGCTTGCTTCAAGAGACGATAGAATTCCAGGAAGAATTTACCAGAATGATGAATTACAATACGCTGACAAACGATTTGAAAACGTCCGAAAATTGTCAGATAGCCTCCTCCTTGACTACGGAGATCGGGCAAAAATCGTTTCTCATGAATGTATCTAGCAAGCTAAAGAGCATTAGGAGAATAATTCTTTTACCCGAAGTGTGGAAACCGACTGTGATTTTAAATTTCTATTTCTTTTTTCAAAGATTTAGTGGGACGTATGTAATTATATATTATTGCGTCGATATAATCAGCAGAATCAATATTACAATTGATCCCTTCTTGATCACTGTCATAGTAGGAATTATCCAAGTAGTATTTAACATAATCAGCGCTTGCTGCAGCATGAGGTATTTTTATTTATTATACGCATATATACGAGTATACAGAATGTTCCATTTTAAATTGTTGTATGATTCGGAGGGGGACATAAGAAAATATCATTGATTTGATCTTTGGGTGGTGTCGCCAAGATCAGATCAAGGTAACATCGATTTTTTTAAATAGAACCCCCTATATTTCATTACATTTTCTTGTAGCTTACCTCGAGAGCTTATTTTCAAAATACTACAATAAAATATTTTTTCATTAAGTATTTTTCCAGTTATAAAGCTCGAAAGTTACAGTCAACGCTACCCAAGGTCAAATTAATGGTAGCTTCTTATGTTTCCCTCCGAACCATACAACTTTTGTTTAAAACATTTTCTGTATCTACCATAGATTTCGAGAAATCTTAATGCATTATTTAAAATGGGACACGCTGTATATATATATATATCGTACGATATAAAATATTATATATTATACTTTAGTGATCTAAATATAAAACCACTCTGGCGGAAAAATTTTTACGAAAAACTACCTCGAATGAGATAAGATCTTGAAAATTCTTACTGTTAATTTTACATAGATGTTCATATGGACATAGAGTAGCGTCGTTTGTTTGAAAAATCAAGAAATGATTTTTCATTCTCAAATAATGCCACTCTACGTCCTATTACGAATATCTATGAAAAACTAAGAATTTCTAAGACAAACAAACTTTATTCTATGTCCTACGAGAAATATCTATGAAAAATTAAGAATTTCTCTTGTCTCAATCTATGTAGTTTTTCTGTACTTTCTCGTAAAAATATTTCCATCAAAGGCATTCACATATAAAATGCCAAAAGGCAATATTAGCTCTATTTCAAGCAAACACAAATATTAATATAACTGTTATATAACGAGTAGGTAATTAACATGTATATTACATGTAACATACATGTTAGTTGTAATTTTCCACCCATAGATGTAATATTTGTAATATAACATATATTACACTGTTGTTATATTGTAATTACATCGAGATAGAAGAGTACGATTTGTTAGTATTACAGGACGTCAATGTTAATCAAATATTCTTGGTGTCCTACGATACCAACAAATCTTTGTTCTATAATTACTACAAACATATATTATATTACAAATGTTATATCTAAGTTATATCTAAGTGGGAAATTACAATTAATCTGTATGTAATACTATTATATGTAATATTATACATGTTAGTGACATGTTATACAACAGTTATATAATATTTGTGTTTGCTGGGATCGTTTAGACAAATTTGATTCTGAAAATTTTATTATAATATGGTTTCACATTTACTAGAATTGGTCGTCGATCGATTTCAATTGTATCCGGTACTGGTATGTCAATCTCTTTGGGTGTCTTAGCAGTGTACCTGCAATTTTTTGAAGACACTGGCGTTGCGGCTATACCCCTCATTTGCATCCTATTTTATGTGGTAAGAAAATAACATTTTTAATAGAATATATTTGTAGTATTTCATCCACTAGTTATAATTTCTTTTCATAGAGGTAATTATGAAAATGATTTCGAGAGATTTAAATCCAACACTTATTAGATCCAACGTAGATTGAACTTTAGATATTACTTTTTGAATTTCGCAAAAAAGATCTAATAATATATTAGCTATAGTTAGCCATAGAATTCATGATTAATCTATAAATCGCAGGCATTAGGAGCATACGGATTCTTTTCGATGCCTTGGTCGATGATTCCGGAACTATATCCTACCAAATACGTAAACTTTCTCGGGCCTCTTACTATCATCGTCGCTCTTTTATACGACTATATCGTTACACAATTGTATCCAATAATGATAACGTATAACAGAAATGGTACCATTTACTTTTACTGCATAATGTCTATTATAGCCACTATTTTTCTAATAATTGTATTACCGGAGACACTAGGAAAGACGAAAACAGAGATAGAAGAAGCTTTTAGGGGTAAGTTGCAGATAGACGAAACTTTTAAGAAAATTGAAGATGCATATTAAAGTAGTGAAGTAACGAGCAATAAAATATTGATGAAGTAATTTGTGTAATTCGATATAAAGTAATGCGAAAACGTTTATACGTGATGTAAACATAACAATTGTAAAATAAATATTTATCTGGAAAAAATAATCAGCGCTAATCTTAGTATTGTAGTTAACAGAAAAATTATTAGAGTATCTACTGATTTTGTATGTCCTATAATAATAAAACGATCTTAGACAATAAGCTTAAGAAATTATTTTTTAAATATCTTACAATTAATCCAAAATGTAATGATCATGTTCATCCTTTTCTCTTCAATGAAAAGAAAAACAAGAAAGGTAAACCGTGTAAGAAGTTCAATCCTATAAGTATGGAAAAAGAACAAATCGATTATTCACAGTATATTACAATCGTAATAAAATTAAAGATAAGATTCGTACTTAATAAATAAATGAATAAAATTTGTAAAATTTTCAATCATTACATTTTGTACTAAGAGTATATTTTAGAATCAATTTTCTTTATTATATCACTACAAATGTTATGCAGGGTCATGAACGAAACGTAATGTTTAAAATTTAACTGCGTTCCGATATTCACGTCAATGCTGAAAATTTACCTATAATGCACGTAATGAAAATTGTAGATTTTCAGTACTGGCAGTGAATTTTGGAAGCAGAATTTGATTAAAAGCATGTTATTTGTCACTTATTTGCTTGATAATATAATTATTTTTCCCGTTGAAAAATTATTAACTAAATTATTTAACTTACTCAAAAAAGAGAGCAGATTATCATCATTAGTGAGGATTATTCTGCTATTAGAACTTATCGCGACATAATTTGACAGCAAATTATCAGTATAATTAAATAAATTATTTAATAAACTTTTGCTCATCGTTTTCGCTCCCACTTCGCTCCAACTATCTCACCTCGGGAGGTGGATTGGCTGGAGCGTTCACGTAGCAATTGTAGCATTCGGAACAGTAATGGACCAATCGGAGCGTAGCGTTCAGAGCATTTGAAAGAAGCAAGTGGACCGCAGCCTTTAATACGTTACTGAAACCTCCTTCAATGCGCAAGCGCCAAAAAAGTGACACATCTAGCAACACTGCTCTTGAGGGCCAATTTCACCAACGCCAATTGGCTTAATTGGCCGTTGACTGATCAATCGCGTTTGCTGTTTAATAGAATTGACCAATTGCGGTTGACAGTTAATCATCGGGTGCATTCAGTATCACGACCGCTCACTGAGCGTTCAGTGAGCTCTTGAATCTGTTTGGTCTATATTTTTAGTTCTAACGGAACATGCCAATCAGATGCAAGAGCTCACTGAGTGCTCAGGGAGCGGTTGTAGTACTGAATGCACCCATCGATTAAGCTTATGGTGCGTTCGGGGAGACGCTAATAGCGCTACTCTGTCATTCTATCTTCGTTGTTTATTAGTAAAACAAGGATAGAATGACACATAGCGCTAATAGCGTCTCCCTGAACGCACCTTTAATCGGCGTTGGGCTGCGTTCGGAAACATGACCCGAGTGTCCCCGCGTGTCGTTTCATCCTTGTTATTAACCCAATGTTATGCCTAGTTTATGCTTCGGTCTTAATCCTAAAATCCTAAAATTTAGCCAATGGAATACAGATTTCAGTTAGAACCAGTTAAAACTGGCAGCCCTATTGGATGAATTTTAGGATTTTAGAGATAAGACCGAAGCATAAACCAGGCATTAAATAAGGATAAAATGATACAGGGGGCACCCGAGTGATGATTCCGAACGCAACCTTGTTGGTGAAACTGGCCAGTGCTGAATCTCTGGTTGGAGAAAAAAAGAAGAGAAATTGAAAATAGAGAAACTGGAAAAAATTCAATTCGTTGAGCTGTTAACAACAAGAAACTGAAAGTCAGTCATTCTTCAATCAGTGGCGCGTAGTGAAGGATGGAGAAGAGTACGTTTGCGTCGTGCTCGAATTATTTCGGCAGATTGCGGGGCAAAACACGCAATATCGACGAGGGCATTGAGAAACTTTCTGAAACCTGGAAAACTCCACAACTCCTCATTGGCGGCTACGCGGAGCGTACGGCTGAAACTAATGTCTACCTGGAGGGGTTGTGGGAGTCTATACGGAATATTAGCGTAAATATTGTTCAGTTAATATTATCTCGGAGATTGCGTTCCTCAACCCTCCGTATGTGATTCAACATTTTTTTTACTGCTTTCTTACTCCAACCGAATCACTGGTGCCTGGTTGTTTTTCAAAGGATCTAAAAGATTTGAAAAAATTTGTATACTCTTTCAACATTCAAGAATAGGATTTGATAATTATTTAGAATACCATACCTCACCTAAAATCATAATAAAAATACACTCATTGGACGCGTTTTCATTCAAAATGAAAGAATCTGGCAAAAAAATGCGGCAGGTCTCGTGAACCGAGATATTAAGCGTTGAAATTTGATATTTTAGAGGTTAAGATATCTGTCATCTCTATCTCGATACAGCGCTATGTATACGTTCTGTTTTAATTACACAAATTCATTGCTTTAAAAAAACATAAATTCACTGCTTCAAAAATATAAATTCATTGCTTTAAAAACACTAGATACTATAAGTATCTGGAGACACGGTAGTGTCTCGACACTAAGGACCTATTGTTCCATCTTTTGGTAAAGTTTACCTGTTAGGTAAATCTGACAATCCACGTACGTGATTTGATAATCTTGCTACTAACAGGTAAACTTTACCAAAAAGTTGGAACAATCGGCCCTAAGACAAGTTCAAAATAACTACAAAGTATCATTGATTACTTACAAAAATTTGGAATAAATGTTTTATTTATTTACTGGACAACTAATTTCAGCATTGCAATGTAACTTTACATATACATAATTAATCTTAATATATAAAGTACTTATTAAAAAATTGTGATTTTTGTCATTTATCTTATAATACATTTCCATACATTTTTATTAGAGCACCGATTTAAAAAAGTACTACTTATTTTAAAATAACTTATGATCCTGATGGTAAACCGTCACTAAAAAAATTTGTTGTACTATTTTTAAATATGATTTAGATTTGTTTGCGTCACTGTGACTACACGCTCCAACATATTCCTACCATAGCTCACTCAAACATCATTATTTAAGTAATCATGCTATGAATGTGTTCCAAAATTCACTGCCGTCATAGTTCATGTTACACCTGTTACAGATTTACATTATTAGCAATGAATTTTAAAATGCAGTCCAAATTATATCTTTAATGTACAAAATAAAATATCATATATTATGAGTAGTGTATTTACTATGAAGAAATTGTGAAGTGAGCATTTGATTATATGTATTGTGCAATTAATCATAGGTTGCGATAGAAAAACTTCAGTCAAAATTGGAACCATCCTTGGATAAGACAGATCAGTTACTGAAAGAATCACAAGTGATGTACAAAGATTTAAAAGAGCAGTGCGACAATTTGGACATTGTTCTAGCGGAATATGGCTATCATTATGATGAGAGTAACGGTGGACAAGAGAATCATTCACGGTACTATATTTTTATTTACTCCTTTGAATTGAATAAGTTTTAGATCCCTGAGATTTTTTCTACATTTGCAATTTTATATACAGAATATCATATTACAGAAGCTAAGTTCAATTTAATCACTCAAGTTTTAAGTGTTTATAATCATCATTTTGTGTTTATCGTTTATTATGTAAAAAAATAAAAGCATTAAAAGCGTCTAAATCTAAAGCAGCCAGAAAGTATATAAAGTATAATATGTATTCTAAGTTACTTACTATAATTTTTTAATAATTATAATGTAACGAACGAAATGTTAAAATTAAAAACGGATTCTTACGGATTTTTATAGATTTTTTTTCTAACAAAGAGTTTTTTAATTGAAAAGTTTTAGAAAGCATTAAAAAAGGTAAACTCGTTATTTGCTACGCTGTGAACAATTCCGTATGGAAGTAATATAACTTATTTCTACCAATGTAGATTAACTGTAATCTCGGTTTAATTTACTCTATCTTTTCCTAATTCTTAGAATTAAAAAAAGATAAAAAGTAAATAAAATCAAGATTAAAGTTGATCTACATTGGTAGAAATGAACATTAATCAATCATAGTTGTTCATGATGTTTTCCTTTCTTTTTAGAAACGATAATCAGAATTCCATGAATAACAATGCTTTTGATACTGAAGAAATGCTTGATATGGAAGTTGAATTTACGCCGAACTTGACATGGAAATGTAAGGCTAAATCCAGAGAATCGGACTCATCCAATACAAGCCAGAGGAATACCATCAAGGGTATCACAACGCCTGTATTCAAAAGTCTAGAATCAGTTTTACAGTCAGAGATTCTGAATGGAAAAGGAGCGTTTATATATAACACATCAGTGCAAAAATCAAATTATTCAAAACAAATTACAAAAGTATTGAGGAGATAATTTCGATTCCATACATATTTTCAGCTTTTCTAGTTTTCAGCAATATAAAAAAGAAAAAATATATCTGTTTAGTACATTACGACAGCGTAATTAAAAAAATGGTTTAATAAAAATGATTAAAATATTGATTGGAAAATAAATTAAATTTAAATGAATTTATGTTTAATTCGATTCTTAAAATATAAATACACATTCAATATTAAAATGCCTATAACGATCGAAGCTGGATTTTTAATGTTTAAATAATTCAATTTTGAATTATTAAATATACTATATATGTACTTGCATATTTGTAGTCTTTCGAACTGCGCGCCGAATTCTTTTCTAGACTATATAAATGTGCAATTAAACTACTGTACTAAACTCGCGAATTATAAATTGACAAGTAATTTTAATAATTTTCATGCTCAATCAGGTATCATATTATAAAGATGTTAATATGTTGAAAAACTGCAATTAAATTTATTTTGAAAAATATTACCTCGGTCGCGAGTCGAATCCGGATCTCTTGTATTCCGTACGAGCGTCCTAAGCCATTAGATTACCGAGGCCTTAGTAATGTTCTTCGCAATAATTGGTACATTTAAGGAAACAACGTCTTTTTCAGGCGACATAATATAAACAATATTATTTTAGACCGTTTATGTGAGAACACAATCAATATTAAAATGTCTATAAGAGAATTATGAATTATTTAAGCATTGAAGATCCGGCTTCGACCATTATAGGCATTTTAATATTGATTGTGTTCTCATAAACGGTCTAAAATAATATTGGTTGTATAAATACACATGTTTATACATTGTTGTATGTATATAAAGTGTGCAGGATAATGTTCGCATTTTAATGTTACTTGGCTAGATTATACTATAATTTTTTTATATATAGTTATACGATGTAACAAACGAAATGTTAGAATTGAAAATGAAACTAGTCCTTACGGATTTTTATATGTATTTTTTACAAAGAATTTTTTAATTGAAAAGTTTAATAATAAATATTGTGAGAAAAATAAAATTGTTACTTGCTATTATTTGCTCTAGCCTCTGTATTTGTTTAATCTCCAAAGAATTTACTCTAGCGAGGCTGGTATCATTAAAATAAAGGCCTGTTCTTTTTGATTGAACTTTTGCACCAGTTCATCTTTCTTCCTCTTTTTTCCTCTCGAAGAGAAAAAAGTGCAAAAGTTCAGCCAAAAAAAAAAACATCCCGCACGGAAGTAATCTAACTTAACCCAACCGGTTCAATCTAACCTAACCTTAAAAGTGTGAAACTGTTATTGAGGAGTTGATTACTGACACATTGAATTGTTTATGATATTTTTATGACAATATAAATTGTCAGGCTGCTGATTATCGATCCAAGTTGGAGCAATAAATAATAAATTTTATAATGAGTGAGTTAAATATTATTAAAATGTTTCTGAATATACATTGTTGTAACATATACACATGTTTATAGAAAAGAATCAAATTTGCCAGCACAAAGATGTTTTCCAAAGAATGAATTATTTATATCAGGTATGAATAATTATGAAATTTATCATCTATCAATAAGCGATATTTACTTACCCATTATGATCATTTTTACTTGATAAAATAATGTAGAAACAACAAGCAATAAAAAAATTTCTACAAAAAAACTATAGGAGTCAACCTCTGATTGTTAAAAATTTTGAGATATACATTATACAATATTAATAGTAGTATATAATTTCATACATTTCGACTCCTCATTAAGGTTGTAATGCTGAAGATGACTCAAACAGGAGTCAAAACGAATTATATGGTACTGTTAATGTAATATATATCTCAAAATTTTTTAATAACCAGAGATTGACTCCCCCCCTATAACCTTTTTGTACGAATTTTTTTTATTGTTTGTTGTATTAATTAAAGGAGTCTATAACTCATTAGTTTCCAATTTAATTTCATTATTAATGTAGAAACATATGCTGTCATTGTGATTTAATATTTTATTGCAGGCTAGTCACCTAATGGCATTGAAGAATCGAGTTATGGCATCTTACTTTGGTAACCATATGTTCGCTTGTGCTAAGAAGGCAGTATTGCGCACGTAAGTTTATATAGATGATTTATCATAAAGAATTATTTACAGGGGAGTTATGTTAACGATTCGTTATCTTAGGGAACCAAATTTGAAAAGAACTGTATGTAAATGTTGTCAAAGTCCACTCATACCTGGGGAGACAGCCAGAGTTAGATTAGTATCGAAGCCTATAAAGGGTGTCAAATGGACATGTTTAACTTGCATGAATAGTAAAAGATATCCTACAAAAAAAGGATACAAATTATGGCTTGATCAGCCAGAATCACTGGTTCGAATATTAGATTTTACACCAAAATCAAAGAACAAAAATTTTCAGCAACTTAGCTCTAAAAGCAATCTTGAGGAAGTAAAAGAACAAACTGAAAAAAACTATCCTAGAAATCCTACAAGCTGAATCGTTTTAGACAATGCCAATGAAAATGAAAATAAAGAAGAGCAGTTGATCTCAAACGGTTCCATATATTTTACAGATTAACACAAGATCTGGTGTATGAATATTTTTTATTAATGACTTACATAAAATATGTTACAATATTACAATAAATTTGTAATTAATAAAACAGATACTTTTGCTAACTGGAATATTCATAACCATCTAGTAATATCATGATACCGATAATAGTTTTACATTAAATGTTCTTAGAAATAACTCGATCGTAAGTTAAGTTACTGTTGTTATCGAGTAGTTGCGATACGTTTTTTTTTTTACGGAAAGTGACATCCGCAGGGAATTCCCGAAGGTCACGATCTCTGTGTTCTCAGCCGAGGACGGTTTGTGAAGTCGCTATTAAAGTGTAAAGTCGACATGGTTTTTGAAGGCAAGATTATTTCGCCGTAATGACACTGGAATTCGCTGCGAGCGTCATTACTTCATCTAACTATGATATGACTATGTCCGCCCACCGCCAGTGACTCCTGCAAAATCATTACGAGTTAAATCATCACACTCATACTTGGGCGCAATCAAATCACAGTTTACTTGGAAAGAAGAGAAAATATCAGTCATTTAAAATATTCTATCTTAAATAAATATACTAACACGAAATTAACAGTACTAACTTAGAAATTATACACACTATCTTAATTATAAACGTTCCGTTGTGCGTGTAACAACAATGACGCAATTGTTTGTTCACCAAATACAGCAATTCGCATCGCTTAGATGCCAGAACGTGGCAGTGATCGTTGTAAAACGTACAAGATGCGTTCGCGTTTCGAACGCACGTACGTATCTCGGAAACGCATAAATATTAAACTAACGAGAAAAGTAATACAAAAACTGGGCTGGACGGAATCTACACATTCACTTATATACATATATCTGTCGTGCCAAGCTTCGGTCGTGTCGAGTTATCTCACACATAGTATCTATTTTACCTAGCTTATATTCTTCTCTCTTTCTTTTCTTTTGCTTTTTTTGATTCTTCTAAAAAGTAGTTCTAAATAAAGTCAGACGGGACCCCAGGTTGGCAACGCACACATATATACATGCACACACCAGCTACAGGGATTAATTACTCCAGTAATATTGACTGTGTCGTTCGTCGTCACTCTTCATCATGAGTCCTTTCGCAAGCTCTCGCGGAAGAGTCTGAACTGAAAATGGCAAAAGTCACGCAAGTGAGAAAGGGCGGATCTCGCGAATGTTGTGTCTCGTGTTTCATGTCATGTCGTATCGTGTCGCTCTTCTCGTACACGCGTCTACTCGCAGGACAAACCCGACCAATATTTAACTCGGTTATTGTCAAAGAGGTGTGTGCATGCGAGTCGCCCGAAGTACGCTCCGAAGAGGCGCGTGCAATGAAAAAGAGCCGCGGACAAAGAGGTACAACGTACGGCGACGGAGCTTATTTAGAGATAGAAAGGGAGGAGGAGAGGATGGGCTGAGTGTGCCCGTGTATCAGAGCTGATTTATATTAGCCCCGAAACGAACTGGGGCTGGCCGTCGCGGTCGACCGTGAGTTGCGGCATCACGTTCGGGGAAGGCTGAAACGTTGATCCTTGAAAACCCATTGCCGATTCGTATAACTGAAGCATAAAATGAAAAATTACGTGTTTAGGAATTATGTTTCACAGTCCTTACAGAAATACAATTTAATACTGGAAATTACTTACTTCGAGTATTAGAAGCACAACAATGAATAATAGTGCTTTTTTAATACTTAAAAAAAAATAATTAATCACTACTTTTAGTTATTAAATTTCTGTAAGAGCCCGGAGATCAATTACACTGATATTTATTATGCATTATTATGACTATTTTTGTGTATTGATTCTTAAAGCAAAAAGACACTAGGGCAAATATTCTATTTATTTATATATAATGCACACGTCCTTTTCGTTACTTCCAAGTCGTGTAATTCATTACTTAATTCCAATATCGTGCAACTGATATTGATTATCGTAATTTTCAGAACACTCCATTACAGCTAAAACCATGATCTCAAAGATAGAATCACTAATGAAAATTAAGTCTGTCACTGTAACGAGGCTTTATAGTCTTATAATACCCATTAGCATTACTCGACTTACATTGTGATTTCCTGGAAGCGTCGTGAATGCCTGTTCGTAGGCAATGGATGTTGGATGGTTGCGTAAGTGTTATCTTGGGATGTATCACCCATGCCGACGCTTACACCACTGCCCCGTCTCTCGCCACCGAGACCGCCCTCGGGCTCGCTGAATACTTGCATCGTTAACTCCTGCTCCTCGTAGAGCTTCAATTTTCTACAATCGAGAACAATACTTCGTCATATATCACATGTAAGGTCATGCATGCGCGAGAAATAAGACTTACTGCTCAATCCATAGAGGATTCTCCGTTGTGTTTAATTCGTCAATGATCTGTTTCTTAATTAGGCCATCCTTCTTACGTATATCTCTTGACACAGTTACCACCCTGAAGCATCATTGATGTAGATGTATTGAATGAGTAAGATAAGAACATGTCTGAAATCTTTGTATTCTTACCAATTGCGTAGACAGCAACAAACGACTGTAACAGTAACCGAACCTACGAGTAGAACAACTAAAAGAGCTATTAAAGCAGCGAGTGCAGGATCGAAAGGTTCTTCTTGAATCCCAGCATATGCGGGCTGAAATAATTATAAATTTTATGCATATATTCAATAATTTTAATAATATTATCGGTTATTATACTACAAGACTTATTTTATCTAGTTTACTATTATAAAGTAATCTAATTATAAGTATTTCTATAAAGTAATTTCTACAGTTTTAAATCGCGATATCACGGTACTTACCACAACATTCTCAATGGCAAATCCAGCGTAGTAGTGTTTTAAAAAATCATACTTCGCATCAATGACTTTGAGTACATGAGGTATCGGTGCGATAGTTTGAGTTTTCGGTTCGACAACGTGCAAATACATGTCGCACCTAAAAAATTATTTCATACAAATGATATGCGAAATATATATATATATATATATACATACGATCATAGGCGCCGACTTACGAAAAATATTGGGGGGGCACCGAGAAATATTAGCAGGGAACACAATAATATCCACTTTTTTGCGGTGCTACTGATAGAAATAAATCGCTGAAATAACTATCTATCAAATTAGTGAAAATTTTAATGATTTTAGCGATTTATTTCCATCAAGAGCATCGCAAAAAAAAAATGGATAATGTTGTGTAATTGACATCCACTTCTTCAGAAGACTGTAGTGTATAAGATATTTTGCGGTTACAGGAAAAAGGCACTCATGTCCTCTCTCAGGTTTCTCTCTGGTACGTGTATGTGCAGGTACACTAGGGATTTCTTCCAGGGGCATATTCGAATTCCCATCTGGGTGCTCCCTGAGTGTCATGTCATCCTTATTATTTAACAAACGTTAAACAAGGATGACATGACATCCGAGGAGCACTCTAATGGAAATCAAAACACGCCTCAATAAGCGACTCACAATCAGTAAAATACAATAATCATCTCTCATCCTTGTTTAACATTAGCGAACATCAAGAATGTAATGTGTCACACCGTGTCATTACACCGTCTCTTGTTGGAAGGCACCCTAGGACAGTAGACGACGTGCCAGCGCGAGCATCACCATTTTTAATTCGCCGCATCAACGTTATGTATAACATATGTCATGTGGCCGATGTTTTCTCACAGTTTTGATCGCAGAAATTATTTGCAATTGTTAAAACACCGTTTGTTAAAAAACCAAAAGATAAAAATTATTGAGGAGGCATTGCCTCCCCCAATAATTTTATTGGGGGGGGGGGCAAAAAGTGGTTTGCCCTCCCGTAGTCGGCGCCTATGCATATGATATATATGTACAAATTGTGATAGAAAAATTTCAGAAAGAATTAGATCAGAAGATTATATATGCGTGTAATTACCATTCTCTGCGGATATGTCCAGAAGCATCAACATGATATCTAATATCGTCTACTACGACTCTGCTTTGTGTAGCATTGGATAACTCTGAAACAATCTCATCGCGTTCGCTATTCACCTCCTCCGGAGGCCGAGACAGTATGACTCGTATTAATTGAGATGGCTCAAACACCCATACCTTGACAAAAAATAAAAATTAATTAAATTTGTAAAATGAAGATATTTAATATAGCAATTGTGTCACATAAAAAAATCTTACAAACCAATATACTAATAATAATATCATGTCACATAAAGCCAAGTAATGTTAATGTGAAACTAATATTATTATAATAACACACACACACAATGACAATTGCAAAAAGCTTACATGAACTCTCGTCATCGCGTATCTTTCTGGAATGGCCGTCTCCTTGGCGATAACTTCGACGATAAATCTGTCTTGATTGTATTCCGCCATGTATCCGCTCGTAACGAGTTTACCATCCTGCGTGACATTGAATGGACTTGGCACTATCGAGCCGCTCGGCTTTTCTGAGTCATATTTGTAAAGATTCGCGCTGGCGACATAGTAATGGAGAGTACCGTTGTCTCCGACATCCAAGTCAGAGGCAGTTACTTTGGTCACGAAGTCATTTATGTTCGCCATAGAATTCACGCCGGCATAATAATCATTGCGCTCAAAGATGGGCGGATTATCGTTTTCGTCCAACACAGTTATCGTTACGTTCACGTGTCCGTGTTCTGGATTGTGAGTCAACAGTCGGCCGGATTGCGCAGGATTGATGTAAAGATCGGGATCGTTGGACGCAAGAATAGAGAGAACATATTTGTCTCTCGTCTCGCGATCAAATGATTTGTTCGCATAGATACTGCCGTCAGATTTGTCCATGTAAAAAGCGTATCCTTCGTTTCCTTAAAAAATAAATAATACATTTGTAAAATATCTAATCTTACTATAAAATTTTTATAGAAAAATCATAATTTTATTGAAAAGTAGCTTTTGTTATCAAGAAATTATAAGGTATAATTAAAAGAAAAGTATGATTTTAGATATCTTGTGTATATTATTTATATATTTACCTGCTTCTATGTAATAATAAACCTTGGCGTGTCTGCCTTCGTCTTTATCCTCTGCTGTAACTTTGCCAATGAAATAATCCTTTGGTCGATTCTCGGATACATGGAAATTATATTCCTCGTAGAATTGCGGCACGTTATCGTTTGTATCGACTAACTGAACTGTTAATAAACGAAGTGTTTCGTACGCTGTAGGACTCCCATGATCGGCTGCCACAAGAACAAGCTGAAAGAAAATGTACATAGAATTCCGAGCTCATTAGAGAAAATATCATTTATTACTTTCATATATTACTTACTTCAAATTTGCTCTTGATCTCGCGATCGAGGATGATCTTCGATCGAAGTTCGCCGGTCTCTTGGTCTATAGAAAATTCCTCAGTTTCTTGAACGTTCCTATTGCCGACTTTCAAGTGGTAGCTAACACGGCCATTCTCGCCAGGATCTCTGTCGATTGCTTTTACAGTTAATATTAGATAATTCGGCACACCTGCATTCTGAAAATTAACCACCAATTAATATATTACATTAGTATTTCATATATTGTATTGATTATTTATGTTTATTCTCGACAAATAAAAAATATTCTTTCTTCTGTACGTACTTCTGGCACTTCCACGGTCGCGTTTGTCAGTTCCGGCATTACGAACTGCGGTTTGTGCTGATTCACAGGTGTGACTCTTATGTCGACATAACATCTGTCCGAGTGTGGACCACTTCCGGCGCCATCACGTGCTTCGACCTCGATCCTATAAGAACCGGCTCTGCCGAGGAGGGCGGCTGCGGGGTACAGGATGCCAGTTTCGCGGTTTAATGAAAACGATTCATTTTCGTTCCCATTGATGATTGTGTACCAGACCTCGCCGTTTGTTCCTTCGTCCTGATCTGCCGCTCGTACCTTAAAAAAAACAACATAAATATGTTAATTTTATTATAAACTTTAAGAAATTTTTTTAAATTTTATATTATATAATATTATATTATATATTTTATATATATGTTTTATGTAATATTAAAAATCTTGCAAAGAATATTTGAAATTAAACATAAATTGAGAAGGAATTTCCCTCGACATTTTCGCTATGAAAAGATTGACTTCAAGTTTTATAGAATTTTTTCGAATATTTTTTATATTAAAGAAAAGCTTGATCATAATTGAAAAAAATCCTATCTGTTTTTGATGTAAGTTATTACTGTATTTAATGGATTATTCGGGGTGATTTTAGATGACAATACCTGCAAGATAGGTGCCGGAGGATTAACGGACAAATTCTCCGCGACAGAAGCTCTGTAACTGTGTTGTGAGAATATTGGTCTGTTATCATTCTCGTCAATTAACTTGACAACCACCGGCACGGTGGTGCTTCGCCGGGAATTTATATGGGCGCCGTCGCTGGCCATCACCGTTATGGTGATTTCCGGTGTCACTTCTCTATCGAGAACTGTAGCACCGCCTACAGTAATCTCTCCGGTTTCATGTCCTAAAAATTGCGTAAAGTCGTGTGAATATTAAAGAATTAAACCCTATTATTATTTTATATTGATGATTAAAAATCCAACGAAGTAAAAGATATTCAATTTATTTAGTTTTATTTTACAACCAGAACTATGTAATCGATCGTATTTGTTAACTTACCTATGTTAAAGTCAGCAGCGTGTTCTCCAATCAGGCTGTAGCTGACATCGCCGAAAGGTCCCTCATCACCATCCGTAGCTTTTACAACGGTAACGCGAGTGCCAGGTGGAGAATTCTCTTTTACCGATGCATTATACAGCTCCTTCTCAAACTTTGGATCCTGATCGTTTACATTAATCACAGTAACGGTAACTTTCGCAGTCGTGGAAAGTTGAGGCACTCCGGAATCATAAGCGACCACTGTGAATTCCAACTGCTTTGTTTCTTCATAATCGATCACCTGACTAGTTCTTACAATCCCTGTAAACAAAGGCGCATTTGAAGGGAATTGATTTTTCCTAGTAAAAAATATAAATTTATATAAAAATATAAATCTCACATGAGAGAGAGAGAGAGAGAGAGAGAGAGAGAGAGAGAGAGAAATCGTTATAATGCACCCGATTATCATTTTTACCTAATTTATTTATTCCTCAATGAAAAGAGTAATAATAATATGGTGAAAAAAATTCAAAGTATTTAAACATTCTTTACTCACAGAAATGATTTCGAGATTAATATGTCACTTATGTATAGTAAAGTGCTGCTTGAGTAAGCAAATTGATTTGCGACAGTGACTTTCAGTACAGGCTTACATGAAACTGACATGGGATTCACGACGAGCAACTTACCGGTAATATTATCAATATTGAAGTAAGGGCTTGGCGGATCGATGGCGTATCCCGCTATGTTACTATCAGCGTCTGTTGCCGTAAAAGCACCCACGACAGCACCAGTGGGTTGCTCCTCTTGCATCTCTATCAGATACCGTGGACTTTCTCGAGTCCACGGCTTCAGAAATTCTGGCGCCATGTGGTTCACGTCGATGATAGTGACTACCAGCTTACCTATTAAAAATTGTATGATGCACGCCAAAAATGACACATAATGTTTCGTATTATTTTATGGAAAAATATATTATTTACCTCGTCCCTGCTGCAATGTAGGTGCCGTGGTATCGCTTACAACAATCGTAACGCTTACCGTCGCCGCTATATCACGATCCAAAGCTCGAACGACAGAAACCTGTCCGGTAGCGCGATCGACTGCGAAGAAGTCCTATGAAAATAAACATGATAAAAATAAGTTAGCTGAAAATAAGGAAATACTTTAAAAATAATACAATACACATACACACACACACTCTTCAATATAATTGGTTCCTATACTTAGATCCAGTGAAAAACTAAAGGCAAGAACCAATTATATTAAAGAATCACTAAGCGCTAACTGATTAGTTTTCTCTGCTAAACGCAGCCATTATCTATAAATCACATGCTTTATAAAATATACAATTGATCAAACGTATTAATTATTTACTATGTTTTAGAAAATTGAATAATATAGATCTTTTATCTGTACAAAAACATTTTTTTTTAATCTTTATACATATACGTGGATAGAACGCGAATTTACATAGATCAAAAAGATTTTCGAAATGAGAGTTAAAACGAAAACGTTTCTCGTACCTTAAAAGATTTGCTGTCGTTGACGCGTTGGCCATTTCTATCAATAGCGGTGATTGGCTCGGAAATAGCGAAGTTCAAAGCTTCGAGATTCGTGCTGTCCGGATCTGTGGCTTTCAATGTTGTGAAAACGGTGCCGATTGGCGTGTCCTCTGTAACTTCGGCCAACTGCGTTTCGGGCGTAAAATACGGTGCCTTGTCATTACTGTTCTCCACTTCGATCATCAGCGTCGTCGTTCCGGTCAGGCTCGGTGTTCCTAAAATAAAACGCAAGAATCGAGTGAGCATGGAGTCAATTGCAACAATTTTAGCGACACGTTAAATTGCGCTTCGCAAAGTAAAAAATTTAGCTTTCGTGCAGAGCGTGTATTAACACTAATACTACCATTATTTTCCGTTTAATTTTTCCAACCAATCGTGATGATAAAATTACCTTTGTCGAACGCTATGACTTCTACGTGATACGTGTTCTTCTCGTCGTAATCCAATTTTCGGGATACTGTGACGACGCCGGTGGTTTCGTTGATGGTGAAATCGTCGAAAGCTCCTTTCTGTATTCTGTAAACCAACTCCGCATTAACTCCGCTGTCAGCGTCCGTCGCGGTTACCTCCTCCACGACAGTTCCTGAAAAGACGAATACAGTCAACTACCACAGTCAACTTAATTGCCGAGATTAGTTCGGTAAATGGTAATGAAATGTCTCGCAGTTAGAACGTAAAGTTCTCTTAGCGGACGGGCATCGTTCCAAGCAGATATCCCATATCCGGTGACCTTGATTACACCCTCGAGATTGCTCGTAATTGCGCAATCCGGGGACACGCACGATCGTTGTTAAGCCTAATCTAGATAATCCAGATACTTACCGATCGGCGATATCTCCGCGATGCTGGCCGTGTATATGTCATGCGGAAACATGGGCGCGTTGTTGTTAACGTCGCGGACGGTGATGTTGACGAGTGCGGAGTCGACGAATATACCGTCGCTCGCCTGTATGGTTAAACCGATCCAATCGTGGGTGGCGTTGGTCATGTCAACCGGGCTCTTGATGGTGATCTCGCCAGTATCCGGATCGACGGCGAACAAGCCGAGTTCGTTACCGCCCACCAGAGCATACGTGATCTTGGACGTCTTGTCCTTGTCACGCGCCTGCACCTTCAGCTCGGGTTCGAATTTCTCTGCACCTTCATCCACTACCGCACGATACTTGTCCTGTAGAAAGCGCGGTGGACTATCGTTCGCATCTACCAGACTGATGCGCAACGAAACGCTCGTTGTCTGTCCTTCCCCATTGTCGTCTGTCGCCTAAAAAAATATGTTTATTGAATCTTTGCTCAATTACAAAATTTCTACGTTTAGTTTTTGCTCGTTAATTTATAAAATCTTCTATAATAAATACGTCGAAACGTTAAAAAATATATATTCTAGATCAGGCCTGTTCTAAATGAACGGAAGTTCCTGTTTTAGAGAATAAATTTGACCGAATCATAAACTTCGATCAGTTAGAACTATATAGATATTATTTCCGTTTTTCAAATATGATAATATTATCAGGCTTATTAATATCGTGATTATGAGGGTTACTTTGTAAGTGAGAAAGTACTCCGTCTGTTGCTCGTAATCCAGACAGGGCGAAGTGCCGGGCGTCGGGCAAGGTGCGACGGTGATGGTGCCGGTTTTCTTGTCGATCGCAAAGTGTTCCGCGCCCTGGCCAAGTAATTGGTAGACTATGCCAGCGGTACCGAAGCTGCGGAACAGAGAATTGCAACGTAAATGAAGGGTGAACGTGCTTTGATGTCTCACGGTACAAAGCGCGAGCTTAACGAGCCCTTACCGCCCGCTGTCGCGATCCTTCGCCGTAATCGTTATAATTGGGCTCCCTGGGGCCGCCGTCTCGGACACTGTAGCTGTATACGTGGGGCTCCCGAAGGAAGGAGCATTGTCGTTTGCATCCGTGATGGAGATCGTTACCGTGGCCGTAGACGAGAGTTTCGGATTCGTGTGGACTTCCTCGGCAATGACCTGATAACGATAATCACCACATCGCACGTCTATTTTTTGCGTATCATTATCGGCTTATATAATTAATTGCTTCGGAAAGAGAAAGAGAAACGTGATTGATATCTTTCTGATTATTGTATTAAATTGTAAATAAATATGAAACAATTAATTAATTAATTATTAACAATCAAGTGAATTTTACTTTCACGTACCAGATTACGTTACATTTTATGTTTTATATTAATACTTATTATACTATTAATATTTATTTTACATCACTTCACTGAAAAAAGAGTTTAGTTGCATTAATTGAAATTCTGATTGAAAATCAGGACAAATCAGAAGATTCTGATTGAATCTATTATAATTTTAGTCGAGATAATTAGAATTCTGATTGATATGATCAGAATCTTCCGATTCGTTCATTTTCAACCAGAAATTTTTCTCAGTATGAAGAAAAAATTATTCTCCTTTTGAAGGAGTTATTGATTTAATTTATTCTAAAATTAATTGAAAAAGGCGAGAGAGGTAAATACCTTCAACTGACTTACCAGGATAATGAATTTTCGTTGATTAGGGTTTTCGTAATCGAGCGAGCCGTTCGTAACGCGGATGTTCACAGACGTGCTGCCAGTCGCCAAGACGGGTTCCACGGTGAACGCACCCGTTATATCCTCCAGTCGCAAGGAGAACACGGAGTTTAAACCCTTAAAGTGAAAATGCCACGAGCTTAGTCCCATTCGCGAGATGTGTGCGGGATAGGATCTCCCGCGATCGAAAGAGCAAGGTTTATACTCGCGGAACAACAGATTAATCTGCGTTCAACAGAAAAAGCAGCTTTGCAACTGTTGTAAAATCCTTTAATATGTGATTGGTCTTTCCCTTACAAAGGAACGTTCCAAATTGTAAAGTGATACAAAACACTAACGTTATCGAAAGATTACGCGTTTGAAATAGTTTCAGATCTTGAGATCTAGATCAAATCTTGAGATCCTATGGATTCTGTATCCGACTTGGGCCGAAACGGTTTGGCTATTTTAACTTACAACTGAACTACACGAAATAAATTCTAGTTTTAATGAAACTTTGTATATATATATATATATATATGTTACATAAAAAGATGAATTTAGAAAATGTCCGTTGTAGCGGAAAAACGGTTTGAATGGGTGAAATCACTCCTTATGTGATAAAGCGATTTTTAGAGAGAGTTTTTTCCGTTATATCTCGAAAATTATTCGAGATATAAAAAAATATTTTATACGAAAGGTTTACAATAAAATTACCTCTATTTATTTACGTCAATAATATTTGTAATAAACAATTTTTTAATAAAAAAAATTTTTTTCTTATCGTAAAAGTTTTGTATAAAACATTTTTTGATATCTCGAAGTTTTTAAGATACAACGAAAAAAGCTAAAATCCGCGTTAGCTATATAAGGGGTGATTTCATGCCTTCAAACCGTTTTTTCGCCGCAACTAATATTTTCTAAATTCATCCTTTCATAAGGAACCTATATATATATATATATATATACAAAGTTTCATTAAAATCAAAGTTTAATACTTCGTGGAATTCCCTTATTAGATCCAAAATATCTCGAGAACAATGCATGTTTAAAAAAAAATGTTTTAAATAAAAGTTGTAAGATTTGAAGAGACCCTTAGAAGAGCTATACTTTGATTTTGAGCTCAGGACTCACTTTGGACTCAATGAGAAAAAAATCAACCTGATTATATGTATATTTATGATAAGGTAAGTTCATCTGATGACTCTCTTCAAACATACCTTACAATTTTTATTTGAAAAAATTTTTTTTAAATGTTCTCGAAATATAAATTAAGATGGCCAAACATGTTTCAGCCCAAACCAGATACAGAATCCTAAGATTCGACCATCTAAAATACCTATTTCAAACATGATCTTTCGACTGGTAACGTTAGCTTTTTGATATCATTTTTGCAATTTAGAATGTTCCTTTATTAGTTCCTCCTTTCTGCTAAATGCAACCAATGAAAATACGTTTAGTAGCATCCAACGATCAATACGACTGCGATAAAATAATAATTATATTTGATTGAAGCTTTATAATGCATCATGAATTATTTATCCTTGCCGTTCCATTTTGCACTGCCATTAATGTGGGGGCATTTAATAACCGAGTTGTACACGCCCGACGCCTTTCCGACTGTTCGCTATTGTTACGTGAGAGCATACGGGAGCTTTACAAAAAGCCGAATACATTAATGTAAATGCTATGTACATTAACAAAGGCATTTATCGCCGGATTAACCCTTGATTTTTTCGATGACAGCGGTATTCACCGGATTATTGGCTGCGCTCGGATGCGGGATGCTGCGGGCTCCAGTCCCATTTTCATCCCGAGAATTGTGTGTGTGTGTGAGAGAGAGAGAGAGAGAGAAAGAGAGAAAGAGAGAGAGAGAGCGCACGGAAAAATGCTCTGCATTTAGGATCGAGCGCGTACGACAGGTACATCTATGGCAAGCCTATCCAACTTCAGCTTCAAAACTGAAACGCAAGGCTGTCGATGCAAAAAAATTCAATACGGTGAGATTTTTTGCATTGATAACCTTGCAATTCGGAACCAGAGTTAAAGTTGAACGGATTTGATTTACGGTAATGAATTGGTCCTGTGCTCACCACATCCGGATCTTTCACAGTCATGTCCAGATGCGGCAATGGCGTGCCGTCCTGCACGTTCTCCGGGATCTCGATGTTATACTCGCGTCGATTAAACGTGGGCGGCTCGTCATTGACATCCTTAATCGTCACGGTCGCCTCGGCCGTCGATACCGTCAATTTGTCGTTCCCGGGTATACCGTCGATCAGTTCGCGGGCCTTCACAATTAGCGTGAGCACGCCCGTTGAGTTCTCCAGCGCCTCTCTGTCCAGCGGCTTTGCCGTTCTCAGCTCGCCCGTGTCGTCGTCCAGCAGGAAGTAATCGAATGGATCTGTGAGAAAGACAGACGTTCGACATTCGTGACGTAAAAGTCTTTTATTGTCGTACGTGAAAGCTCGTGTCGCCATAATTAATTCTGTAATCTCATCGAATCGTTTTACCCGAAATGATGACTCTTACGAAATTCTATGTTTCGTGTATCTGTTGAAGTTTTCTACCAATGAAAACTAGAGCTGTTATACTGGATACTATTACACTAAATACAAATAGATTCGTAAGGTCTAATCATAAGGTAACTGTATCCAATATGATCCTCTCACTGTTTGTAGTTTCATCAGGTAGTTTCACAATTCGACAAATAACACCATCTTACAGGCTGTCGATGTGACTTTTGTTAATTGCTCAGTTAATTGCTTAATTTGTCCATCTGTCATCAGTGAAGCCAAATGCAGAATGTCGTGATCATGATCTATTATTTCAAAGGTAAATTATTGCTTTTTATAACTATCAAGTGATGGTTATTAATTTCCGCAGTTTATATTATTGTAATTTTTTATTTACGACACCGTATTTAGTACCGTTTATATGTTCGTTACGTTTTGTTTATAACTAAAGAGAAGAAAGCTCTTTGTAAGATAGAATCAATATGGTCAATTTAGACATACTGACAATAAGTGTGTACATATCGATTGTAATGCTTTTTTTTTGGTACTTTTAGTATTTCAGACCATGGATTTTAACTCACCTGTTAAACATCGAAAAGGTAAGTAGATAAGTAGGTAAGTCAATTATTTAGAAAATGATTTTTTGTGCTTTTTACATGTCAATAAATATATCATACGTTAAAAAAGTTATAAAATTATAAGAGTAACGTTAAATCCATTTTTCATTTCTCTAACACTTTTTTTTATAAAAAAAGAGGTAAACATATACTTAAGTCATATTGAGTACATGTGTACTCAATACGACCTAAATATCACTTTTTTTTTAAATCTTCAGGGCACCTAAGTAAATATTTGAAAATGCCCCATATTTTAAATTAATGTTTAAAAATGTTTTCTCTTAAAAATCTGAGCATCAATTTTCAATTTTGGACTCAGCAAAAAATTATAAAAAAGCACAAAGCTTAGATAAGCCATATTAGGTGCGGTTGTCTTATATTTGCCTAACATCTAAATTGTTTTTATATTATAATAAATTATCTTTGCTTAATTCACGTATATGCAGTTAAATCGACCCTAGTTCGACTTTAACTCGGATGGGAATACGAATTTGCATTTGTATGATTTAAATAGAAAAGAGAAAGAAAATTAAACACTCACTAGTGACTAATTCGTAGATCATCTTCCGCGGCATGCCTCTATCGCCATCTCGGGCTTTTACGGTCATCACGAGGGTCCCGATAGGATCGTCCTCACGTACCACGCCTGTTAAGGAATCCAAGAATTCCGGCGGACTGTTCTGAATGTCCGCCACCTTGATCTCGACGCCGGTGGTACCATTGTTCAGGCCATCCTGTAGATAAAATTCGTACGATCAAGTTGATTGCGATTCTTTTTGAAGGTTTCAGACACGCAACTCAATCCGACACCGCATTCGCAACGTACAATCCAAATCTCCGTATTCTTAACTCTTAGTACACACGATTGGATTATTCGTGTCCTGCACATTTCATTTTTTCGAAAAACTACGAGCAACAAATAATTAGTTATATACTAGTTATATATACTAGTTAAATATTAGTTATATATTAGTTATAACTTTTTTAAATACACAACTTCATAAATACTTTCTAAAGATGTTAAAGTATATGCAAAATCACTTAACAATTTTTATATATTTGTTAAAGTAATAAAAGTTAATCTGGGACACGATCCGTCCATTCCGAGATCGGAACGTTCAAAGGCAACAAAATCGGCGGCTTGCACAATTATTTGTATTAATAATTAATATTTGCGCGTTCTAATGAGGAAAAAGTAAATCCTTCGAAATAAAAAGGTATAAAATTTTTAACTAGACTTTTATCGCGATGGTTTATTTCGCAGAGTCGTTACAGTTGTAATTTACGCGTCCGTTCGTTTCGCCGTTGTAATTATGCGCACTATCGCGAACGAGACAGTCTTCTTGCATAGTAAAACGGACGGCACTTCGGTCGCTTCCGGAGAGAACGCGTAATTAAAATCAATCTCCGCAGCTCTCATATAGAAAGAGCTCGTTCGCTTTTCGCCGTTCACGAGCACACCAAGTGTCGCAACTAACCGCAATTATCTCTTTATCTCGCACACGTGAACGCGCGAGGATGACGTTCCGCGTTAAAGCGCGCACGACGTTGATTAATTAATCCTCCACGTCCCTCGAGAATCTCCAATTATTGAGAGAAAAATCCGACAACGTCTGCGATTTAGCTGTAAGAACATTTTGGTGATTTTCGATTCGACCAGTTTTTAATTCCAGACTGCCATTTATCGCGGGGGTTGAATGGCCGGGAAAATCTGTTCTCCAAGATCGTAATACGTATATAATACTTCTTATTTGGATTACAAGCACGGTTGCCATCTCTCCGGTTTTCGACTGGAGACTTTAGGTTTTTTATCAAATCTCCGATACATGGAAAAAATCTCCGTTTAATCGCTCAAAATTTCATTTTATTTTTTAGTTTTTTTTTAATGTACGTGTTGATTTTCCTCCATTTTGGAAATATGTTTTCGGCAGGAAGCCGGAAAACTTTCAAATATGAAAGTTTCAATTTCAGCAATTTGAATGTTACACTGAGAGAAAAGTGTTTGGTATTTATGACTATTACAATTACATGGTAAAATAATTATAATCAGAGGAGATCCTATGGTAGGTTTATGGTTATAATGTTGGTAATAATAACCATGATAATTCTCTCAAACAAAAAATTGTGCTATAAATTGTGGTAATTTCAAATATTAATATGGTAAAAAAATATCAAAAGAGTAAATAAAATAGACATTTTATTTATTTAGTAAATGCAATCACAATTATAGTAAATATAAATATTTTTTTCTTACTATTTATATGATAGTAATACGTAACAAAATATATTAAGAAAAAATAAAAATTTTCAAACAGTGTATGCGACTATTATTAATAGCACAATTAACTATATTTGTACGGTTAAAACAACTATAAATATATACTCTAAAATCTTTGAAGTGAAATTCTAAAGAATGACAATTGAACCAACATTGTAAAAAAAAGTGGCTTAATTGTCAATTTTTAAGAGTGAGATTTCACTCCAAAGATTTTAGAGTGTAGTAGCTCCAAAAAATAACCTACAAATTATAGTAACTGCAACCATTTTTTTTCTCTCAGTGCTGTTATATCTTCGATATGATAATAGATCTCCAGCAAAAGAGCCGCGATCTCCAATAGAAAATCTCCACTAGTTGAAAAATGGTAATCGTAATTACAAGGTATGTTCGGTAAATATTGCATAAGGATATTAAATTCAAACAGAAAATATAAGAAGAGACTCTTTGTCTGCTGTTCAGTCGCTACAATCGTCGACGATTCACACATATTTTTTTTCCTTTTATTATTTCCCTATGTATCTGATGCAAAGATTGCGGTGCGACGCGTCGACGAGAGACGAGACTCGCATTTAACGCTAAATGTGCGATGAGAAAACGTGCCATTACATTGCTCGTGCGCTTTCGTACGGCGAGCAAATATTTACTGTTTTTCTTCAATTTCGCGTTATATTCCTCAGATATTGCGGCGAAAAGAAAATACCGTAGAATCGATGTACGGGTGGGAAAACCGCATCGATCATATGAACACGTTCGCAATGTAAAATCTAAATGAGCTCAATGTTTGCCGCTTTGCGGCGCGGGATACGTTTTCGCGCATGAAAACGCATAGTAAATCCTGATCGCTTTTTTTTTAGTTGGTACGGAAAGTCGGCGAGCTTAGACTTTTTCTACGTATGTTTACGATGTATTTTAATGCATCGGAACGACGTCGATGGGAATCAAAGGGTAACCGAGGTAACCGAAGTTTCCGATTTCCAAATATCAGGTCCATCGCCTTTTATCTGTAAATCCTTTGAAGTCACGTAAATTCGATAGTGTTTTTCACGCTCGCCGAGAGCTCACGGAGTTCATTTTAAATAATACGAAGGCCTTTCTCCGTGGAAGAAAGCACTTCGATCCAACCGGCTTTAGAGCTCGTGCTGCATAAGTACGGAAGAAAGGAATTCAGATTAAAAGAGAGTTACGTTTAATATGTAACAGATACAATTTATCAAAGTGAGACTATTGCAGCGCGAACAAAGCTAGAGATACAGAAATGTTGTTTAAACGTCGTCATAGACGTAATTATCGAGAAACGTTCAACCGTTAATTAACGCTGCCGCGAGAATCGCTCGTTTCGCCTCTGAACGGGATGGTTGGTGTTTAAGCCAAACTGGCCGACAACAGATACATGCAAGTCCGACGCACGTCCGGTACGTCATTCTCGCGTCCTCGTTAGTTCGCAAATTCGCTCGTATCCCGAATTCTCCCGCAATCTCGGTGTTACGGTTGCACATCCTGCAGGACCGTGCAAAGGGGAGGGCACAACATGCATTAGCACTAGCCCCCCCCCCTCCAGTGCTAAGAAACCCCAAAGTTTTACTTGTTGCAATAATTTAAAAGGAAAAATAAAAAGTTTACTTTGTTGTTTTCTTAATTATTAAAATATTTAATGTATTTAAATTTCTCATATCTTATTGATTTAATTTATATCCCTTACATTGGCCGAAAGAACATGGCACTCATATGTGATTACTAACTCGATTTCTCTCCTTATTTATTCTTTTTGTTCTGAGAACATCCATGTGCATATTGCCTGTAAAACTTTGCAATTAAATCTTATTGTAAGCCTTGCAATCCGTCGAATATTTGTTGCTTAACTTGCCTGTATATTAACGTCACTTAAATATATCACAGAAGAAATAGATTGAATGGTTCAACAAAGCTATAGCGAGTTTAATATCTAATTAAGAAGATTTGATGGATTCAACAAAGAAATTATATTTGTAAGCAATTATCTTAAGAAAATTACTAACGTAACAATAGAAAATTATCTTTGCTGTATTAATAAATTTGTGCTGTACTATTATAACAACGATGATTGCCTGCAATCATGTTGCTAATTTTATTCAGTTGTACTTTGCTGCTGTAACATAGAAAACTGGCTGTCCGTACATTACGGATTTACTGAATCAGTAAAGTTTTCAGTTGTTTTAACAAATCTTTTTCTCCTTGATTTATTTTATATCTATTGTTTCTATCTAAATTAATTTCTATTTAATTTAATTTGCACATGCAAATAATATTCATTTACATTTCACTTATAATTCATAAAAGTAGAAAATAATTTAAATTTAATCAAATCTTTATGTGTAAAATTTAATGTGAAATTATAAATCGGTGATGCAATTTTTTACCTAATCTGGCTTTTATTTATCTATTTAGCTTTCTATAACAGAGGTACACAATTGGTGGTTCGTGATCCGTTATAATTTTAATTATTATATATTGTCTTGTTATTATATTATATTTTCTAGACTCTTCAAAACTTTTTTAATTTTATAAATTTTAGGAACTTTTTTAATTTTATAAATTTTACGAACAAGTAGGAACCTATCTTTACTTTGCACTGGGGCCCCAAAAACCCTTTGCACGACTCTGATATCTCGGAAGGGTTTATCCGATGTTTGCGAGAAACGGACCGGTATTTGGCTTTCCTTCGCGGTGCGCATAATTAGAATCAATCCACGAATTGAGGGAGAGTTGTGGGAAGAGAGGAGAGGGGGAGGGGAGAGAGAGAGAGAGAGAGAGAGAGAGAGAGAGAGAGAGAGAGAGATACTCACGCTTGCTCGGAGCAATAGCTGATAGAAAGGCCTCTCCCGGTAATCGAGGGGCTGCCGCAATACCAGGGCACCCACATACGTGTTCTGGCTCCTCTCGACGTTGACGATGCCGAACTTCTCACAGGCATCCAGAAACTGCAACAAAAGTTGGTCGCCATCGTGAGGATGAGTTACCGTGATAAGGTTGATCGTATTCGTGATTTTAATGACGCGCGGAACCGCGCGGCGCGGGATACCTCGGCAAGTATTTGCAACTTTTATAGCGTTAATTAATCGATTTATCACATTGAACATTCATTTAAGTTGGGACGTCTTATTATTTCGTTGGACCTCTTATGAAAAGCTCTACACGAATGTTTTATCAAATTCACGCAAGGCTTTTTTAACTGGTATGCACACTGGTGTGCCGCAAAGAGTCTCCAAGTGTGCCGCAAAAATTTTAGAGAAGATAAAAAGAAGAAAAAATATTTAAGTATGTAAGTAAAAAAATAAGTGAGACACGAAGTAAAAAAGTCTCTTAAAAATTGTAAAAAAATTACTTACATTATATTGTGTTTAAATTGTATTGAATTTTCACTCTGATTTTAATTATAAAACGATATTGCTTCCATAAAATCACTTCTCTAGAAGTTATTTTAAAATGAAAATATTAAAATAAAAAATCCAATAAAAAGGAATCAAAAAGCCGATAAGAGCCTATGCGGTTATTGATGAGCAAATTTCATTTATTCATCTAAATTAATCCGCTAGACGTTTCAACCGACATTTTCGGTCCTTCTCAATGCAAAAAATATAGGTATAATTAACTAATAACGCATATTATAAATTGTGAACTATAGTTGTATAAAATATACAGAATAAATGAGTCATCTTGTCACGAATTAAAAACTAATACCAAAGGTCGGTCATCTTGTTACCGCAATGGTGCGAGAAATTAAAAAGGTTCAAGCCGAGGGGTTGATCACTAAGGTAATTTTTGTATACAAGGGTTAGATAATTCAGCGGCAATCTAAACGAAATTATGGGTAATCCAAGGTAATTTTTGGTAAATCTAACACCGAGAGAAAAGATTTTGTTAATTTAACAAGCGCGCGCGCGCCATGAGTACCTTTAACAAGTAATTTGTAAATATGTGACAACAAATTGGTTTGTTGTGATTGCTACTAGTCTATTATACCAATCAATTATTAGTAACAGAAGCAAACTATATAGAATACAATGATGGATAAGATACTTTTAAAGAAATTGAAGGAATACAAAATTATTGGCACAATTTTCATGGCGTGCAAGGCTCTTCAAAATAAATAAAAAATATTAATACGAATCCCGAAATTTTACCGCAAAAAAAAAATAAAAATCCATTATCATCCGTGTGCATCGAGAGAGAAAAAGAATGAGAAATATCTGATAGATTAATTAAAAGTAATTCGTATCAAACAAAATTAGATCATCAAAAATAATCAACGCAAATGAGCGTGTCTCTAATTTATAATAAATTTCAAACAAATCTCATATTTACTCCAAGTGGTTCAGTCAGCTATCGATTCTGCGGATCGTTAATGGAAAATTTCGCCGTTGATTCTGGTTTTGCGGATGATTCGCGCACTGGTATCCTGAACACTCTAAACATTAGTTACGCTTAATGACTGAACGCAATCACACCATTCGGCCAGCGTTATATGCACGCATATAACGAAAAACGGGGGAGGCATTAAAGTTTGTCGCCGTAAAGCCAGGCCATTAGTTAAAAGGTTTTACGGTTTTATTGGTCGCGCCTAACGGCTCCGACCGGGAATTTATCGAGCGGATATGACATAGGGGGTGGTGCGTTATACGTACTAATATTCCGCCGCGCGCGTCTTTCCTGAGAGGAAGGGATGCAAGATAGAGAGCCGGTGCGAAGAGAGAAAGGGGATGAAACCAGGAGGCTGCAGGTAGATAATTTTAACGGGTCGTGAGATGATATACGAATTGAATCTCTCTTTTTTCCCCTTGTGAAAAAAAGCGCCTATGCGAAAGCGATACGTTGCGCTGTTTTTCCCGTCGACCGAATTTTCGGGGTGTTTCTTCGTGCCACTTTGTAAAATAAACGACGCGTATCGCATTACCGATTGCACGTTATATGATGGGAGCCTAAGCAGAAAGCGGTTTTCAGCAGCAATTTTCCACGGTAACATGTTATAACTTTCTGTAAATACGATCCACGCACGTGACTTAAATTTTATAGACTTGTGCGATGTGCGATAAAACAAAAACCTTATTACAAGGCGTATTACTATCGGGCGCTTTATCTGAATTGAGTTTGTACTAAATAAAAATATACAAAAAAGACAACATTTTCAGATATCTGTGTAAGATAGGTTGCTGACGATACTTCCTCTCCGTTTCAAATCGACAGATTAAAATGTAATGTAGCTTTATTTTAAAGGCAACATATCTTCTGCTTAATTCTCGACCTTCACAGTCATAGAAAAATGTCCGAATCCAATGCTATTACTCTTCGATTTACCATAGAATAGGATCGATATAGAAACAATCATATTTATTGTTGAAAAGAGAATATATTATTCTTAAATGAAAAAAAATCTTAAATCTAGAATAAAAATGATCAAGCACGGTTTCGCGCCAAATGCTATAGCGCCAGCATTATGCAATTTATATAATATCGGGTAAAGATTTATATTTTTGAGGCTTTTACGAGTGTTTTCTTCAAAAGTGCTAAAAGGTTTGCGGGTTATCGCCGTGTCGTGATCCATTGCTAATGCTTTTAGCAATGGATCACAACACGGCGATAATCCGCAAACCCCTTAAAGTAAAGATTTAATCTAAATGTAAGAATATATAAACTCAAATTTATATGTTCTGTTTCAAGACCAATCTCTCTCTCTCTCTCTCTCTCTCTCTCTCTCTCTCTCTCAATCTTATTTAATTCAATGGAGAACAATAAGAAATATTTATCTAATTTTAATAACGTTTTATACTGTATAAGATATAAAAGAAAAATCCAATAAATCTTGAAGTGATTTCATAATTTGATGTAATTTTTGTTGTGATCTCATATGATATTATACATTAAGTGTTATTAGTCATTTATACATATAATAATATAATATTGTTTATGTATTTCATTAACAGTTATAAAAAATGTTTACCTATTAAAATTTAATTAAACGAAAATTAATATTGAATTTTTTATAACATCCCTCTTTCCTTCTTTAAAAAATTGATTAACTTAAACGCACGTTTGCATTTCTAATCATTAGTGGGACAAGTATCTCGTTTACAAATACCGCAAATAAACCCAATTATATCGCTGGTTAAGTTGGCGAAGAAACTGGAATTCAAATTCTACGCGGCGGCGGTAATAAAATTTCCGCTTACGCATCGGAACGATTATTAAATTTGCGAACGCGCTTGGCTATACGAGCGCTACACGCTCGCTTGTGCGAAATAGGCCACGCGTTTTCCGCAGGGGTTAACATCGGGCTCCACAACGATGATTGCGAAAGTCCGACTACGAGAACTGGCTACCGTGTGCCTCCGTCGTCGACGAGTCCTCAGCTCCCTCGGGCGTGCTGCTCGACGTTGTGAGACGAAGCGAGGCGAGGCGAGGCGAGTCCGGCGCGTTCCCTCATTCCCTTTCGCTCTGCCTCTGAGTTTATTACAGGATACGAGAGTGGATAACTTAATGGAAAACTGCGAATTACAAAGCGCCTCAGCGCCGATATTCCACCTTGTCTCTCTTCGCTTCGCTTCGTCTCGTGGGCAAGGGGAACACTTCATCCGAGCTCTCTTCATTTACGTGAAACACCGGCACTTGTACATCTTTTATCCGCCGTGCAACCAACTGTATCTCAACGATAGCGGCCGTTGTATCCTTGATGCTGCAGCTCGCGTCGCATCGTAAAGGAGACCGAAACGACGACCGACGACGATTCTTAATAAATCCTTTGAGCGGAAAACAACTCCCTCTTTCATAGTCTGTTTATTATCTGTTTTCTTTCGCGCGACTGTCAGACGCGATAGCAAAAACGAATTTAGAAGAGACCTTTTCTTCATTTCTTTTTTTCATTCTCCTAACCTCTTTTTTCCATACCGTCTTTTTCCGGATACTGTCTGTTTATATTTTGCGACAGAATAAATAATTTAATCGATGCCGATTGAAAATCGATAGAGAGGCAGAATGTTCAAATAAATACAAAAGCAATTGCTTTAGTATCTCATAGTTAACCTTTTAAACTCAGCTGCTTAAATGAAATCTGTTTTTATCAATGCTTTTTATTCTATGATTAAACATATATTTTACATTTAATTATTATTGTAAAGAGTAAAGATTTGAGTTTTTCTAATTTTGTTAATTAAAGCATTTAAAAAGAAAGAATTATTATATTTAAGATGCAAATAATAAAAATTTGATTAATATACACATAATCCTTTCATGTTTTTAATAAAATATAATCTCATTAAACGATTATCTTAATGGCTCACTTATCCTTCGAGGACGCTCGACATGCCCCATAAATGGGACATATTGGTCCACTTTGCATCCTTGTAAATAACGTCATTTTTTTCTTAATTACGAAATATATTAAGGATTTATAAGTATTTAATTATTGAGCCAGATGAACATGCAACGTTTTAAAGCATTTACCATTAATGTATCATAATTGTGTGAAGATTTATAATAATTTAAAAAAAAAGTGTCACAACTAGAGCCCCGCTCTACCCTACATATTTTATGAATAATATCTGGGTTTTTAAATACTTATTATTTTTATACTTAAAAAAGGGACAATTCATAATCATATCTTTAATTTGGGATAAAATTTAGAATGCATCGTAAAATGGGATAAAGAGTTAAAATTTGTAACTGTCTCTCCTAATTTCGGACGATTAGTCACTTTAACATACACAGTATAATATAGCAATATTAGCAAGAAGATTGTTGTATGAATCCACGTGGGACCTGTCAAACCGCATTACGCCTTTACTCGATCAACAGTTCGGAAGAAGGGAAGTAAGAAAAAATCTCGCATTTCTTATTGGAAAGTGCGCTTCGTAAAGATATTAAGTCAAGAGAGATAAAGAGAGAGAAAGAAAGTATGTTGTTCTCTACGTAATTCTATCAACGACGGATTTTCCAAGACGGTGGATCAGAACGGAAACACGACTCGTCGGTTGAAATTTTCCTCCACGGGAGAAAATCCCACGTGAGAAAAGGCGGCAAGAAATTCGATCGTCGGGAGAGACCAGATAAAAATATCTTTCACGGGACATTACCGCGCGCGCTAACGCGTATTAATGACTCACCTGTGGCTGCGGGACGCACGTTAGATCTATAATGTCGCCCAGCAGGTCAGGGTCCACGACCCTGATGCCCGGAAGTATGGTGGAGCCGACCGGAGTGTCCTCCTCGGCGACCGCCTCATATGGCACACCCAGGAAGTGCGGCGGATTATCGTTCTCATCCAGTACAATCACGTAAGCGTCCACACCGACGATGTTCGGCTGCTGTCCCGCAGGTACTTCGTCCTCCAGCGTCACGCGGAAACGTATCGTATCGTTCTCCTGGAAAAGAGAAACCGTTGAACGCTCGTAAAATGTTGCAAAATCGAGCTCGAAGCTTTGACTTCGTGGGAATTATACCTTAAACTTTATAAAGAGGGTTTAGATTTAACTTATAAGAAGGCTGACGCTTAGTGTTCTTAGTTCTAAGTTCGAGATCGTTAATATTTTTGTCCTTAAACGTGAGAAAGCATCGTCCAATTTATACGTTTAAATTAAATATTCAGAGCAAGAGAGCGAGCTAATTTTATAATTCAAGGATAAAATCGTACTTAAAGCGGGTCTTACAAATTATAGATTTAATTCACTTTTCGCCTAAATTCTAACACTTGCCACACTAATTTCAATCATACGCCTTGAAAGGATCAAACTCAAGAAGTAGAGATTGTATACAAAATGATACATTATCGCTAAAGTAAATTTAAAAAAAAATCTTCCTATGTCAATGTCGCAAGAAAAAATGCAAAAGACAGTAATATATTGCTCTATAATATATCCTACAAAATCACAATTGAATAACTGATATGCAAAAATAGTTATTTATATCACTAACGTTAAAAAAAAATTAGATAAATATTGGAAATTCCCTGGCTTCCTTAACTAATTACGAATTGAATGTTTTAAAAATGTGCAAAACAATTAAAAATCTTATGAAATAAAGGGAAGAGTTAAATAAGAAAAGAAGTTGAATCGTTGAACTAGTCTAGATTTACTAATCCTTTTATTTTTATTTACTATTATCTTTTTTAAAATAAAATCTGCTTTGCCAATTTCTTCTCTGTAATTAGTATTTTATTTTCATTTGAATTTAACATAAAAATAAGAGTAGAAAAGACAATATTTTTCCAATAAATAACTAAATGTGTTTCATGATATAGTAATTTTTTTTATATTTAGGATAATAAAAATATGCTTCAGAAACGCCTATTAAGCTGGACTCCCCACCATCGAAAATCAAGTTCGGAAGTTTCAGAATCATAAAAATCCTGTTTAATTCAATATTAAACTGTTTTTGCATCTATCTAGAAAATAAAAACGACGCACACTTCAATTTCAAATTAATAATGTAAATTATAATTTTAGATAATTGATTTTCAATAAATTAGTTATATTATACAAATAATTTTTTCATTATTTTCTATCGATATCTTTATAAATACTTAATAAAATAATTTCTGACTGTAAGTAAAATCGTTATCTATCTTTGAGTGACAGAGTCCATGCAGAGACTCGTTTAAAGGCGACAAGGCAGTCAAAGTGTTAAATATCCTTTGCAATCGTTCAGATCTTAATACAACATGTATTTTGTATCTAGTACATTTGACATCGCACACACGCGCGTGTGCCAGGACACGTACGATCTCAAACGTGCGCTGGGATCAGGAACTTCCTTCTCGCGACTGGAATTTTACTGTATCCCTTACGAAGCCTAGGAAGGCACACGGATCTCGAACGTGCCTCGATTCATACGTGAAGGGGCGTACTTTTGAGCATCACCGTTTTACAAGATCGATCATTTGCGAACGGGTCTTCGCAAGTCCGTGCTTGGACCATCTCGAGGAGTTTTCTTCTCTCGACGCGAAGGAAAGTCGGAGTTGTCGCAGCAAGTGTGGTAAACGCCCAGCTTTATTGGTGGATTTGTGCGACGGAAGCCCCTCTGTATAGGAAGAAAGGAACAAATCCGCCATCTCCCGGATTTCAAGACGCACGCGTTCTTCCTCTTTATTGTTACAAGAAATTCGACCGTTTTTGATGAATGTATTTTTTATCACGCGTATTGTTACGTACGTTACCGTAGAAACGTGCCGAGCGTTTGCTCCTCGATGGATAAATTCGTTATTATGTTGGAATATTCCCAAGTTCACGAATATACAGTCGAGTACCGAGACTTTCATTTGAGAAGAGGCGAACGAGCCAAGTCCTAATATTGAAAAAACAGTTCCAAGTCTGCATCTTTAAACGACTTTTTAAAAGTTTCGTAGACAGTTTCAGATCTCTGCAAAGTTTGTCGAAAAATGACAAGAAGAAAAGCAGCTTCGAAAACAAGATATTTCTCTGTAAAATAATACAAAGGTACATTTTTATTCTAATTATTTCTGATAAATTAATATGATTAAAGAAACAAATATATATTAAATATTATTTTTATTATAATCTTATGTTTTAAACGGACAATGAAAATAATGTAAAATCAAAAAATACAGCAATTTTGCTGAAAATATCGAAACGCTCGAAAGGAATTTAGGGAGAAAAAAAAGAAATACAAAGGCTGCGAAGTGTCGTTTCGAGTAGATACTGCTTGCATAGAAGTTTGAAAAAGATGGAAAAGTGGGTAGCACCCAGGGTTTAGTAGCAACTAACGAGGTCGAGGGTGAAAAGATGGATCAAAGTTCTTGTCAAGTGTGTACGTGTACCCAATTGCGCATGCATTAGAATATATACATATTTACGCGGTAGATAGATCTCCCAAAGGCGTCATGGCAATGGAGAACAATAATAATGGCGATACACCTGATGACGAAGTTGAATTTACTTCCAACATATTACAGTGCAAATGCAGATACGAATTCTCTTGTCGAAATCGGTCGCGTTGTTGGTCGTTACAAACATTTAAACAAACGAAGAATCTTTTACTTAAAATTACAAAAGAAAATCATTTGCAGTTGGATAATTTGCTGTATGAACTGCATTTATGTTTTATATTTATTATATTTATTATGAAAGATCATTTTAGGCGATCTGATTCGTATTCATAATTTTATGTTTACGCAAAAATGAAAAACATTTGAAGTACGCACTTTAATATATATAAAATATATATTAAAATTTATCTATACAGAAAAATATACGTGTATTATAAATATATACGTATAAAAACACATTACGTATAATTATAAAAAGAATTTATGAAATTGAACGCGAATTGTAGAACGTTCAAAGAGGCTTAGAACACAATCAGGCGGCAATAGTTTCACTACTTAATTATGAGAAGCTGCACGTTGAATAAACATCATAAACATCTGCAATAATGTGGCAGAGTGATTAACAACGGCGTGCGAGTTGCAACGCATTATAACGCGCTTGATAATATACTGTAACGTAGCATCGGCATTATCATACTCGCCGTGTTTCCAGTAATTACAACGTCAAACGTTGAAAATTTCCAGCGAGGCGGATAATGACGTACGCGGAATAATCGCATAGACAGAATACACTGTTGGGTACGAAAGGAGCAATAATAAATCAATCCCTTGAGTTATAAACAACATTTTGTTATTTTTAATTTCCATATTATTTTTGTGTGTCATAATGTAATGTATAAAAATATTTTTATGATTAGTTTTAAAGTAACAACGTATATCTATACTAACGTATAATTATGCATTTAGTAAATAATAAATTAAATTTCGGTTAAATTTACTACATTTTCCTGAGCTAAATTGTTTAACTCCATGTTGTTTTAATTAAATTAAGGATATATTGAGTAGGAATAGTGATGACCTAAAGAAATGATTAAAAATAACTCAAATTGAGTACAATTTGATATTATAAATTTAACAGTGTAGACAAAATTCACTAATAGATATCAAAAGAGCAATAGTAATCCAATTCCTTGAGTTAAAAATAACATTTGTTATTTTGTTATTTTTATCTTCCATGTATATCAAAATGTAAATCACTAACTACATTTCTGAGATTAGTTTCAAGATAAACAACATTCATATTAACATTTTAGTAAATAATAAAGTAAATTTCAGTAAAATTTAGATTTTCTTGCGATAAATTATTTAATTTCATTTTAGTTAAATTAATGACATATTAAGTGGTAGCAGTGGCGACCTATACAAATGATAAAAGTAATTTAAATTGGATATGATTTGTGATAATATTAATTTAACATGTATTATTAATTTAATATGTATTATTAATTTAAAGTGTAATGTCGATAATGCTCGCGAAATCGTCAATGAACGACTCGGAATAAAGAATGATAGAGAAAAGATGAGATGCACTGATTTATTTTTGTTTGCAATCGTATCGATTTTGCGGAAACTCGACGCATAGTGCGAAACGTGTGGGGTACATACGCACACGCACGTAACATTTGCACACCGTAATTTCAACTTTCTAACTAACTGCGCCGCTTCCTCTGCGTGAGTACCGAGCTCAACCAAGGTATTCCGTTTCGCTGGAGGTGGAACAATAATTCGACATCCGTTTGTGGGAGTAAGAGTAATAATAATTGACACATTCAAATTCGCGCCTTACAAAATTAGTTGTGGTGTATACAGAATAACAATGCATCGCGATCCAATGTTTAATAAGGAATAAGTAAAAATAAACGGGAAATAAAATCAGATTTACCAGGACAAAATTATGATGCTCCGTTTCTGTCATCAATAGCGAACTTCTCGACCGTTTCGTGAATTATATAATCGTTTCTAAATAAAAAGTTACATCGGATATCTCATTTCATTGTCAGTGCAAAAATAAGAAACTCAATCTGTCAATCTGTAAAATCATTAAAACATCCAAGAGTACACATATATTTCCAAGAGTTTAATATCCTTTTTTCGGAAGAGACCGAATTATATCTTCCAAATTTAGTGTAGAATCGGGACACCGCATCTTTGTGGTTCTAATAAAATTCATCTTGACCTTAAATTTTATGAAAGATAAGAAATTAAACCTCTCGATTTTTACGCCGAATCCGAATTTGGGCGAAGGCTACGGGGAAATTTGAAATTGCAGTAGAAGTTTTCACAAAAAGAAAAAAATAGTTGTTCCTTTCAATGCACCTTTATGGTTCTGGAAAAAAATCTATCTTGTTTTTAAATTTTACGAAAAATTAAACCTTTCGATTTTTACGGCGAATCCGCGAACGAATCTGAATTCAGGCGAAGACTATGAGCAAACTGAAATTGCAGGCGAAGTTTTCACAAAAAGAAAAAAGTTGTTTCTTTCATTTCGGAGGATCTCGCAAAACACCTTATCGTAAACCCTTGGAAACCGCACTGGACCTTTTTCGTAAATGCGGACAGCGAAATGCGACGCTCGAAATAACACGGCTAGCCGGTGACATCGGTGGTGGGTCAAGCGCGGATAAGCGGGTCGCGGCAAGGGATGAATTCCCTGGAATGAAACTACGGGTTTCATCCTTGCATCCGTCTCTGAGTTGCATTGGGCGGAAAGATTTCCAGCTGCGAGGTTGGTTGACCGAATGTAAAGAACGACAGCGTTTATTATCACGCGATGCACGGCTGGGATATGTTGAAATTACTTAAAAGCGTTTCTTTCTGCTGCCTGACAGAATTTTCGAAAAATGTTTCCTCAACCCATCCTGGACGGTGCCGACAATCGACACGACTCGATTCGTTTCGCTGTTTAAACTATCGATACACACTTGCGTGGTGAATGTGTCACGAACAACTGGGTCGCTGCATTTGATTTGCTACGCCGGATTCTGGTTTCAGCTGATAATTGTATGAAATTAAAAATACAAAGAGTTTTTAATAATGTTTTTTAGTGATTTTTTATTTCATAAAATCACTATTTTATGAAATCACTTTACCGAAAAAAACTAAATTTTAATAAATATTTATTTGAATAGTTTTAAATAAACATTTACTAAATGTAAACGTAAATGTATTCATTTAGTACAAGTATCATTAATTCAACTATCATTTTTATTAAGTAAATATTTATTTAGTAGTGTTCAAATAAATATATATTAAGATTTAGTAACTTGCTTTTCGATATGTGTACATTCTTTAAAAAATTTAACCAGCTGCAGATCTGAAAATAATCTTGTTGGGCCATCATAGGACCAATAATTATGTAGGACACTGAAACTGGTTGTTAGAACGTCAAAACTTTTTGCACCATTACTCCTCATTATGCTTGAGATTCTTACGTACCTAATTATTTTATGATCCAGCAAAATTATTTTCTGATCTGCATTTAGCTAAAGGAGTATGGAAAATTGGGAAAATTTTTTGGTACAAAACCAATCGTCATGAAACTTGATACAAACGTAATACTCTAAGTACAGTGTTGGACATGATGGATTTTATACACTAATAAACATGAAGACATGAGGAAATAGAAAACTTTGAAGTGATCAATCTACGAGTTCTGAAAAAAAAGCTTTATGATGCAATAGAAGACCGACAACGGGAACCTCTGTGATAAATTAAATAAAACCACGTTCGGATCACGAGCACCGCTACGCGCTATGTTTATATGTTGAGTAGGCCGTGTGCCAGCTAAAATATTGCTATATCACTTCAGCAAATAGAATACGTTTCACTTGACGCTCATGGAATCATGTCATCTTTGTTGTTTATCAAATGTTAAATAAGGACACATAATGTCTGCGAACAACGTTATTCAATCGTCAAAATGAAATGATATAAGTGACAAACGGGCACTGTCGTCACACGACTCACCAAATCCATTTTCTAGTTTTTACACCAGGATCCACTCATTTAGACATTCGATTTTGATTAGATTTCTTCATTTCTTACCTCTCATATTACGTCTGTAACGTCAAGTTTCATGACGATTGGTTTTGTACTACAAAATTTTCCCAATTTTCCATACTCTTTTTGAAGCCGAATACTTCAGCCGAATTGTTCTTTCCGTGTAAAAATAACTCAAATTGGATATAATTTGACAATATGAATTTAACAATGTACATCAAGTAGTACCGCAGTGATGCATTAAGAGAGTGATTTGATTGATACAATGGCTCACGCTGCAGAAAGTAATCGCACCGACGAGATACGGGCGTGGAAAGGGAAGCGGGTAATTGAAATGGCTGGACGTTGGCAAAGTTGCCTGTTTCCATTTCGTTTGCCATCTTCCGTATCTTCGCGTGCTTTGAACAACTTCCGAAGCTTTGGCAAAAGATAGACGGGCAAACATACGTTTCCGTTGCAAGAAAAAAAAAGAAAAAAAAATAAATACGAATAAGAGACAGACCAACTTTTGCAATCGTAGTTTCGTTTTACACTATGGATGCGCAAAAACGACGAACTATGTTCAATAGGACCCTAATTAATTATAGCGTATTCTTAGAGCATCCTATTGCAGCGATTTGTCCCATGGAATGAATAATCTCTCCGGAAACGTTAGATTTAATCACTTCATCAATGTCGTGTACATATATAAAGTGTTCTGAAAATCATATAATTGGAAAGGAGATAATTCCTTGTGTAAAAGTAAATAAAAAATATAGAATAATAAATTTTTTCGTATAGAATTCCTTTCAAAATAATCAAATTTGAATATTCATTATATGCGTGCATTTGACTAGCCACAATCTGTTTGGTTCATCCCACTGGAAAAAGAATCCGGTTGCATTAATTGAAATTCTGGTTGAAAATGGAACAAATCAGAATTTTCTGATTGAATCGATTATAATTCTAGTTGATATAAGCAGAATTTTGATTGATATAATCAGAATTTTTTAATTCGTTCATTTTCAACCACAAATTTTTCTCAATGCAGACTGTTTACTGCAAAGGGTAAAATGCATTGCGGTGTAATTTGAGGCATTACTGGGAATTATTTAAGAGAATTGTGTTTATAATAAGCGGTAAGCATTACTGGGCATTGCAGAACATTACTAGAACGTTATGGGCATTACTAGGGCATTAGTAGGCATTGGTGTCTACATAATTTTGGTCAACGGTTTATCCCTTGATTTATTGTTATTTCTATATCTGAGTTTAATATATGTAGTTAAAAAAAAATATATATAATGTTATAATTTTTAATAAATTCATATTCATTTTATTAATTCATTTTATTAATTAAAAAATTGTTAAAAATGTCACCTTTCATGTCGCAGACAAATTCTTGCTCGAGACATTAAGGATGTTTTATACGTATTTTTAAAATGATAATAAAATTATGAAAAAATTACAGATTATTCTAAATCACATTTAAAAATAATACGACATTTGGTGACAGTTTACTATCTGAATTATAAGTTATTTTAATAAATAGTAGTATTTTTTTCATCTAATAAAAATGTATGGAATATATTATAAAATAAATGACAAAAATCTCAATTTTTTAATATAAGTACATAATGTATTCAAGATTATTTATGTATAGAATTACATTGCCCAGTAAATAAACAAAATATTTATTTGTTCTACATATATCTTTATAACTAATCAGTGAATTGCAATGAAACTTTGCATTAGTTACTTTGAATATTTGAAGAACTTATAAAAAAAAATTAGATTTTTGTTATCGTTCTTAAAATTTTAATTTTTAATAAAAATAACACATAAAATAAATAAACGACAAAAATGTGTTATTAAATAAAAATGTAATCTTATTCACATAACTTCGTATGTATATAGTTTATTTGAAGTGTAAGTATTAAACACATTTCCAAATTTAATTTTCTTTGCAGGGACTGTACGTCCTTAAAGGCGCACGAATTATAACCGATAGTAATAATGTATTAAAATTCTTCACTCTTTTGAACACGCCCGTATGATATTGTCTCTTACAGATAATATTCAAATGCAAATTCTCGAAAACAGAGCTCTATACGAAAAAAATTTTATTCTATATTTTCAACTTATTTTTATACGAGGAATCACTTCCTTCCCGCTGATTGTACTATAATTTCCGGAACGCCCTATATATATGTGCACCAATCGAAAATAAATACTTTGACGGTTGTTCCACACGCATCGTTCCGCACGTTTCGCTCACATATTCACAATCGTCTTTCATTTGCGATATTAAAACTATAATTCACGTACATTGTTTGCCGCGCGTTTCAGCGAAATTGCGCACGAACGAACGTCGCGGAATTCACGAATGCAGGATGTAGTCGCGCAGCTAAATGACCGACGAAAATCGAATAACTCGACGGTATTTCGTACGGCTTGTGTGCGACATGACAAACGCCCAGTGGTCTTCGCTCTAGCTTATCTGGGGGAGAGAAAAAAAGCCCCTAGGAAAAAAGAAAAAAGTACAGTTCACCGTCACGCCCGATGAATTACTACGCGGCCGGCTGATACGCGATCTTATTATTTGTTGCGAAAAAAAGGGGGAGGACAAGCGCGGTTCGTGTCCACGAGTTTCGAAGATATAAGATGCAATCGCACGTTGTTCGTTTTTGCACCAACAGCGGGATCGTTCATTTTATAGGAAGAGCTTTATTGTAAAAATATCGAAAATATATTTTCCTTGTACATGTTGCTTCCTTTTTTTGCACGTAAATACGTGTTTGTAAAGAAAAAGATCTAATACAACCGTTGGTAACGTAAAAATGAAAAGATTTGATAACAAATTATTTTTGAGAAGGAATGTTCACAATAGATGAGTTGTGCAATTATCTTTGGTTTCACAAAGAATATATGGCTTTAATTACGATGTTAATACGCTGAAGATGGCCTAAAACAAGGCCGAAACGTTCGTACGTATGTAAGAAAAGAAAAGGATGAATATAATTAGCAAGAAATTCTGTGTTATTCACATACATAAAATATAGATACGTTGTCAACTGCGGTGTGCTCTCAGTTGCCTCTAATTGTGTTTCTTTATTTTATTTTAAACATTGTAAAATAAAGTAAAATAAAATAAGAATTATTTTGCTAAATATAAATTATTTTTATATAACTTTGTATGTCTATTGCACTTATATTTATAAGATCATCTTATAAAATAATTTTTCTTGTGTATTGCTTCTTTTTTTTAACATCGATATGTGTTCGTAAAGAAAGAGTCTAAAATAACATCGATACTAACGTAGCAATGACAGGCATAGATTATTTTTGTGAGTCTATTTATATGCTATACCAATAAAATAATTTTCATAAAATACCTGCTTTTCTGTATGTTTCAACATACTGCCAATAAATAGTATATTATTCGCGCTATACAAATTCCTTTTATAAAAATATATCGATGATATCCATATGCAAATAAGAGAGATTGTGTTGAGGTGTACTCGGTACTCAACATCCAATGTCCATGACGCAAGCTGACGAGATTGACGAGAATGACCCGCTTATCGTTGTAACACGCTCGTCGATTATTCGGCATTAGTGGTATTATCCTCCTGCAATTCCTCCGTGTATAAATTGATCTGGACCGATCACGAGATATCTGCGGCGGTACTTTCGCATCTACAGTAACGAGATGTGTATCGAGACATAATCGGCGTACATAATCGGCGTACATAATCGGATCTACGTTCTTGTAGTTTTTCATTACAGTTGCATGTTATCGTTGCAAGTTTTTTTGAGTCTCCTCTATACTCTATTTAGTCTCGACTGCAAGCTCGACTGTCCATATAATATGGAAAAATTTCGAGTTGTACAGAATTACGTTTAACTACGTATTTTGTAGAAATAATATAGGTAGAAAGATGTCGAATCCAGAAGCTTAATGTTAAGCAATAGTTAATATAAAAAAGTGCACAAATGGAATGTCGAGAACTCTAACGAAATTCTATTATAATGCGTTAATCTCTCTGTTACAATTAGTAAACCTCTCGACTTTCCGAGCGGCTCCGTTTTCGCTTGTTTATAATCAATGCTTTGTTCAATCGAACAAAGTTTGTTTACAGTTCCCAATCACTTCGCTAAATAGCGCTTCGTAAGAAATAACAATAAGATCACTCGGAAATCCAACTTCACAAATTTGTAAGACGGTTTTTTCTATTTTTAAATATATACAGTGAATGCAAAAGTATTCGTATAGAGATAAAATATTTTTTTAAAAAAGTTTATTTTTAAAAAGTATATATTATCCAGCGAGAAACGAGTCATCGAATTGATGTCGAATTGATATCAATACGATGATTTCAACACCAATTTGACGTCGATTCGACGTTTAATTGACGATCATTTCTTGTTCGGTAATTAACAATTTATTTATAAAGAATAAAATAGACTGTATGTTTCTTAAAACTATATATACCAAAAAGATGTGTATTAATCACAGAAAATATATCATCTGAAAAATAAGCGAAAAAATTAAAAGTCGTATTGTTTGAATGCTCAAAAAAATATTTGTATAATCGAGAAATTTAGCTTTTAAAATCAGGAATACGTGCGAAGCTCGTTTGTTTATGTTAGAACAGAATGTACTCATCGTATAAACTTGCTAATTTAATTAATATTTATTTTCTACACAAATAAAACTTTTTTTTTATAAAAAAATTTCCTTGTACAAATACTTTTTGCTCTCACTGTACATATATGAATATTTTTTACTCGCTGCTTTTTCAAAGTCTTCAAAATCTTTTACGATCTCTGCGTAATGTAGGCGGCCAATTTTTCGCTTACGTCACTTACGCGATTCGTCAAAAATTTAATTCGACCGAAGCCAGGTTGGCGCCGAGTCGACACGCGCGTTATTTAATGCAGGCGACTTTCTATTTTGCCAACAACTCCGGCGGTGTGCTTTCTGTCGCGTTCGCTATCGGAATTTTAATCTGTACGCGTATGCAGGGCGCGGCGGATGCGCGTCGCCGAATGCAAAGCGAAACGAGCGCGAGGTACTCGTGACAGAGCGTTTGACATGACGACAATTCCGTCATTACGCTGTCGACGGAATGCAGCACTGTGTGAAAAGCGCGTCCTAACTTTTCGCCCCTTTCATCTTCCCGCATACATTCCGCATCACCATCGATTATTTATTCGGATTAAATGGGAAGGAATTTTACGTTTGAACGCAATCACGTTTATACCGGTGAAGTTGCATTCTTTCACGAATTTTCCGCTCGTCATTACATGGTTCAGGGAATTTATTGCGAAACTACAAAAAAATAAATAAATCGGTGGTAATGGTTTAGTATATTATGTACAACATTCATCAATATACTTGATACAGATATGCAGTATTCCAATATTTTTATTGAATTTAACGATTTTTCGAGATACGTTCTAGTTGAAAAACAAAAATACGATGATTGTTAGTACAAAATAAAATTTCAATCGAATTCGACAAATAATGAGTTATCTGAAACCGGATAAATATGATACTGTAGATATGATTAAAAAATTGTTCGTAAAATTATTCGCAATGTAATGAGATTCATATGACGAGATGAATTTATGCAAAAATAACTGTCTCTTATTTGCGTGAATTTTTTCTTTAATAATTTAAAGCTCGATAAAAATCAGTCTAAATATTAATCACACAGACGATATTTCTGCAATATATTTAAATAAATGTCACGAATGTCAATAATAAGAAAAATTAGAGCAGCTTAAAAAATTTAAGTAAATCAATTACACACGCGAAAAAAAAAATGAAAAGGATCATTTATTAATAATATCTACATTTTTGGCGATAAAGTATCTTCTAAAAAAAATCAAATAAATAAGTTCATCACAAAGGCTAATATAATATCACTTTTAGAAATTTCGGTCACATTATTGCTCGAAAAATGGATTTGATTGTGTTACAATGTATGATTTTCATCGGCTCTCACTGATATAATAAAATTACGCTCTACAAAAGTTTCTCTCACAAAATTACGAAGACAATTACGGTTAATTGCTTGTCTGCGATAATACGTTGCAATACGAGACTCTCTATGATTTCGCATAAAAATTTATTGCTTAAAAAAGAAATAAGCATTTAAAGAAAAAAAATCTAGAATAACGAACATATGTTACATAATATTAATTTATTTTCGATAACGTCGAATAGTCGACGTCAAATAGTCGACGTTCCTTTTCAAAGGGAAGCTAAATGGGTTCGCTGATGCCTAATACACCAAAATTGCACCTTTGAAAAATTCCTTTCGTCCAATTACTCGCTCAATTACCGCCAATTATTCGCCGTATCGCGACGTTACAATACAGGAGCTCCAAGCTTTATGCAAAATCGAACGTTCATGTATGCACCTTCCGTCGCGCATTGATAAGAGCGTGAATTCACGCGATAATTGGGGCTGTCGGTACGCACGTTACAACGCCGATCCATGATGAAAGGTGCACATGAACCGGCATGTACCTCATCCTTCCGTTCGACCTTCGCGTCGCTCTAATTTAAATTTAATTCCGCGCGAATTAAAAGTTTCTCTGTGCATGATCCCTTATGCGTTCTAATCGTAATTGGCTCGCGTCTGTGAACTAGTTGCTTTCGCGTCAATTCATCTCTCGGATGCGGAATATCCCGGGTCTACATCTGGATCGAATCCCGATATATCCCGGGAATACGGTCATACTCGTTACACACTAACAGGTCGCGCGCGTCCACGGTCTGAAATCGCTGAGCTGCGATTTTTATTTCGCACAGTTATATTCCTGGCGATGTAACTGTCGTCTAACGAGCGTGTATTGCGCCTTCACCGGCGATCGTGATTTTGATTCTGCAAGTTTCGTGACATACGAGGATGTAATAGTTCTAATGCCCAAAAAAGCACAAATGTAAAAATTACGACGCGATAAAATTGTGTGTCCAATGTAAGAAAACATGTTCATCTTAATTGAAAGATTGCTTTGTATCCATCATGTTTCCTCATTGGATTAGACTTGATTCTATCGTAGAATTAACAGAAGATTGATATCGCCAGAATAATATTGCAATGGACCACGAAAAACATGTGCACACTATTAAATTCATAATGTCAAATTATACTCAATTTGTGTTATTTATAATCACTTTTATGGGTCGCCATTATTCCTACTGAATATGTCGTTAATTTAACTAACACAATGGAATTAAATAATTTAACTCAAGAAAAATTGTATTAAATTTGACTCAAATTTAGTTTATTATTTAGTGCATACGTTAATATAGACGTTGAAACTAATCTCAAAAATGGATTGATTTACATTCTGATACACATGGAAGTTAAAAATAATGAAATGTTATTTTACTTAATAGATTGAGTTACCACTGTTTCTTTGTCTGACAGTGCATGTCAAAATTACAGGAATTGATAGAAAACGTAACTCAAGCGACACCAAATGCTACGAAAAACAAAGTTTTAAGGATGCTTGAATAGCAGCTAAAAGTATTACCACAAAAATCATTATCAATCATAAAATTTTGATGGGTTTGAAACTAACTGCAGTAAACAAAACAAGAAATAATTTGGCTTATACTGTCCTATTTTGCCTCAGTTTTAGGTAAACAACTTTTAAATGAGTAAGTAGATTCGATTAAACTCTTGCATAAATATTTATTAAAATTTTAGTAGTGTATTAAAAAAAATTGATTTAATCCGTCTTGATTAAAATCAACTTAATACCTACTAGTTTTTTATTAAATTTTCAAATATGTATTACATAATTTTGCTTCAGAATCAAGACAAACAAAAGAAATAATTTTTAAATTATTTAATTAATAACATAATTGTACTAAAATTTTTAAAATATAATAATAGCATAATATCTATAAAATTTTTATATTTCTTAGTAATACTTTAATTGAAGTGTGACATATATCCTTACAAAAAACTGCGTAAGGAGTTTTTTAAAACGATATATGTCACACCCCAAGGCAAATTACAAAGATAAAAAAAGCTCTAGATTGTCGTATACATTTTATTCAATTATGGCTAAAGCTGCCATGCGATTTAGAGAGAGTCTCTTTTCGATTGAAACGTCACGAAGATATCGCATGGTATCAGTTATAGGTTGGAATTTTGGGCAAAATGCCGCGATGTGATTCGGCGTTGTCGACTATCTGTGCGGCAATTCGTATCGCGGGCATGTCGGCTACCCCAGCACCGAAATAAAACCGGCAAAAGGGAACACTGCGGCGGCCCACGCGCACCCTTTTGTCCGGGAGATCGCGATTCCATGCACGTAGACGCGATACACGCCGCCCGCGAGGATGAGGTGGTTTTCCCACCCCGCGGGAGGGGGTGGTAAAAGCATTGTGTCCTCCGAAAGTAGCTCCCGGTCTGCAGTCGACAGGAAGCCCAAGAATACCGAGAGAATAATCTGGTACGGGCGTAAAGGGGAGAATCGTGACGAGAAGGGAGGAGCGGTCGCGTGACCGCGCTACTTCCGGGAGGGAAGAAAAGCCGCCAAGGTTGCGGGCGGCGATACTTTCGCGAGAAACCCCCGAAGGGTCGGCGATAAAGTTACACGCGGAGGAAAGAGAGCGTCTGTGGAGATATTTTTTGAGCGAGGTGTATTTCATACTTGTGAGGATAACAGTGCGTGCTGGAGGTGAGATAAGTCGAAGTTTGATACATGATGACCGATCGCATTAGGAATGACGCCAGTGATCGCGTGCGGTACTACCATTACTTCGGAAGCGTGATAATGCGAATTTTTCGAGTGAGTGCAAAATCGTGGATATGTGCAAATAATTTGTAGTATGATAACGCTAAACGATCTCATATTTAGCAGATACAGAAGCTAACGAGAAAGAAAAAAATGAGAGACAGAGACAGATAAAATGACGATTAATAGTATTCCGTCACGTAAAAAAAATTAATTCAGTGGTGCAGCAAACCTATAACTTACTGCGCGAATTCAATATCTGTAACTAAGATTTGATGGTTTAACAAATCGCTAATGTTATTCAGCTGTCAACTTTGCTACTTTAACATAGAAAATTGACTGTCTGTATATTACGACTGTAGATTTGCTGAATTAGTGAAGTTTTCAGCTGTTTTTTTTCCGTGTAGGAGTCCTTTAAGGACGTATAGGAGAAAGAAAAAATGAAGAATGAAAGCAAGAGATAAAAAAGTATAAAGATACAAAATAATACAAATGAAGATATAAAGACAAAAACTACAGATTATGGCTACGTTTACACCGTGTGCTTAATCTGCAACCATAGGCTATACGATGGGTGTCTATTTAATCTATAGGTTAAACAAGGACACATATTAGGTCGTGGACTAAGCGCATGGTGTAAACGTAGCCTAGAAGAGCAAAGAAAAAAAACAGAAAATAATATTGTGAGTAGAAAACAAATGCGAAAAATTGAAGTAAATTGTGAGAATTAGCATGGGGAGAGAGAGAGAGAGAGAGATGTGAAATGATAGTAAAATGATAGGATGCGAAAAAGCTGACTCAGTTATCTCTATCTCTCTAGGATAAGAGAAATCAAACAAAATTTTCGTTTGCAAACTTGGGTCGCCGAACAGGTGTAAAGTAAAAGATAGGCGACGACGACGGTCATGGCGGTCGCTCGCAGCGAGATCGCGCGACACGCATTTCTAACGAGGGTGCATTTGCAGGGCACGTAGATGGCGAAACACACATCTGTATGTAACGTATGCAGCTGGTCGCAACCGTTGCGCGATGTTTGTCGCGTGTATTGTAAATGCTTTCATAAGGTTACACGTGCTTGCCGTCTCTACCGTAAGCAGCTTTCGTGTCGCTGTAAGTAATGACGAGGATATCAACGGCGGGTCGAAAAGGTGAGCCAAGTCGTAAGGTGAATTGAGGTAAATGCGCTTGTATTCGTTCCGTTGCAAACGAAGAAATTGCACGGGAAAGAGAAAACGTTCCGCGCAAACGGTAGAATCCTGATCGCTCTTAGTGCTCCGTGAACTTGTTCTGTAATTTTCACGATTTATCGTTACCTATTCTCGAGTCGAATAATAAAACGTACATTATAGAAAAGTACATTAGAACTGTTGCAAGTAAAATGTAAATTTTAAGTCGCGTCACTGAAAGGCGAAAATATTTTTTGATGAAATACGAAGATTAACACTTTGTATAATCCACTGTCGTGCGAGTGCAAATTTTCCTGGAATTTAATTCCATTTTTTTTTCTGTTGCAGCTTCGTGGATTGCTCGAGAAACGGGATAATACGAAGTCCGAGATGCAATTAATTACTCGTTTGTCGATATTACGCTGGACGCAATTTTTCTGGCGGAGACATTTGATTGACGTCCGTACCGCGCCATATAATAATTCACTTTTAAGACAGTCTTCGATCGACTAATTTCAGTTAACGTGTCTTTTTCCTCTCTGTAACACTGAAGGAAAATTAATGTTATTTATATCGCATTTTTGCGTTAAGCTGAGATACCTCCTTTAAATTCTTTAAAGCACAAAGTGCATGACTTCTAAAGATAATAATAAGAAATCATTTATTATAAGTAACCTAAAGATTTGTCGGACAAATATTATATATTAAACGACACACAATAAAGTGAAAAATTAAATTTAGAATTGAACAAAGATACCAGTTAAAGAACGCGAAGCTAAACTTTCCGATATACATACATTATTATCTATTCACAAACAGCATTAAAAATTGTAATGAAAGTAGAACTTGTACACTTTTGCACACGCAGTCTCATAAAAATTTAGTCCCTCGAAATCATCTCTTTCGAGAATATTTAACGTCATATCCATTGTGAATTGCTGGTATGTCAAAGGTATATTTAGAAGCATATTTCCTCACATTTTTCCACTGATATACGCGCCTGCTTCCATTTATACAAAGTCATTCGACTGCGTAGCGTAACACCGGATACTAGCGCAATGAAATTATTTAACGGCCAGCTAGTAGCGTGCTGTAAACAATACTCGGAAATTCGCATTGCAATCTGCTTGGACAAAGGGCCGTTCGGCTACATCAGGGCCTGGACGATGTGCTTTTATTGCCCGGCATCGGGGTAGCCAGTTGACCATCGACCATGAACGAACCGCCTCTTTCTGGTCGTCTCTCGCGGTGCTTTCGTCAGCAAGCCGCTGGTGTGTCGCTGCAATTGTATATCAGGTATGCGGCACTTTTTCAATAAATCCATTGTCGTTTAACGATCGAGCGGTTGCTAAAAGGACGATTATACGGCACACGGGCGCTATTTCGCGTTCGAGTTCGCTATCCCGGCACGACATGAGAGTATCCTATTGGCTATCTATTGTTCTCTGGTACACACTTCGTTACGAATTCTGATTTTATTACTTAGAACTCGGAAGAGAAGGACGAGATTTCATGTACGAGAGCACGATTTTATTGCCGAGCTTGTAAACTGTACGATGGGTAGATAGAATTTATTTCGAATCTCCGGAACAAGCCTCTTCAGTAGAATAGTAATTCTCAACAATATCATCTAATTGATAAGTTGGATATAACAATATAAAGCTCAAAACTTTGATATTTATTCAAGAAGATATAAACGGATAATGTGCCTTTGAAATAGCTACTTGTCTGAAGTATTAAATCAATCATTTCTATCTAAATTTTATTCTTAATTGATATCTTTGTCAAAATTATACCTTGTTATTGCTTTTAACTTATTTTGCCGAAACATTTATTTTGATCTACTCGCTGTTATTGCACCCAACCTTTCAATTGTCGATTGTAATAACAAGTAAAATTTAGAGCGTTTTCAAGCGCGACGATAAAATTGGGACAACGCTACGGCAAAAACTGAAGAGTCATTAAAAAGTTTCGATTACTCTCTCCTTTAACTTTACACTTTTCATTTGTAGGCAGGTGCGAAATAAAACCGCAAAGTGCAAAGTACAAAGTGCAATGTAAAAAAAGCAGAGAAGTTTTATGAAACAGGGCGACCGTAATCAATATTATTCGAAATCGCACGAAATTACAAATACAATACGTAACAGAATCGGAATTGCATTCGGAACGAATAATCTTTTTACGATACCACGGGGTAAGCCGTGATTTATATCTATCGGAAAATGATTTTCTTAACGAGACGTTCGACGTCGCTGGATTTTAAAAAGTTCTAGCGGCACAATGGAACGTGCTGTATCCATTAATCGGCGGCATAATGCATCGATAACGAAGAGGAAATAAGAAACCGGGCTATTACTAGGCGTAATCTACGGCTGGAACTTACTTTCCGAGACTCGAGGATCGAAACGACTTCGGGGATAAGGAGCCATTCTTCCACTTTGGAGCCAGAAAAGTTCGTAATGGGAATACGATTAAATTGCAGTTGGATTGCTAGAAAAATATTGCCATGCGATGCACGAGAAGGTCGTTAATCTCTTACGGAATTCAAACAACGCTCGAACATTACGCTTAAACACATTACTTCAAAGACTTTTATATGCCTATCCAAGAACTCTTGTTCGTATATTAGTAGAACATTTATTGATCTTAATCGCGCGTTTTATAGTTAGTATTTAATATGAATCTTTAACCCTTAGTACACACGATTGGGTCATTCGTGTCCTATATATTTTTTTTCTTCGAAAAATAGGCACATCAAGTAATTATACAGTTGGCAAATGTATGTAATTTAAATTTAATACATTTCATACATGTCCCTAACAGTCTACTCAAATTTTTGTATTAATTTAACCGAAGATGAATGTGTTGGAAAGTAACACAAATATTACGTAAAAAATTAACACAAAAAAATGTAACACTGACACAATTTGTAAGCAATCATATTTTTTCATTAAAATCAACATTTAAGTATGATATGTTAAATTAATACATATAATATTTTATTCATTCATCTTAGAATTTACGTTTTTACAATATACATTATTTTATATAGTATATATTATATATTATTTGTTCATTTATTTATAAACTGTATTATTTTGAAATATTAAATATCAATTTAACACGAAATATTCAAATAATATAATCACATTATATTAAATTAATAATAATGTACTAACAGATATACACTAAAAAATCGACACAAAGTTAAGTTAGTTTAACAAAAACTTGTCATAAAATTAATTCACTATATGTAGTAAGAGTTAAGTATGGATGCATGTGGGAGAATATCATTTATCACGAATTTTTCTATAATGTCAAAAAAGTATTTTTTTTTTGTAATACATTGTAGGAATGAAAAAATAACTAAATTAAAAGAATGATGATTTTATATCGAATGTAAATCGATTCGCACAGCTATAATCGTATGCCACATTTGTGGATAACGAATTTGTTCATAAAACCTACATTAAAACAAATTGCTTCGCTTTTACCTAGATCATATTTTTTACCTATACCTACTTATTAATGTACGCGGGTGATAATAATAGAATTATACGCCACCAGAATAACTGACCGCATATCAAACCAATTATAGGATATCGATTTTCCTTTTTCCTTCGAGTGCTTTCATACACAGTTCTCGATAATGCTTCTTTCTCGAGCGAATTATTGGCAGGTTGCTTCCTTTCGACAAATACAATATCCTTATATCTTTGTAATAATTACTTCACGTAGTTTCAGAGCTAATCCGTAAGAATACGAGCATATAATTTAAAATATCGACATATTAACGTTATCTTTTACGTTTAACTTCTTCACTATATGTCTAATTTATTACTATGAAGAAAGTAGTTAATTTCATCTTCTAAATCACGATTTGTTCCTCAGTTCCGATATAAAATAATAAAATGCAAAATGTCAACGTTTAAAAGATATGTGAAGCTTTTTGACATTCTTCGCACGTTTTTGGGAATTTTATGAATGTTCTATGAGAATCTTTTTAGCGTTCAATTTAACCTCGCCTTTACGGCGTCTCTTCCATCCATCTGCCATGCTGGTTCAAGTTTGGATGCCCGGTCCCTGAAAGTCAAAGACAAGTGCGACATGCGGCGCCGCGCCATTCGTATGCTACTTTTCACTTCGGCAACAAATATGAAGCCGATGTACCGGCTGACACCGACCCGAAAATCTTTTGCGATTCCGATCCCCTCTCTCATCCCACGTATATCCGCGCTCTTTTTCGCTTCAGGATTAGTTGGAAAGTCGAGAGCTACGATCGCTACGTGCTTGAAATAGGAAAGTCCATCCATATTCTTTTCGCACTCGTCTTTTTCATTTATACGGGGAGAACGCCTCTGCATAAACGTGCCGAAATTTATGGCCGCGAAGAGTCTCATTTCACCCCCTTTCGGTTCAGAGGAAAGTGAGCGCCACCCAACAATTCTCCTTGTTGGTCCCTCCCTTGTTCTCCAAAACGATAATTAATTATACGCGAATCGAATTTCTCGATCTGCCGAGACTCGGCTCCGTGGAAAGGTTCGAGATTTATTTTGCTCTCTCACATCGAATGAAAATCTCAATGGTCTTTCTCTTTCCATTAAATTATTATAATTGCTTCTGTGTACCTCTAGCAGCTGGGACTTTAATTTTAATCACTGTTTCAGAGAATCACTCTCTCTGATGAATTTAGAATTCATTTTTTCATTAACAAAAACATCGAGAAAAATCATGGTATAATTTTCTACTTCTTTAAGATAACATATTTGAAACTTTAAGCATCTTTAAATTGAAATAAAATTAAATTAAAATTTTGTTAAAATAGAGTTTGTTCAAAATTTTTATTTTGAGATTATATTTTCATCACATATTACTTATAGATATATATAGAAAACATAATAATGGTAATATTTTATATCACTGATAGGCAGGAATAATATTTGATAATACTTATCTTGAGATAGAATAAAAATCAATATATTTAAATGCATTTACTCATTACAGTTCAAAAGTGCAGAAATATATAGAATTTCAAGAAATATAAATTTTGAAATTAATTTACGATGTCATTTTCATCACGAAGGAACGGCCGGTGCATATGTTGCGAGTTAGGACTTAGTACTTAATTAGTTGACTCTGTTATATTCCGACCGCTGTAACCTATATTAAATACCCACGTTTAATCGTCGTGACGTTTCTCAATTTAGCTGCTGCAGTTTGTAAAGCTTTCAGTCCCGACACATAGAGATCAATCGACTTTTGCGTTGACATTAATATATTAATAAATGCATCGAAGATAATATATCAGATCCGATTTTAAAATGAGATGCTTTGGCAAATTTGTAGACTTTAGAAAACGTCCCGTTTCTCATCCATTTTAAATTTAAAATATCTCTAGATATTCACGTGAGGTAGAGTGCGTTTATTTATGTTCCCTCGATATTCGATTCGCTGATGGTGCGACGAGATCAATCTCAATCGACGTTTCACAACCGGAAAATATCGTGCTGTCCACAACGTTAATCGAGTTGCTATCCGATCATTCTCGATCAGCAACTGCAAGCCCCAACGAACACCAAATTAGCAATTATCTTTACATAGCTTCGTATGCACTGAGAGAAAAATGTCGAAGTATTGCAAAGCAAATGTTACTTATGAAATTTGATTGTGATAACGAAATATACATTTCTGTGAAATATATCTTATTTCTGTGAAATATATTTCATTAATTACAAAAAAATAAAATAGATGGCTTATTTGCTAGGAATAAAATTTTATTTTACCCGTATTTAAATATAAATATTTATTTCAGTGAAATAAATACGAGTATATTTCTCACAAATATATTTTTAGGTATCTTTTTCTCAGTGTACAGATCCGTTCATTTCGTACGTTTGACAAACGCATTCTCGGAGAAGAGGAATGGTTGTTGTGAACGGCCATAATAACATGTAACGTTGCGATAAAACTTTGTTAAACAACCAGCAAGCCTGGATTTGTCACCGCAAGCGCAGCCGCGGTGTATTTGCATACGGTTGACATGGTTGGCCACAACTATGCTTTATCCGCGGCTATCAATATTATTTACGTTAGCTTTCATTTAATAGTTCGATCAACCTATATAGACAGAATAATTAATGCGATCAAATTAATTATCATTTATTAGCTTATATTGATTGCTTAATAACTTCTTTCCGCGTTATGATACAGTTTTTTTTTCCGTTTAACTTTAATTCATTATACCATAAAACAGGTTTATGCAGGATATTTTGAAAAGTATACGGAAAAAACGATTTTGCTGAAAATAGCGATTTATCTAAAAATTGAACTAGAGCGTAGTTCGAAAAGTTCTCGGCCTGACACAAAAATGACGCTACAAATATCAAACGTATAATTTTTAACAAGTTTGATCCTGCGCGGGCCTACTATTATAACATTTCAGACAGATGAGTTCATTGATTTTTTTCTCGGTCATCTAAAGCAACCAACTTTCGGTTCTATTATAACAATGCACTCGTTCACACTTCTTCAGTTGCAGTCGCAAAATTGCATGAATTGCACTTCGAATTGATTCTGCACGTACCGGATTCACTTAGCCCTCGGTTACTTTTTCCTCTTTCCAAACATGAAGAAATAGCTCGCAGGAAAAAGATCTGGCTCAAATACGGAAGTAATCGATAAAACTAACGCTTACTTTGAAGGCTTAGAGAAATCGTATTATACAGACGGTACGAACGAGTTAAAATATCGCTAGAATAATGTAATAATGTTGAACTAAAAGGGGATTATATTGAAAAATAAAAAAAATTTTGCCAAAAATTATGCCAAGAACTTTTTGAAACTACAGATATGAAGATAATTTTGTTGGACTATAAAAATAATTACGTAGACGCTCAAGCAATGCGACAAAAAGTTTTGATATTCTGAGAACCAATTTGAACGTTTTATGTACTTTGATATCAAAATTTTTAGATTTAGATTTCAACAAAACCGTTTTTTCAGTGTACCGTCTTAATTCTGATACCATTTTAGGGTGATAAATCCGTATAATCGATGAAATTATGTTTATAAATTTGATTTATATATAAATTTCGATAACAATAAGATAAAATAAGCAAAAAGAGCGTGAGCTGTTTACCTACGACATAACGTTACAATTACGTTACTTCATCCTTTCTCAGCAAGAAAATGGTAACTCTCAACTGACGGTCTTACGAGCATCTGAGAAGAGAATGTTTGCCTCTATTGTGTGGCACATCCTCGCGTTAAGACGCGTACATGAAAAGTTGTTGAGATAATATAGCACAGTTTTGCGACACTTGGCGCGGTAGGATAATAACAGTACAGTATGTTTTGTTCAATTTTATATATTGCGAATTCATATGAAAATCGTCCGCGTCATACGAAATGTGAATGCACGTCGCCGCTTCCATTTCGTCGAGATGATATTTTTACAATTAAGTCTGCCATGAAAACCCTCGGAGGTTCGCCAGCGGCGGCGTAGGTAATCGCTTTCAGTTCATATTTGCACGATATTACGGACACCGTGTTACTTTCTCCTCGCGAGAGTCGCGAGAAGCGAGAATCGCGTAATTCGCATGATCGGATACGATCGCGGCTCGAGATAGAGCTTCCCTTCGAGCGACAACGTTACAGTAGCGTCGCGATTTTCCACCTCGATTGTTTCCGTGAAACAACGTTAGCCGAAACGTTTGTTTTCGTATGCGCTGCTGTCCATCAGAAACTAAAGGGGAATCAAAATAACTGGCGATTTCTCTGCGGCCTTTGTACTCGGCGTACAGTTTCGATTAATCCCAACGAATGCCGAAGCCCGGTTATTTCGATGCCGCAATCAAAAGACTCGCGTTCCGATACACTACTAAAAAAAGCACGAAAACACGATCCTAGGAACGAAATGTAAAAAAAAAGGATTGCCGATGTTGATATCAAACGAGCAAGCTTTTGATAATCGATTTAGCCGTGCTCGCTATCTGGATACCTTTTTCCCACCCCTAAAAGCAATTATTTTTAATTGTTTTTCAGTAAATAGTTACTACATAACATGAACAGCCTTTCGGTATACACATTTATTACACGTTTACTATCCGTTTTTTTTTTTTTTTTAATAATATATGTACATTTTTTAAGGTTTTGATATTTTTTGTGGCATAACTCGAAACATAAAACTGATTTATGTTCAGTGTAAAGCCACGACAAGTAATCATCTATCATTGCCAAGAACAATAATCACAATTACCGTAGTTGTACGTACATAATGGCGAACATTTCGACGATTGCAGTACAATGCTTGTAATTTTCACACTGTAAAGCGACAGTACCTAATTAGATTCGATTAGATTCGATCAGTATTCCAGTGAACCATTCCAGTGAAATGCAAGACACAAGTTTTTCACCATTAGATGAGAAACTGTAGAGCGGATCCCGCAAAATAGTTTCCATTCTTCTATCTTCTTTTTTCTCCGAGATAATTAGACGTATTCAAATGAACCCGGAAATCCTTTCACGTTGTAACTTCAAGTGAATTTTGCACGTGCTTCGGCTAATTTTTCCTTCGCGGAGTGCGAACGTCATGTATCTCGAGCCACTGCAATTTGTGAATTTTTTCCCCTCCGTCGAGAGGCGAATTCAGAAACGCGTAAAATTCTCTTTGTTATTAAAACGAAAATCTAAATTATTTGGATTACATGTAGAGATGTGCAAAGAGAAAAATATGTATATTAGTCATATTCCTGCTTATATAAAATATATAAAACAATACATAAACATAAAAATAATATTCTGTTATATGTATATTATTATTACTATAATTAACATTAGTGCATAAAGTAGATACACTGAAAAAAAATATAATCAATTTTAACAAGTATTTAGTTCAATACTGCCAACTAAATATTTATTAAATATAAAGATATGTGTTTATTTGATACAAGAAACATTAACTTGATTTAATAATTATTCCTTTTACTGAACAAATATTTATTTACTGTAAGTAAATGTTTAGTTGGCAGTATTGAACTAAATATTTATTAAAATTGACTATATTTTTTTCCAGTTTACATACAAGTTAATATCAATTTTGCGAAACCTAATATTTTTCTTATTCAAAGTCGGAAATGAGAAGGAGACATTCTAAGCTCTAAAATAATTAAAAAAGCAATTCATTAATTCAAAAAATTACAGTTTATATAGGCTGTGTTCCAAAATTCACTGGCAGTGCTGGAAATGTATAGTATACGTGACGTAAACTGTAGATTTTTAGCGCTGGCAGTGAATTTTGGAACACAGCCATAATAACAGAACAACATAATGATAACCTTCTCTCCCCTGAAAAAAAATGAACCCAGAAAAAACAGTGAAATTATTAAAAAAATTGTAATATAAAAACAGAAAATAAACGTAGCTGATAAAATATCAATATAAAATCGAATTTAATATAAAATATATAGGTATATAACAATAATAATTATGAAAATAAATAATAGTGAGCAACAAAGAGTTAAAAATTAAATATCTTATATCAATGTGTTACATATGATACTTTTTTTCAGTTTTTTTAACGTACATAATAAAAGAAAAAAAATATCCGTCTGTCTTGCTGTCTTGCTGCGTTCTATTGCAGTAACTCAAAGATTCATGCGTTTAAATACGTGTCAAAGTCGATCTGACCTGACCTAGAAGAGTCTGGTGGAGTGATATGTTGTTCGCGAAATTGCGGATGAAACGTGGTGCGAACGAACGGTGTTCCGAACTGCAAAACTTCCAAATGTGTATCTACGGTCAGTTAGTGTATCGCCCGCCTGCGGTCTGGGGACCTCGAAACTTTCCTCGAACAAACTTTATCGCTGCCGATTTTTCACAACTTCCACCCGTCAATGGCGCGACACGCCCATGGGAGACGAGAAAATCGTCCGGTTTGCCGAATCTTTAACGATGGCAGTGGATATAGTACGCGACAAGTGGTTGGCACGAACAAAAGAGGTTCTGCCATCATGAGAAATCACATTCTTTTATTCCTGGGAGTATATTGGATATTATTTAGGAAACTGTATTTTCATGGGCGTATCCAGAATTTTTTTCAGAGAGGGAGAGAGGGTTAACAATTCTGTTATTACATAAACAGTAATTTTTTGACTTAATGAATTTTTTTGAATATTTTGAAGAGCTTATAATGTCTTTTTCTCATTCCTCACTTTGAATGAGAAATATTAAGTTTCGTAAATTAATTTTTTTTTCGAATAAAGCGTAGGCACAATACAGTAGGTAATTAAAAATGAAATATGTAATTGTGAATGGAGTATTCATTAATATTTCAGCGCATATTCTGTTTTTCTGCTAAAAATATTAAGAAAATTTTCCTCATATATCAGATACTTTATTAAAACTGTAACTAACGGAAGTTTCCGAAAATATTTGCATGATCGTAAATAAAGGGAGAGGAGGGGGTAGAAAAAAATATTTCATGTGACAACAAAAAACTCAGAGTCAAAAGTAAAGTTATATTTTTTATAATTATAATGAAAAAAATTAATAAAAAATTTTGTAGGGAATTAGAACCCCCTCCCCCTTCTCTTACGCCTATTTATTTCTACTTAAAACGGCGTCTGATGCAATGAAGCTTTTAAGGTGTAAAACTTAAGCTTTAAACCCCATAGTCATTATTCTTTTCACATTCGACTATAATTGATTAACTTTTTACGGCTGGAGACTTAAAAGCTTAAGTTTTATGCTGCAAAATCTCATTGTAGATATCACTTTACGTAATGTAGAAAATAAGAATACGTCGCCAACGAACAAAGCTGTGACCGTAGATTTTAAATTACTAAACTTATCGCAAGCAAAAATGAGTGCATTAATTATTCCCGTTGATACTTTATCGAAACAAATTTTGTCAAGCGTTTGTATGCAAAGATTAGCCGTGAGAGGGATCAGATTTGCGTGTGTGCAACCGATTATTAATTTCGATCGTGAAAGGGACGTTGGACGAATCTCGTCTAATGCGTGCACGTATTACATACGCATTCGGAAATTAGTACGAGCACGTGCGAATACGTCCTGTACCTATTTAGTTAGATTAAATCAATGGAGGATCGGCCGAGAGATAGGTCAATGTACGAAAATCCACGAACGCGCGCAGCAGTCGCATTATGTCCCCGGAACATCGTAATCGCATTAATTGCATTGACCGACACTGGGAGCACCGGGTGCACAAACGCAGTCGGATGCGGCTGGGAATTCGCTGCGGACAAGTTCGGCGACGGAAAATTTCCAATATTTGTTTCGCGCTCCAAGTTGACAGGCCCCATTCCGAATTGATGGCGACCGTATCGAGTGCCGCTGCAGCAGAGATGAATTCAGTTGTGGAACAGATCGTTCGCACCAAATATCCACAATTGTTCGTAGTTCGCGGTGCTACTTTTTGCGAACGTGGTCAAATAAACTTTAAAAATATGCTTAAAGTATTTAAAGTAAACATTCCACTTACATGGAAAGAATGGTTTCGTGCTAAGTATCTAAAAAATTAGCTAAACGCAGATCTTAAAATAATTTTATTAGAGTACTAGCAAAATAATTATGTAGGAGATTTAAATCAGTTGCTAGACTGTTAAAATTTTTTGTAGTGTTGCTCATCATATTTGAGTTTTCTACATTATTATTTTGATAATGGTCTAATAAGATTATTTTGAGATTTGCATTTAGCTAAAATTTTAGATATCTTAGCAAAATCATTCTTTCCGTGCAAATAGGATTTTTATTTTAAATAAAATTATTTTCATATCTGGATCTAAATTTTTTAATACTTCAAGAAAAACGTTTGTGTAAAATATGACGTCTTATTTGTTAAGGATACATATGCGAGAATGTGAACAAAGATGTTTTGGAAAAATTATTTACAACGATTAAATGTCAATCGGTTTTGTGGACTCTTCTCATGTGACAAATATGCAGTCGCGGTGATGATAATACGCTTATTTCTAAAGCGCAGGAACGCATAAAGATCGGATTATCGTTGAAATCATGTGAATGAAAAGTATATTCGCGCATCCGATTCGTATTCAATTTCACTGACGCTCACACGGCATATTTGAATCGATCGCTCGCGCTAATATTTATGATTCGGAGATATGATCAACCGTGATTAAATTAAATTCCTGTAAATCAACGATGCATTTCCAAAGCGTAGCCGAATACGAATATATCATAGTACACATTGTCGATTGCATGGTAGTTTTATGAAAGAAGAATGTAATGATGTAATGATCATTATCTCTGTAACATAATCTCTGTAACATTGTTGAATAATTCAATAAAGAAATAGTTCGTAATAATTACGAAAAGAAACAAGTTAGAATAAAATGTTTATATATCTGTGTTGAGAGGTGAGAGAGAAGAGAATTGAGAAAACGGAATTTGTACTGAATCTCGATTTCGCGACACGAAAGCTATATAAATAACCGATTTGTGGAACGGATCGATGATTAAATAATTCCTCGGTCACATCCCTGATGAATACAAGTTGAAAAACGAATTGAATCAGTATTTACTCAATAATTTCGTGTCGACCAAACAAAATTAATCAGACGTGGAGATTAAAATACACACACACATCGCAAATTTTTATTTTTAAATCAACTAAATACGAGAAGCGCCAATAAGCGGTCAAAGTTATAGGTATGTTAGACTAATATATATACGTATGTATTTTAAATAAATATATCTCAGAAATATGATTGCGCGCCGATAACTTTCGGACTTTCAACATAATTTAAAATACTAATAATCTCCCCAAATTTAATTAGATCGTTGATGAATTCAACGCAAATGATTGATTTGATGCTATTATTTTAAAACCTGTAAAGAATTTTTGTTTTTAAATTATTTTTAAATTTATTTCATTTAACGCGCAATGATTTAATTAAATGTCAAGTGTTTAATATTCTAGCTACTAAATATGTTTGATAATAACTAATTACTTGTTCTCTTAGGTACACAGGGACGTGCTGAAGATAAGACGACACTGTCTACGAACTCAAGCGTGTCCTCTTAGCACTTAAGTAGTTGCATGAACCTCATAAGCAGTATTCATGACGCTGTTTACTTTACAGTGATATAAGTAGTATAAGTGATGTAAATATAGTATGTACTACCAGAAACTCTCCTAAACAAGATGAATTTAACAAGAGCAGAACTGTTCAGATAAATTTGTATCAGCTTCCGGCGATCATTCTGATTGATTAAAATTTTATGTAACTCTCAATTTCTCTTAATCAACTGACAGTTCCAGTCCGAATTTAAACAAAAAAAATTCTATAGTTGCATTAACCTTATTTTCATTTATATAATATATAGAAGTTAAAATTGATTAAATTATTTCTGTCGCTTTTAAAAGTTCGGTTTATGAGAAAATGGCAATTATACATATAATAATATGTGATATATTTATTTCAATAAATAACTTTTCTTTTTTTTCTACATTATTATAATCAAAGAAATAAAAAAAGATAGGGAAGGAAAAAGAGATTTCAAATCTGGGTCGAGGCATATAAATATAAAAAAAAACTATCAGAGACAAATGACGTCGGTGAAGTCGCGCGTAAAATATTGCAATACGAGTTTAGAATACCGCTAGCAAGATAAGGTGATGTCGCTCAAATAAGAGCTGCGTGCAATTTGCGTGCAAGCTCTCTCTTCTATAAAGACGTCGATCGTCTAAATCAAATGATGTTTTACCTCGCGATTGAGCGGCTTCGCCAAAGTGATGACACCGGTACGCGGGTTGACGACGAAATGGTCCGTGAGTTGTATGCCATATTTCACTGGCGATCCTTCGGGATCGTGGCCCTTCAGGACGAATACTTCCGTCCCGACCTTGGTCGATTCCGAAAGTGGCAAGCCCGTAGGATATCCTCCGGCTTCCAGGATAGGTGGCTCGTTCACGTTGTTACCCGCTGGAACAACAAAAAAGAAACGTTTGTTTTCGAGAGTTTCTTGTGGTTGGCCATACTGATCACCCACACGCCCGGAGAATTTCTTCCTATATATCTTAGCATTTATTCCTCTCGTTATCACTCCCCTTACATGCTGCGAGCTGCGTTCGCTCGAAACGAAATATTTAGGGTGTCCCGAAAGTTCATTCTATCAAAACGTGTACAGTTTCTGAGTTATTAAACTTTGAGAAAATGTAAAAAAATTGAATAATATTTTAGAAACACATAAAAAGTTTATTCATTTATCATTAACTTATTATAGAAGTTTTATTTAGATTAGAACACATGTTTGAAAAACAAGTCAAGAAGTAAAACATTAATTGTCATAATTTGCATTATTATATTTTATTACTTTCTTTGTCCGAAGATGTCAATTATTTGGCCCTACACTCGTATTTCTCTTTTAGTCGACAACACGTTAATATTTGCACGCAAAAAATATTTTGCTGTTGCAGCTAGAATTATAGTTGTTTTTTATATCTGATAGAAAATTATGTATCATACGCATAGAATTTATAACACAAATCTAAATTCTATCTCTGTCGTCTATATGATTAGATGCAATACATATCTAATATCGCAGTACCTGCTAGAAATTTATCTATTCCAGCTATTTTCCGTACTTGGATAATTTTCGCTGTAACTGCAAGATCACTTTTTTGAGTGTAAAACGTTCGATTTCTACGATGAAGGTGATAGAGTAATCAGAACTGTGTATTAGTCATTCCGTGAGTCAGTGAATTCAATCATTAAGTATGTACATAGTGTTGGGGTCGCGCATTTATTGTACATAATCGCTGTCGGATCGATTTAGATGATTAAGGCTACACGAGCTAAGTAGATTATGATTGATGTATCCGTTGCGCGGAAATCGATTTTTACCCGCCAATATCGTCCGCCGGACCTGTCGATAATCAATTTCGTTGCGAGATCCGGAGCTTAGTGTTTTCATACTCCTTTTGCGACAGGCGCAATCAATACGGAAATCCCAATTCAGTGCGTTGAACAAGAAAATATATCGCGTCGTCAGAGAAGCTTTCCCAGTTCTTATATCACATTATATCATTATATCGTTTGAAGACGAGAACAAGAGAAAAGAATGCTTTGTCACAAGAGACAAATGCTTCGGAGAATGGATTCTTGAGCTTAAAACCTAATAACTCTTGTATTTCTCAGCGAAAGAAGAAACTATCGAATTATTCATATCTAAGGAAAGCATTTATATTACGTATTCTTTTTCTGAAAAAAAGAACATCGATATTTTGCACTGTATACTTGAATGAAATGTCTTTATTCCTCGTGTACATACATATTTCCAAATCGTTCGTTTTAAAGAGAAATCTTTCACATTTTTTCTTACATTCGTGTTAAACGTTTAAGCAGATGATATTATGGCCACGTGGAAAGAACAATTTGGTTGAAGTACCTAAAAGTTTAGCTAGAAGATCTGAAAATAATGTTATTGGATTATCAAAATAGTTTTAACATAAGAATTTCAAGCATAATGAGCAATACTGCAAAAAGTTTTAACATTCTAGAAGCTAATTTTAGTGTCCTGCATAATTATTTTGATGACCCAAAACAAGATTATTTCCTGATTTGTAGCTTGCTAAATTTTTCTATACTTCAGCAAAACCGTACTTTGCGCTCGATATTCATAGTCGTTTCTTATTTTAAGACTATTTAAATAATGTTTTAAGATGCTAATATGGTTCTATGGCTTATGTCAGATTAAAACGATCTTGAATATAAGAATTGACTACGAATACCGGCCTATATTATCTAGAAAAAATTGCAGTGAAAAGCATGTCTTTTTATCTTTCTTGTAATTATTTTCGCGGCATGAAACTGTAAATTAAAGAAAAAAAAAAACTCAGAATCAAATTATCGACGAAACAAAAGAAATGGAAATCAGTGACGGAACACCCTGTACAATCATCTCAGCCCTGGGAAACTGTTAGATGAGCTTTGTTCGTGGGTCACGGCACTTCGAGACTCAAAAGAGCCTGGAGGTCCCAGGCCGCTAATTCGCGAGCATCGGGGCTCGACCCTGCAGTAAGCCTGAAAAGTCGTAAAACTATTACCAAGTTCGAGCGTACGAAGTAGCCCTCCCGAAGCCGCAGAAACTTCTTTCTGAACTTCCGCAGTTTCTAGTCGGAAATTGTGGCGGACGTAATAGATACATCGCGGACTTTAGGATCGGCCAATGGGGCACGCTATATTTTTTTTACAGACCTCATTCGACGCAAGGATACTGCGAGACTGCAGCTGCGGCTTTCCGTGCCTCTCTCTTCCTTTCTCTTCCTATCCTCTTCTTTCATTTCTCTCTCTCTCTCTCTCTCTCTCTCTCTCTCTCTCTCTCTCTCTCTCTCTCGCAACAATGGCCTGAACGACGACGACGACGACGACGACGACGAAAAGAAGCATCTTCGAGGAGTAAAGATAATCGTTAAAGGGATAACGACATATACGATCACCATCTCATTCCTTTCTTTGCAGCCGCCACCGTCGCGAATTCACGACAGTCGCTTAGAATTTTTGCCATTACGCGTCGGGTCATACGACGCCATCATTGTAACGAGTTCGGACTTTTACGTGAATAGCGTACACCGCTCGTAAATAGAAAAATTGTGCGACAAAGTACCTACTGCAATACAGCGCCGTTGACCCAAGACCATCCGAGATTCACATTACATTTGCAAATCAATGATATGTTAGGATAAACAGTATAGTGATTAATTAGCGAAAAATTATCACAGCTAACGAGATTTTTAATAATAATTTTAATAATAATTTAGAAATGAATTAAAAATTAAATTATTTTTCTTTGAGCAGAGCCGTCATATACAGACGAACGATTACTTCTATCATCAAAAATGCAATAATCGATATTGTTGATAATTATATTGAATAGGAAAATAATAATTCGATGAAATGAAATTATGTCGCAACATAATAATAATTTACTGAATTAAAATTATGTCTGACCTAAAATGAAAATAATTTTTATTATGTCTCGACATAATTTTAATTCGTGGAATTATTATTATTTCACGACATAATTTTAATTCATTATTAAAAATTTTTTTAGACAATTATTTTTTAAGAATTTAACATTCGATTACATTTCATTTATGCTATAAAGTGAAACGATTTGCCGTACACTTTCCATTCCCGCCAGTGAGAGGAAACTTTTGATTGTGCATATTCATGGTCGCATACGAGGAAAAATGAACACATATAGTCATGCAGCTCATTGCTATCTCCCTTCGATTCGCAGACAGATTGATAAATCGAAATGATGAAAATTGTTTTCACAACTCTTTCGCAAACTAAATGGTAAAAAATTATATGATTATTTTAAACGATAAAAATTATAAAATTCTTTTCATAACATCTATTTCATGTTTCTGCATTCTCGTTTTTTATTAACATATCACTGCTAGTTTAGGCTCTACAAAAACAAACGCGACATTTTCATGAACTTTGTATAGGCGCCACGTATAAAAAGTTCAGCTTTTAATTGCATACATCTCAGTACTGAAACGTCGAACTCATTATAATTGCACAAGTATGTCAACATCTTCTAGTACAATGTACAGTTTCAATTTCGAGAAATAACTTACAGCTTTGAATTACAGTATCTTACAATAAGATTCATTTTTAAAACATGATTTCTCACCGCTAAATTCAAATAACTTATACTAACACGTATCACGTACAATTTCAACGTACAATGTTTTACTTCTTATTGTTAGTAAAGAGAAATATGCACACACAATACATCTGTAAGTATATAATATACGTTGATATTAATGTCATTCAAACTAGATTTATACTCTCACCACGGACACAGAAACTTCGAAAAGATTTATATAATAGAAAGTGATTTTATATTTTTAATAATAATTAATATTTTTCATAAAAAACAATTCACATCATTTACCTGGAAAAATACATGATTAGCTAAAAACTTTCTTTGTACTCTCTTTACAAAACAAAGAAAAAATATATAATGGCTGTTTAAGATATTCTTATCTAATTTATTTTTGAGGAATGAGTGATGAATCGCCACATGTACACTTTAAAATGTACACGTTAGCAACTCACACTTTCATCTCTACAGCAAAGGGCAGCCATATTTTATTGCCAGCTGGGCACTACAAAAGTAGCCGAATTTGCATGATTGTGACATGAACTGGTTGCAATGCGCGAATCTACAGAAGCATATCCTTGTTTTTATACCATGATTAGTACAACTCCTACAGCACGAAACATTGCAGCAATATTTTAATAATGCGCAATATTGCAATATTGCTGCAATATGGATATTTTAATATAACGATATCATTACTGTCATAACGAGTTACAGAATATAGAAGCTGAAGGCCTATTATTCCATAACTCTTAACGCAAATTTCGTTATCATTATAAAACTGCTGCGCAGCTCTTTTACTATGGTAAAAAAATGCGAAGCACGCCCTAGTAAAAATTTTTCTCATAATTTCTCATAAAATTCCGCATAATTTTCTATAATTTCTCATAATTTCTTATAGCTTCTTATAATTTTTTACATATCTAATATGTTATTTACTCATAGAATGAACACTTTCTAATAAATACTCATCAAGTGCAATGAGAAAATATAACTTTTTCTACATATTTTATCATTTATAAAGTTTTCTACTTTCTAATTTGTCGTATTTCTTTCATATTTTCTCGTAAAAAATTTTTCATTTCTCATATTTTATCATGTATCTGGTAATAATCCTTCTCGTTATTTCTTATAAATTTTCAGATAATTTGTCATATTTATTCATAGAATAATATAATTCTTGTTTGTCGATTTATAATACATTATACATAAAAGCGATCGTCATACATACAAAAATAATAAGCACGTATATTCAATCTTGAAATTAGACTGTGTTCGGAAGACATAGTCGGGTAAATTAGCACTAAATGATTCTTTATACCGAGAGCGTGGCAGAGCAGACAGCGTCTCACTAGTCTGCTGTGCCAGAGATCCCGGATTCGATTCCCGGTAGAACTAAAAATATTTTCATACGCTCGTGTCTCCTCTCGGAAGGGAACGGCAACCTATCGAGAGTATTTTTGCTAAGAGAACTTCTCTAACAAAATTTCGTCGTTTTCAGAATCGACGTATAGGTCCCATATGACTGTGCGATACAATCAGCATGTGCACAGGCATGTGAGAGCATGTCACCACGCTCGACTACGAACAATAGGACTGAGGAGGAGGTATGAATTCTTTCATGATCAAGCAAATGCGATTTACGCTTAAAGGCTTTACCAGATTCTTCGCATTTGCAGAGTTCAACTTCAGTATATACTTCACTGTTATTTATCGAATTATCAAATAATTCCTCTAATTCTTGTTATGCATTGAAATGCTCACCTACTTATTCTTCTGCAATTTCGTCTGTATCAGATGAATATGTAGAAAATAAATAGACTCGTATCAATGCATAACAAGAATTACAGGAATTATTTTTTAAGTGTATGAATAGATATATATTTTGTATAAATACATATCTATTCGTACACTTGAAAAAATTTATGCATTTATGAATACAGAAATGTGAAAGGAAATATATGGTTTCTCGCCTGTATATATTTTTATGTGCTGTATGTTATGTTTGCGATAAAGGTTTCTTTACGAAAAGTAACCTAAACACTCATCGTTTTGTACATAATAGTAAGAAACGGAATTAATGTTCGGAAAGGGCTTCACGAAAGAATCATATGTCATTGCACACATGCAAAATCAGGCCATTCATCACAGCTCTGTAAGCATTATTTGTGCTTGTTTAATATTTGATGGGCCTCCTCAGTCCTATTGCTCGTATGATTTTTACTTTCAGGCAAGTAAAGTTTGTAATAAAAGGTTCGGCAAAAATAGAGAATATTTTTATTAGTCTTATAAAGTAAAAATTATTCAATTATTTTTCTCTGTGCAGTAAAAATAAAAAGGAAGCCGTAAAATTGTATATTTGCTAATTAGTTATATCTTTATGTAACATGCTACGTAATTAATATATTAAATCTGAAATTATATTAATTATAAGATTAAAGATTTTGCAAAGATAAACATTGTTACACGAGAATTGCTTTGATCTCTTACGTTGAAAGTATGAAACAACGGAAAGAAAATTCGTGATTCGGTATGATTCCAAGAAGTTCGTCAGTAGAAGAGATAAAGCGAAGTCTCTGAAAGTCTCGCTACTGCATCGAAGAAGTAAGACTGTTGGAAACCGCGACCGTTGTACGCACAAATTTTCTCTGATCCATCAAAAGAGAAGCGGTAGTAACTTTTCCCGAGGAAGTTTTCTTCAAACGCATTTTGTAAATTCAAATAAGGGATTCGAGAATGACGCGGACTGAACTTTCCTTGAGCGGGCGAACGAGTGACGGTCGGTATCGAGCATCACGAATGACGCAAATAACTGAATTACCATAAATTTCAGTCACTAACTACCGTTTACTATAACTACCTTAACTCCGCATATCTCCACCGCCTCCAAATTAATAGTTGAACTTTCGACCGACATTTTTATTCCTATATCTTCAAAAAATTAAAAGACCATCATCGAAAAATATTCATGCTCTATGTGAAAAAATATACTATGCATATATTATTAAAAGAAAGCGGCCAGAAAGGAACAATACCACATGTAATGTAACAAGTTTTTTATTAATTTATTTACTTTACTAACGAAAAAGAATAATGTTTTCTATCTTTACTTGGTCTTTATCAGTTCTTACATGTAACAAAATGAAATAAAAAATATTCTACATGATAAGTAAGAGTGAAACAACAACTAATAATTGTAATAAGAAATCGTGTCAAATGTTAACAACTTGTTGTAATATATATTGCAGTATTAGTAAGTAAAAAAGTTGAACGAACATCAATCATTTATTTACCATGTTACACATTTAAAAACATTACTTTAATTAAAGTAGTACACTTGCGACAATACCATTCAAAAGTTAGATCCCATCGCGCGCTCATTGGCGATATTTCCACTCCCGCCAGTGAGAGAAAACTTTTGATTGCGCTTAATCAAGGCCGCACGCACACGCGGAAAAAAAATGAATACATTTACTAAACAGTAAAAAATTATGAATTTTTTTCACAACCTTCATTTCATATTCTTTCATCACATGCTCATTTTTTATTAGCATCTTACTGTTAGTTTAGGCTCTACAAAAATAAATGTGACATTTTCATGAACTTTGTATACCTGAGTAGACGGCACGTGTAAAAAATGCAGTTAATTGCTTATATCTCAGTATTGAAACGATCAATCTCATTGTAATTGCACAAGCGTGTGAAAGTCTTCTAGTACAATATAGTTTCAATTTCAAGAAATTTTGACTGTTTTCAATTCGCGAGTGTACTACCAATTAATGCGCTAAGGATGACATGGTTCTGGGTAATGAAGAGTAAACATTTTAAAACGTAAAGAAAATAATGAAATCGTCCTGTTTGGAGTCCACTTCATACGATTTCAGGCGGGCGAACGCGATTGCAATTCCGCTATAATTGTCATCTTAATTGCGTGAAAACTCACGGAATAATCGGGGGGCACGAGGATTTTCTCGGGATCGCGAAAAAGTCGATTATTACGAGGGATTGACGGAAATCGAAAAGCTAGATACGGTTGAATCGGTAACTATCATCCTCGTCGTGCGACTCTCCTCTTCGAGGTTGAACTCTATGCAATCATGGCTCGGGGCTGCGATCTCCCCTCGGCAGACCATCCGCCCGTCTCTCACCTCCTCCTTCTTTCCAGCCACCGCTCACTAATCTTCTCAATTTCCGAATCGTTCTTCCAGCGTCAACCCTTCGCACGCGCGATAAGGAACAATTTTCGCGTTGTGAGCCCCTTTTTATTACACCTCCTAGGCGTACTTATGATCCGCTCTCTTCACATAAACCACGTTATTGTCGACCATTCTGTTGCTCGTCGCGCCATTAACCCTGAAAGCGGCAATGTATCCTGCGAAATAAACGCGTCTGTTCCTCACCGCGCAGGACCGAAGCTTTTTCGAGAAAGCGCGTTTTAAAGTTACTTTACGAATATTACTTTATCAATAACTTGAGTGTTTATTCCAATTATTATAGTAATATTAAAATAGATATTAAATTAAGAACAATGTTGACGTAGTAAAATTATAAATTTTATGAATTTATAAAATTTAATTTATAAATTAATAATTTAATATAATAAAATTGTAAATTTTCAATTTCAGAATTGGTAATATAGGCGCATAATTTATAAAATCATTAATAAATATCAATCGTTCGACTATACTCGTTAAAATTTGTCATAATCTTGTAATATTTCCTCTACTTTTATTGCAATGAATTATTAGTTATCCATAAGCTGAAAATAAACATCGTAAAGATACGCGTAATATGAAAGATTAATACGATATCATAAAATGGGAACCAGTGAAATTTAACGCGGGTCGTTGTCTGGAAATTGAACTGCACGAAAATAAATCTCCACTAACATAGAGAAACCTGCAGGTATACGCATATAATATTGATAAATATCGATCGTAATCGGTTAAGAGACCGTTTTTGTCGTAATACGTATCATATCTTTCCACAAGGAATCTTTTTACTCCTATTGTAGTAAATTATCGGTTTTTCCTGGACACTGTTAATTTATTTGGAATAAATTATTGCTTTCTTTTTCCTATTGTAACACATTCGAAGTATGAGCTGAGTGGCATTTCGTAAATTAAGTTTGATTCAAGAGTGCAAATATAAAATGATGGATTAATAAAATGTCATTTACATTAAGTTTAAGGGGATGCTTGGCATGACAGCCAAACTCCGACACAGGATTACTGTTTTTTCGATTAAATGAGACTTATAAATATACGATTTACGAGTTATCACAATTACTACATACTATTGCTATGTCTTATTGCACGCACATTTGTATACAATTTGTAAAAAAAAGTAATCTTTTAAATTAGACTAGAGAGGATCAATTATGTATTTTGAAATGAGGTGAAAAAAGTGAGCAAATTTACATTAATTTAAGTATTGACCAATAAAATTATAAATATTCTAGTAAATTCGCTCATTTTTTTAATTTTCATGTGTATTTCAAGATACAATATAGACCTTCTAAATTTAATTCTAACACGATTCACCATTACTTATTTATTTATTTTACATTTGGCTCTGTCTTTATTTCGCCGACATTATATGACCTGCATAAACTTTTGACGAAATAAATATTTCAGTAAAGTGATAGCTTTAATCACCATTGTGAGGTAACAATCGAGAAGAAAAACTATAATTTCATTATTTTTTTCTTATTTTTAGCACAAAATATATTTGAGCCAGATACGTCAGTATATGTATTTTAATCGTGGAAAAGGAATTTTAATTCTGTGATACCAATGCAAGGTATGTCTCATATAATAAAAATAAAATTTTTGTCGATAAAATAGACAGCACCAGTATTCTTTTAATATACTTTAAGTCACGCATGGGAAATTGAGTTTCGTGAAAAAATACAAAAATAAATGAAATATTGAACAAAGTCAATGACCGAGCCAAAGATGGTTGACAATATTTAAATAATTATTCGATTACAACAATCGACATACAAAATTAAATATAAAAAAAAAAGAAAAAATATAAAGAAAAATATAAAAAAAATATAAAAAAATTCGGGAATATAAAAAACATTTCGGAACTACCGGTTCTTTTTCAGCTAGACGTTAGATGATGGAATATTAATTGACTAAATTTGATGAGACATTTTAAGATAAATTGTTGCAAGAGATGTGTAGTTGATATTTGCAATGAAATGATCTTACGTATTGTAATCGGTGTAACGTTGAAATCAAAGAAGGTGCGATAAGCAATCGCAATAATTGTCAAAAAACAGATTGTAACGTCCCGGCATCACGCCATGTCAAAGCAAATAAGTCATCAATCGTCATTGTTCAGTGAGAATCAATAACCAAGATTATATAAGAATTTTGCGTGAGTATTAATATGAAAGCAGGGATATCACATAAAATGTGTCAAACGCAATCGATGCTCGGATTCGAAACAAAAGTAAATTTTAATAATGGATGCGCCTTATCTCGTCGTGTGTGAAAAAACAGAAGAAAAGAACTATTAGAAATTGATTCTGTCTGTTACTTAGAAGATTCGTATGGTCCAAAAGGAAGGGCAAACCGCTTGGCATAAAGGCGAGTACCAGCTTAGCTTCATTTCATCTGAGTCAAACGTGCCACAGCGTCTATATAACAAGATAGATATATACCTTTGGTGTATTCTGAGAAATGTGTGGATTCGCGTTTCTGCAGTTTATAGAATCCATAGCGGATAAAACTGCGGATATGCAATTAATTTTCTCGTCGGATATATTCGTAATGTATATGGTAATCTAAATAAAAACAATCTTGTATGTTCTTATATTCTAGATACAATATTAGATTTTAGATTTTGAAGAACAATTTAAAACTGTCATAAGAAGTGGCAGTTTCGAACTTTTTTTCAAAATCTAAGTGGCTCATAGAAAATATTTTCAGTTCTACACTGCACTCATAAAAGAAGTGTTTAATTTTAAGATATAAAAATGTTTTATTTTTGTTTCTGTTTTTTAAATGCTTAAAGATGTTTTAGTTTTAAACTTTTCACAATAAACAAAACATTATGTGTTTGGATTTAAAACACTGAAATATTTAAAATTGAAGTATCTTTTATTATTAAACTTTTGTTTTGGAAAGATGTTTTAAACGGAAACATTTTAAACACTGCACTTTTTACAGTGTGAATAATAAAAAAATGTTCTTAATTACGATTCTTCAGACTTTTAAAAATTAATATCACACTAACGAATTTTTTTTATATACTCTTATGTTTTACAAAATTATAATTGATATTAATATTACAATTAATATACAATATCAATCAATATTAATCAATATACAAATAGTGATACTATCATTTTATGTCTAGTAATGCTATCATATTTATAGACTATCACTTATCAATATCAATCAATATACAGATAATGATACTAATCAATTAATATATAGCTTTATAATAGTACGAGTTCTCTCGTCCAAATATATTACGTCGAGGTGATGCATAATTAAGATATAAAAACCCTGTAACATCGCTTGAGATTAATTATCATAAAATAGCCGTATTTTCAGCGCGGCAGGAAATTAACAGGTTCCTCCGGTGTTATCGCACCGCTAAGATGTCCAACAATTAATTCATCGCGCGCGATATCCCCTTCTGTTTCGTTACTTCTAGTTTTCACAAATTCCCGCGAAACCAAGGAACGTCGGAATTTAAAGTCTGGAATAAATTAGCAGACATTAAACGGTGGCGCTAGTACTAACAGTTTACGGCTCTCTATTGCTAATAAACAAACAATTCAGACGATGAATTCATCCTCATTGCAAATAATATTTGATGTTTTCATCAAAATTTTAAATTAAGATGATCTAAATTTTGAAAAATAGAGGACATGCTTTGTCTTCGTTTCTCTTCGTGTCAATTGTATTCTTGTACTCATAGTCGTATATGCCCAAAGAGAAAAGTGTTTGATATTGTGACTATAATTGTACGGTAAAATAATTATGATTAGGAGCTCCATTTTTGGTTATTACTGCTATAATATTAGTAACAATGATCATACATGTATATATAGTTCTCTCAAATATGAAAAAACTTATACCATAAATTATAATAATTTCAAATCTAATATAGTAAAATATCAAGATATAAATGGTAAATAAAATAAACATTTTCATTTAGTAAATGTAATCACAATTATAGTGAGAGAGTATAACAATTTTCTTAAATTCACTTACTATTTATATAATAATGATTATAAAATGTGTTTAAAAAAACTGAAGATTCAAGTAGTGTATTATTAATAGCACAATTAACTATATTTGAATGGTTAAAATAACTATAAATATAGTTGTCCCAAAAATAAATTATAATTAAATTATAGCAATTACAACCATATTTTCTCTCAGTATATAATTCTTCAAATAAAATATCAATTTCGCGAACTGATAATGCCTGTGTGAGGCAAGAACGACGAAGATCCTTATCCTTGAAATACGAGAAGATCTATTTGGAATTCGATGAAACACTGCCACGCGATTCTACCGCGCCATTAGCCAAAGAACGTCCAACGCATTGGATAAACAGCTCGTGTGCACTCTCCGACGTCTATTTTAAAAAATGACCATTCCGACGCGGAAACTGAGAGTAGTCTTTTCGGGTGTAGCACTCCGTAGTTACACAAGTAATCCCGCGATATCGATTGCCTTAAGCTCAACGGAAATCGGATTTTCGGAGGACGCACGGCCGTCTTGGCGCGTTTCGCCATCGAGCAAAGTGCTCCGCCGAAACTGGCTGCGAGCGCAAATAAAAAAGGCGGAGAGAGGAAAGAAAAAGATAAATGGATGCTGTGGGATAGATAGAGGAAGTAGAAACGACAAGACAGGCAAGACAGTGCCCAAACTTTCGCGCGGGATGATGAATATACATGAAGAACGAAAATGGAATAATAATAACTTTGGTATTTCTTATTTTGACATAACAAATAACCGTAACATGATGTAGAGGATAAAAAGGTCTTTTTTGATGCTAACATAAAATGTATAAATAAGTAAAATACAAATAAATAAAATACACAGTTCGAAAATTTACGTTAAACTTTACTGTTTAAAAAAAAAATCTCAAATTTTTTTGTGTTTATTTAACACAAGATGAACATGTTAGAAATACAAATATTATATAAAATAAATTAACATAAAAAACGTAACATTCACATAATTTATAAGTAATTATCTCTTCATTAAAATTAACATTTATTAATATGTTAAATTAACATGTTTCAATAAATTTAACATTTACAATATCTCAAATTAACACATTTCATTCATTTACCTTAGAATTTTCATTTAAAAAATTATTATTTTTACGTTATTTGTTCTTATAAATTGTGTTATTTTAACACTATATGTTTAACATATATTAACACGAATATAATTGCACGATCTATTTTTGCAACCGAAAGTGCGATTTTGTAGTTTCGAAGAAACAGTAAAAGGAGGAGAAACGGACAGTTACAGAGGAAAAGAACCGAGGTGGAGACGAGATTCTTTTCGGGATCTCGGATAAGGCTACTGATCCGGGAAATTATTTTAGACTTGTTAATGCAATTCCCTTGAAAGCTCGCACGTATATCGCCGAATAGGTGAGCGCGAGTACCCGCGCCACGTCGCCGTGGATCCGAAGTTTGAGGATAAATGTGGTGGTTGGCGTTTTACGCGGTATCTGCAGCCCCTTATATGCGCCGGCGTGGCGGCGGCACGGGCGCTCCAAGAGATTTTGCTGCAGCCGAGCCATATGAGCGATGCTGTGAGAGCGCAGCCACTTCGAGATGCAACCTCCTCCTCTTTCTCGCGAGAAAGCGAGTGGTTTCGTCGTGCCGCGATATTGCATCGGTTTCCCGCGAGATATCCAGCATGCTTTACATCCCCTCGCGGAGACATAATTCTCTTTGTTATACGCCACATCATTTTTGGATTACGATTTCAATTTTCAACGAATAGAATCAAATATTAAAAAATATATTTGTAATTCGTAAACAATTCCTCATCCATTGCGATATTACTATCGTACATTGCGTACGTGAATTCTGCAAAACATCTCCCGTCGTTGGCGAACGTGCAACGGCTTAATGCATAAGTCAGACCGCTCTGCCGAGGAAGAAGGGTTCCGTCGGCATCGCGGCCGACTCGTACTACTTACATAGATTCTATTGCAGGTATAGGAAAATAAATTGTCGATGCAATCGCGCTCGTTCTCTCCGCCTCTCGAAACCGCCATGAATTTCGCTTATCTGACAGCCCTGGAATCAAATCTATTCGCTTCTACGAGCTTCATATACAATTTATCGTCGTGAATCGACGGGACTCGGCTATAGACAAAAGGGGCCGGGGAGATACGTACTCGCGATACAGGTATTCCGATACATTTCCGATACCGGTGAATGGAAGTCGGAATCAATGGCAGCGTTACGAAATCATACATGTGGATTGCTATTGTAAGAGAGCCTGAAAAGCGCCGAGATAAATGCTATAGAAGAATAATTGACACGATTACCTTCACATACCGTTACATGCTATATCCTGTGCACGTCAGAACAAGTTTTACAACACATTGTTATCCCGTATAGCACCGCTCAGACGGTGGCATCATTAATCTCGCTCGTTAGAGAACTCGCACGACAAGTTGTCGAAGCAAAATTCTCAACGATAAATTTCATCGGCGTTACTTCACCGTTGCTATTTCACCGTGTTTAGAATCGTGATCCACTTTACGATCGGTGTGTTGCCGTTGATGCGGTATAAGCATAAAGTTATTTCTATATAATACAATATTATCCTCATTAATAGCAAGCCGTGCAAAATATATGCCTGCACAAATATTTGAATTAGTATTACAAATGGAATTGCGAATCGAGGAAAGATTTGTTTGATGTAGAAAGCGGATGTAATAAGCACGACAAAAACAGAAATGCGTTTATTTTGTTTGTAAATTAATGTTACTACAAAAAATCGTAATAGTAAAAAAAATTAACGATTGGTGTGCATTTCAATGAAGTACATTCACATTACATTCAACGATCAACGGAGATATTTAAAATCTTATTTTTACACAAAGAAAATGAATTTTGTGAATGCGGAAGGGAATAAAAGGAATAAATGCAAGAGAACACTCAAAAAGTGATCTTGCAGTTACAGCGAAAATTATCTAAATACAAAAAATAGCTGGAGATAAATTTCTAACAGATACTGCGATACTAATCATATAGATGACAGAGATAGAATTTAAATTTGTGCTATAAATTCTATGCGTATGATACATAATTTTCTATCAGATACAAAAAATAGCTATAATTCTAGCTGGAGCAGCAAAATATTTTTTTGCGTGAATAATAGAGGAACAAATGCATTCTGACATAAAAAAAAGATGAATTTTTCTTAACTTCTCCACGATAACAATAATCGAAAACAACTACTTCCTTAGTTTACTGAAGAGGCGAAATAACCATATGAGAAAGGCAAACACAGTCCGGAGTTTATCGACAATGCAAATTTATACCGGCTGTTTGCAGCGAGAAGAAAGCAAGTAGTATCCATAAATCGAGCTAGAAAATCATTATATGCAAGACAGCGGAAGAATTATTGACTATGATATCCAACGCAAACACGAGTATTGATGCGACATGCGGCCAACAAATGATATTTATCGTAAAAAAGAGGATATCAGCCAGCGCGGTCTCGATTTTTTCTTGTTTTTCGCCTAATATGTATATTTTCTCACGGAAAATCGGTTTCGAAAAGCTACGTGCTATTATTTAAATTTATATCATTTAAATATATTATATGTTATAATGAAAAAAAATAATATATTATATTGAAAAGAACATATTTTTTATTTACTAATTCGATGCGTGGCTCTCATTGTAATATTTATCATCTCATTATAATATATTGTATAATCGTTATATTAATAATGTTAAATTAAGCATTTAAAATATAAAGGTTGCATCGCAATTATACAGAAAGAATTTTATATGAAAGCTAACACATGTATTGCATGTATAAATGTATATATATATATATATACATATATATTAGTGTCGTTCTTCGCATTTTGTCAAAATTTAAATTTTTAAAAAGAGATTTCTATATTGATAGATTTCTAATATTGATATTTATGATACATTGATATTTTAATTAAATATCGTACTTTCGTTATATTAAATATTCAGAATTTATCTCAATGCTTCTCTTCTGATACTCATTTATCATTATTAATTCTTTAAAATTCTACATATTGTTCCCTCTTCAAAAGTGACATAACGAAAAAAAAATGTGATTTTCAAGTTATTATAAAAAAATTAACTTAACTTCACTTCCGTCCATCAACTAGCTCTTGTGTCACTCTTAAGGTTTTCAAAGAGATAAAACCTTCTATAAGAATGATACACTTTGTCGTTTTTGTAAATAAAAAGAAGAGTCTTCTGCAGAGTCTTTGTAGAGAACATTTAGAGTTAAGAGATCGAATTTTGGAGATCAAAGTTCGAAGAAGAAATTATTATGAACTTAATCATTTTAACCAATCAAAAGTGATATAAATTTGACGATATATTAAATTATACCTATACTTTTGATGAATTGTTCCGGATTTGATATGTCTTGTAAAATATCAAAATCGTCACAACTCAAAAAAGGTTTTTAAGAATTATGAAATGAAAATAACAAAAATGATATTTCATCATGTTTCTAAATATCAATAATTTTCTGTTGTAAAGTAGTTCTTCCTCTCTTTTGAAAAACTTTTGAAACAATATTGTCTCATCAGCTATTTTCTCTTAGTCATCTGTCCAGCTGACGGGGCTGCAAAATAAATGCGCGTTCGAATTCGTCTTTGCATTAAGTAGGAAAGGAGCAGGACGTGATCCGAAGAAGCTGTCTGAATAGTCGTTCGGGCCGAAAAGGTCCGAGAACCTTAATGGGAATCCCTGGTGGCAGCGCGTGGATTTGCATGGTGAACGGACTTTTCGGTCGTCGGAGAATCCTATAGAGGGTACCCCACGAACGACGAGGTGGCGGAGGGCGAGGGTTCGGACTGAGACGAGCAGTCTCGCGGGTAACGTTCCGCTGCGCATGGAATTAATCGCACCCAGTTACAAAAGAAACCCCGTCGGCCATTGTGTGTCGAGGTCCAGTCCGTTCAGGATCAAAAATAATTAGTTCGGGAGAGCACCGGCGCTCCTCTGTCCCCCCCTCCTCTAGCTCTGCGTGCCACCGGCAACCCTTATCACGTACGAATCTCCACCTTCTTGTCACTTTGATCAAGTCTACGTGAGCGGATTGTAATTCGCTGACAACAGGTAAAAAAATTGTTGGAAAATCATTTTTCATTTTAAAAAAACATTTTACTTTCGATTTTGAAAGCGGAAGGAAGCAATTAATTAATTGGTGTAGCTAGATAATTCTATATTTTTAATATGAAAATTAAAACTATCTCCATTTTTTTTTTCAAAAATAAAGTCTATCATTATTTTTGTTTATTATACCTTCTCTATTATAATTTTGTTATTATTTATTATAGTACATGCGAAATAAATAGGAAGAATTCGTAAGAAGGAACGAAAAAAAGGAGCTCAAAAATTTCTCTAAACATTTCATCACCTACGTCAACACTGCGTCAAAGTCTAAAGCAGATAAACAATAAACAATTTACAAAGTTTTGTCCCTCGACAACTGCAGCAGCCGCCCAACTTTTCCGATCTATCTTGTGGTCATGCGATCTTGCATATTTTCGACAGCGATATCGGCGATATCGATTTCGCAGCTGGCTAGCTGTCACAGGAAAAATTTCGGTTAGATGGACGCGCAATATTACACACGCGCTGAACTTTTCGCTGGTTCCTTCCATCATCATCGACAACTATCGACGATAGCGACAAAGTTTCCGAACGAACACGAGATGCGAGTCGACGTGATGGCGGAACTTTTCGGGGCGAGGTGTAAAATTGCGAGGTGTAAAAAATTTTCACAAGCCGTAAAAAGGATGATTAGAATCGGACCGGAGCAATTCTCGCCAGCGAAATATCTTGTATTTCTATCTACCTTGGCGCGTATTCGAGATACGCTTGGTATCGCAAAGGTTCGCGATTACTGCAGCAAGGCAAATTGCAAGACGCGTTTACCGACGTCTTTCAAAGATCCGACCAAATGTAAAAAAAAAAGAAAAAAGAAAAAAGAAGTTATGCCGCGGTCTCGCTCCGGAAACTTTCTTATAGCTGACCGCGTTTTACCAAGACGCTGCACCTTAGAAGCGGCCTGTTCTCTTACTTTTAAAAAATTACCAAAGTTTTCTCGCGCGGTCGTAATTCTAGGATAGTATTAAAACTCTAGTATCTGGCCGCGTCTCCAGCAAGTTTAATTTAGCGATCGGGATTGATCGTTTTTTCAACTTGACAGTGTCATCACTTTTAATGACGTTCTCTCTTTTTTTTATGTGATGCGATATCCGCTCTTCTTTTTCGCCGTGCAAATGTACTCTGATTTTCAACTCATGCTGCAAAGGCAATTTGTCATATTTAGTATTAAATGAAAGGCAGGAACAATATGAACCTGCAACTATAGAGTTCTACGCAATTAGTAGAAAAACACAATTGACCGTATTGATCAGTGTACGTTCATTAATTCCAATTAAAAGCCTAAATTAACCATTAAAAGGCTTGGAGTATTAAATTGTTACAAATATTCAATTGTCTCGGATATATGACGGACTATTTGCATTTTTATTCGGAAATCGTTCAGAAATTTAATTTTTTCAATTATTCAACGCACGTAAAAAATTATTAACGTGCGATGTTGAAGTTACCAACTTTTTTTTAATTTCAGATACAATCTGGAAGTGACTGATACAATCTGAAAGTGGATTCAGAAAAAGTTCACGGCTTTCGGAGTGCTCTACATCTTGTCACATCCTGCATTTTGCGCAAGTTGGGACACAAGTCACACTCGAACAACTTTAGTAACGAATGGAGCATTCCCAGTCCTGGATGAGCAACGCAATCCCTAGGGAAATTAATCCCTGAAAAATCTCAGAAGCAACATCTTCCGGAAAGTAAATTTTCAAAAAAACGGGGGTGACTTGTACACAGTATTGGGAGAGAGAAGATCGCACGCACGTAAATTACAAATGAACGAGATCGATAGTTTCTTTGGTGAAATATCAATATAGCTCTAATTCTTCCATCGGTCGTGTCGCATAAAAATGATGATGTCACGCTGCCTCTAACCAAAGAGAAGCGTGATATCATAATATACATTGAAAAAAAGATTGACTGCTGCAACAAATTAAATAGTAAAATATGGCATAGCATTTTTAATTGGCAACCAATTAAAAATGCTATGCCATAATCAGTCAATCTTTTCTTTCAATGTACATATATGATATTAATAGGCCATCGTATGTATTCTCTAAGATCAGTATTCACAGGATTGTCGCAAATTTCTAATCATAAAATTTCATAACTTTTCCTTAATTTTCAGACAAAATTTCATCATTTTCCTTGACTTTCAATAATATTTTGAAATTTTTTGTATTTCATCATGATTTATAGGAACCGTTAAATATTCTGTCGAGAAATCAATAACTTTTATAATTTACTTTTAATTGTTAAGTTGATAGTATTCTCCAAGATTACGCCGGTGTGATATACATAATTAAACTTCTTTAAAGCCAAGAATTTTAATTTTCCAGAAAATTTTACAAAATTCCTTGACTTTTCCTTCAATTCTGTGATCGTTTTCAATTTCCCCGATAATTCTCTGATTTCCTTGATTTTTAGTTTTATGACAACCCTGATTCATAGTCCATTCTTATTTTAAGACCGTTATCTTAAGTAATATATTTTAAGATGCTAATGCAGCTTTGGTTCATGACATCTTAAGATTGTACTTAAAACTGTCTTGAATATAAAAATTGATTATGAATACCAGTCTACAATTCGATCAACTTCGTAAATTTTTGCGAACGAAATCGCGCGAGCCAAGAATATCTACTAATAAAAATACTGCAAAACGGATTTACAGAGAAGCGTGTAAAATATTAATTGCAGTAAAAAAGAAATAAATAGATAAAGTTATATTGTACATAATACATTTACACTAGAACGAAGAGAGAGAACAACGTAAAATGTTAAAGCGATATCGCGCGGCCATCTTTCAACTCGTAATACACCTCAAACTTTCATTCGGCAAAATTTAGTACACTCGCATTTATTGTTCGCTACTTCACACGGCGGTGCATTATTAATGGCAACGTCCCGTTTCGCGCGGTACCTTTCGGATTCGTGCAGAAGTACCGGGGTTGCCGCGGGCCTCGTAATGGCGAATACAAACTGCGGCGAAATTAGCCCCCCGAGAGAAAACGCTCGCCGGGAGCTCGTTCCGGCACCAGCAGATAAATTCTCGCGAAAAAACTTTGATGCCGCAAAGAACTGAAAATCGGGATCGTACACACCCGCGCACGTCTGAGGGGGTGTGGAAAAATGGCGCGAACGCGAAGCAAACACACGTATACGTGCACGCCTACACCCATCACACAAACATGCACACACACACATATGTGTACGTCCGGAGTATTCGAAAGAAAACAATACCCATCGTTCTTTTTATCTGAGAGTTTATTTTTCAGAAGATTTTTCTCCAGAGGATTGTTTCCAGGGGATTATTCCCAAAGACCGAAGCTTTTTTTTTTGTTCAGATAGCATCACGATATCTGGGGGATTCCGGTGTACTATCTTAAATGATAACACGCTGTCGATGGATATGAATAATCATGCTTTATTCTTCCCACGTGTCGCGCTGTAACGATCTATCGGAATATTTTATTTTGGTCTAAGTAATCTAATTTAGTCGCAAATTTCAAACGGAATGCAGAATATTTTATTCGCTTCAGGCGATGAGGGGAAAAACGATTCAGTATTATTGCTCGACATAAGAAATTGAAAATTGTAGGGTCATACAAACCATCTAAATTTACGATCGAAATAAAGCAAAATTTTTTGAACAATAAAGCTAAATTATTCACTTGATTTCGAAAAGTTTCTAAAATAACAGTATCAATTTTCTCAGTTAATTAACGAAAAAGCATGTAACGTGATAATCGAGTATTTTGTACCTCACTTTAAATAATGTTCGGTTTGCCAGAAATTTTCGAGTGAAACTCTATTTGTCGCGAACTCTATTATGCCGCACACTCGAACTTACGTATGACGTACTGAATTTGATACTTTGGTCGGATTTGCAGCGAGAAAATCCTTTCATCAGCAGGGAAAGTTCACTTCAGAGTGAACTTTTTTGACGTATTCTGTAAGACGAGTTCGTTCCAATGATTACTAAACGGAGGCTGAAGCGAAAGCGGACTTACAACTGCACGAAGCGAATGGAAAATTGAGCTAATATTCTCGTTAGAATAAAACCACGTTAATCCGTCGACTTATGCGAGCCAAGTAATTGAAAGATAACAGCGGACCAATTTTTTTCACGAATAACCATAATATTCGGTGGCGTATCGCAGCCGTTGAATATGCTCTTTATCGTAAAACCTTTAATCGATTTAAAATTGATTTCCTTCCTGACGAAAAGAAACACCTTATTTATTCTTCAACCAAACTGTATGATCTGTATTAACGAGGTGGAAGAATTATAATTAAAATTATGAAAGAATAATTAAAATTATTGATTATCTACCATCGTTGATATAATTAAAGTTTCGTGACAGTTTTTTTCATTAACGTGATATTGTGTGCAAACTATATTCTTTACCCAAAATGACCTAAATTAATGCACGCCATTTTATAGATTTTATATTGTTTATTTCCTCACATTTCGCAATTATTCCGTCACAGTAATGTACTCTGTAACGCGAAAAAACCAGCACATTATAAAACGGCGTCATAAATTAACGTCAGCGTCACACTCTGGTAAATAATTCACGAATGCGACGACGATCTCGCGAGCGGTCCAACTGTTTCAAATCTGTCAAGGAGCCGGAATCTGTTTTGGACTTTTCCAATCAGAGCACGATGCAAATATTTACGAATTTACGGTACGTCACCGCGAAATTGGTGCCGACGGCGCTGACAGCGAATTAAGATAATTTGCATTTAAAGCACTAGCCGCGTGTCTCAAATTTAATCCGTTGGAAGTGCAGTTTCCCGCGAGAAGACATATAGACAAGATAAAGGGCGATCAGATTTATGGACACAATTAGAAAATAATAGAATGCTTACTGCTAAAACTAGAATATCAATATATGAAACTAAAATTATCCGGCATTATTATATCGATAATTTCATCAAATCGTTCCGGATATTAAAAATTGTGGTTCCACGCATGCATTACAGCAATTTCACAATTAATTATCCAAATGTAATTATAAACTATCACTGCATAATGCATGCATGAAACCACAATTTTTAACTTCTGGACAACAGTTTGAAGGAATTATCGTAATAGGAAAGAATCGATATAATGACACAAATAATTTTAGTTTCGTGACTGCATTGATATTCTAGTTTTAGCAGTAAGCGTTCTACAATGAAAAAAAAATATTATATCAACAGCATTATTTTAATTAAAAATAATTTTGTTAAATCACACACATACATGTGTTGTAATAGTATTATTGAATTAACAAAATTAAAATGAAATAATGTTGTTGAACATCATTTTTTTTCAGTGAAATATTGACAATTAATAATATATAGTTTCATGACTGTAACTTCAAGTGATTGTTTGTAAGAACACGTTCGTTAAATTATGTTTTCATAAAAATGTGCATGTATAGTGCGCCATTATATCGATGAGTTTTTCAAACTGTCATTCGGATGTTAAAAATTATAGTTTTACGCACGCATTACGGCCTCATTAGTTTAATGTGTAAAGACAAAGGCTTCAAATAAAATAAATCATCATATTAAATAAAGCCCATAAAAGCCAACACTAGATCGAAATTTGTGTAATAGAATATGTACTAATCAAGATTAAATACAGACGGTTTCGATCCTTTGTTGGGATTATCTTTAGTGATCTAAATTAATAAATTAATACAAATTATTGTGCATACATTGAATATAGCGGAGATATCAAGTCATCTTCCAGATATAATGTTAATATTAAGAAACTTCCTGAATATCCAGAGTAAACATTATTAACGGACGTCTTTAGTATTTGGTAGAATATTTAATCGTGAGTCGAAAAATAAATTTATAATAAAATGACGGTATCACATGGCTGAATTAAACGCACGGTATAAAAGTGTACACTTTTATACGAATTGTTTTGAGTTGGTTCTGAGGAAGTTTCATGACGTGATATCTCCGCTGTGTTCAATGTATATAATAATCCGCAATAAATTGTATTAATTTGTTAATTTACACTAAAGATGATCGTAACAAAGGGTCGAAACGTTTGTATTTAATCTTGATTAATAGATATTCTTTTACACAATTTCCATTCAGTGTTGGCTTTCATGCATGGATTTTATGTGATTAACTAATTTATATTTATATAGGTATATTTAAATAATTAATCGTGAAACTGATGTAGTCACATTAGTTTGAGAATAGTTTAACGAAAACATTGATATAATATCGCAATGTGTGGATAATATAATTAGTTTTGTGACTGTAAACATATATAATTTTTTAAACTTTGATAATAATAACAATAATTATAAATACAAAATAATATGAAATAGTAATGACGTAACAATAAAATATAATATAGAATTCACAATGTGGGTTAATTTTCAACTTGTCGATACTACTTTGTCGATAATAATTTTCTTTCTTTTTTCATTCCATGCCGTATCTTTAGTTCGAAATTTCTTCACGTAACCACAGTTTGAGAATCAATGATGGGAATTGCAGTATGCGGAAAAGATGAAAAGGTCGGGACAGATACAAGGTGTCGTGCTGTTGTTCGCGTTCCCGACAGCGAGGAAGTGGCGGGCGGCATAGCGAGGCGACGCCGCGGCATGACGGACGTCGCACGATCGCGGGCGCGAAAATGCGCGTTGGCAAGTTTGTGCATTTTTCAGGAAACGCGAGTCCGCCGTGCGGCGATAAAGTGACACGAGACAGACAGGATACCTGCGGCACGCGGCAGGCAGCTCCTGTCTGTGCGATCGCGTGTTTCCTTCGTGCCTCCCGTACCATCCCGAATGCCGACAACCCGATTCATACAGCTCCCCAGACTTTCCCGCCGCTTTTATACTTCGTCCGCTTTATTACTTCCGCAATTTTCCGCCGCGAAGCCCGGCGAAAAGTTGCTAATGCCTGGCATTACCCGGAGGAAGCCACAACTTCGACGTTTCGAGAGACTAACGGCCATGCGGGCGATATCCAGCCGAGGATGGCTATCTGCAGGTCGTTCCGAAAGATGAACGCGCCGTAAAAATGCCAAAGATTCCAGAGATATTTGCCGAACATCTCTCGATTTTTTAATATCAAAAATTCAAATTATTTTTATCGGCTGCATTAAAATACTTTATATGTTTCGTAAAAATAACAATTTTCTACTGTCTAATATTAAACGCTTTGATAATAAAATATAGCTGTAAAAAAAAGATTAAAATCTTACTTCAAACGTCAACTTGTCAATAAGAATTTAGAGATAGAGTTGTCACAAATTCCTCATCTTAAAATTCCATAACTTTTCCCAACAAAATTTCATCATTTTCTCTGACTTTCAATAATATTTTAAAATTTTTTACATTTTCATGATGTAGAAACCATTAAATATTTTGTTAAAAGATTAATTTAATATAGCAATGTAAATTAAGATTAATGTTGCTAACACTGCTTGTATTTTTAATTTAGTAGTATTCTAAAACTGCACAGATGTGATGTACATATTAAATTTCTTTAAAGCCAAGAATTTTTATTTTACAAATTTTTGCAAAATTCTCTGACTTCCTTGACTATTTTCAATTTCTCTAACTTCCCTGATTTCCCTGACTTTTGTAGTAACCTTGAGAGAGCAAAATGTTAATAATATTCTCGAAACTAAATAGGGCTGGTTGTTCCACCTTCGTATAAACTGTGATAGTTTATCTAATGAACAAAAGAAAGATTGAATGAGCTAGAGGATGAGAACGAAAGCGAGACAGCGAGTAAGCTGAAATTTATCAAAAGATGGAACCCAGCCATAAAGCTTTCTACAAATTTAGATAGCTCAAGAACATTGTTGATTGAGGATGTATTTTCGATTTTGAAATGCTGCGAAGAGTCGATTTTGATCTTGATATTCCGAAATTCTGTTTAACCGTATTTCAAAGTTTACAAAGTCGTGATTAATTTGCGAACGTTTTACACATTATCTCACGTATTACGTCAATAACACGTATGCAGGAGTTTGGAAGTGACGTAAAGCAAAATTCATGCGAATTCTCCAGAGCGTCAAATAATATTAAGCTTACCGATCAAATGACGCTCAGCATTTATTATTAAATTTATGCACGGTATTAATATATAGAGCTGTAATTTTAATGAGGTTTCGCTTATTGGTGGCTAATAAGCAGAGCATGAGAGTCTAATATATGTATATATTAATATAAAATTCGAAATTGCATAATTTTCTCTCTAATTTCAATAATTTAATGAATAAATTTGAGCGCTATTTTATAAAATGAAATAAGAAAATTATGCTGTAGTTAGGTAATAAATAATACTGCTTATAATTTAATGCCATGTGAAGTAAATAATACAAACGTTGCTGTAACAGAGCTAACATCTGACATATAATCCCGTCTGACTATATGCATCTTTCACTACTGACGCTTTAGTTTCACATTTCTCTCTCTCTTTCTCTCTCTCTCTCTCTCTTTTTCTCTCTCTCGCGCGCTCTCTTAAAAGCTTTTATTTTTGCTCTCTCGATGCTATTATTTTTATAAACTTCATATTTTAATGTATTTTATTTTTTTCTTTTCGGTATATTTTTATGTACTTCTCATTCGTTTTCTTTTACTTACTTTTTTGTTTTTTGTTTTTAAAGAGGGCTTGTCGTAGAGCAGTATTAAACACTTTTATCTCTTTCTCTCTCTCTCTCTCTCTCTCTCTCTCAAAACTTATTAAAGTATAATCCTGTTTATAATTATTAAATGTTTTGTGTTTGTAACACAATCTTAATTATATGTTCATATAATATCTTATATTCATTAAATTAATGAGAATATATCTGTAGAGTGTCAAAAATTTATACGAATTTATCACTCAGTTTTTTTAACCAATAAAATTAAGCTAAGTCTCTTAAAACTTTTAAAAAACCTAGTTAAATTATATCTTCCTTAACGCTTTTAATTTCTAATATAAAATATCTTAATAATTAAATTAAAATTAAAATTTTATTTAAATAAAGTCCACTTGAAACTAAATGGAATAAAGATTTACCTTTGATATTTAAAAAATCGGTCTTTCTACATTTATGTTCACAAAAATTTTCCTAGCATTTTTGTACTGTTAAAGCAATTTTGAAAATTAATTTTTCAGTATTCTGTACGAATTCACATTAATATCTCTATTTCCAGCGCGCATACAATCACATTTTAAGTCAATCCTCGCTAATAGCGACAGAGCTGCAACATAATTCAGCCCATTGAATAAAAATGCAATCCTCGTCCGCTCAAACAACCTTCATTGCGTCCTCGTATCGCCACATACACACGTCGCCGTGGCAACTTGCATTAAATCCACGCTATCGCCGCAAAAAGTCGCCTCGTCGCGGCGCGCCGTCGTGGTACGTTGGAATAAGTGGCAAAAAGAAGATCTCACACGGCCGCGGAATTAACAGTGCGACGCGGAAAACACGGAAGGCGTCGTAAGTCGGCGATAATTCAAGAGTGCGCCCGCACGCGGTCCATCTGCGGTCAGGACGAAAGAAAGGGAGCGCAGGACGAAACCACGAAAAGAACGATTTTCTAAAGTAGCTAAAAATTTAGTTAGATACAGATCAGAAAATAATTTTGTTGGATTAATATTGCAAAAAGCTTTGATAATCTAACAATTAATTTAAGCGTCCTACACAATTATTTTGATGGTCGCACAAAATTAATTAAATAAGAAAATTCCTATATTCGGTCAAAGCGGATCTACAAGTGGAAATGTTCTAAATTGCAAGTGACATAAAAAAAATTAATGTTACCAGTCAAAAGATCAAGATTTGAAATGGATATTCTAGATGATCAAATCTTGGGATTCTGTGGATTTTGTACTCGACTTGGTCGAAACATATTTAGCCATTTTAACTTAAGACACAAAATATCTCAAGGATAATGCATTTTTGAAAAAATATTTCAAATGAAAATTGTAGGGTTTGAAGAGAGCCATTAGATGAGCTACTTAGATTTGACTATCTAGAATATTTATTTCAAACATAATCTTTCAACTGATAACGTTAATTTCTTGGAATCAACTCACTTTTGAAATTTAGAACGTTCTCTTGTTAGGGAATATTTTTGTGTGAATTTATAGACACATCTGATTTTGTAAACTACATGCCGAAATCTTTTTCGGTCTTGAAACGCAATCATGAACGAGGAATAAGAGTAGTAATATCGTTTATTAAATTGACAAGCAATTAAAAGAATATCTTTTAATAATCTAATGTTAAATGAGAATGTTAAATCTGCGAATAATTTATTGCGAAAAATATTGTCTCAATTGAACAAAATTATTTTCAGATCTCTCTCTCTCTCTCTCTCTCTCTCTCTCTCTCTCTCTCTGTATCTAGCTACATTTTTAGATTCAACAAAACCGTTATATCCGTGAACAAGTCACCGCCTTCCGCATGAATTTCCTGCAGCCTTTTCCGCCACCTTCGTGGCGTTCTGGGACCTGATCGCGTCTCCGACCAACGATCAGGAGTTTTAATTGCCTTCGCAGAAGTGCTTTTCCCTCGACAGAGAAAGCAAAGACCTCCACTTTTTTCTCCGCTTTATTTTCGAAGGGATCGAACAACGTGTCAGTGCAACGAGAGAAAGAACGATCCTTAACAATTAAATGATATTAACTATGTATTCCGTGATAAACTGGCAATATACAGTAGTAACTACTAGAAAAACATCTCAATAGCGTTACAGAAAATATTTCCTACAAGACTGCTGTCTGACAGTATTCTAACACGAAATGTGGAGCGAACTAAATATTTAACCAATGGAACAACTACCACAGAGCTTTTCAATATAAAACATTCAACAGCTAAGCTCTACGATATCCTGCTACGTTTTCCGAAGCTGCCTGAAGATAAAGTTTATGCAGAAGCATTGACATTTCTCAGAATACCAACGATGGAGAATTAATCTTGAATGTCCCACGTCTGCCGCATTGAATGCCGTTCAACGACCGTTGCATCGCGCGACGTTTCCATCTGGACCTTTCTCGCCTCGGTTAAATGGGTGCCGAACGGAGAAACAATTAAACAGTTCGTTCATCAACGAAAACCGATGCGGCTTCGCCAACTCTACATTTCGCGAACTCTCGCGTTGTATTGTCATCCCCTATTTTAACACCCTCTCGCACCTTTTCGTTCCATCATCGCCGTCATCGTCGTCGCCGCCACCGTCGTCGTTCTCCGTAAAAGTCTCCAGAATCCCGAAGAGTGCTTTCGCCCGAACGCACTACTCCGCCGAACCTTTAGCATTGAAGCGCGAAACTTTTACCTCTCTACCTGCTCATCGGTATTTTCTTCCACTTCCGTCACTTCCCCACTCTTTTCGTCGTTGTCGTGGTCCTGCCGCAAGCAACGGGACAAAGCGACATTCAGATTCACTCGGTGAAATTAAACCTCGTCCCATGCGCTATTCTGAAACCTCTCATCCGGGAAATTAAAAAAAGGACCCGTGCTCTCACCATGGACCAACGACGACAATGATGATGATCCGACGACCGCAATTCGCAATCGGTTGGTTCCTGATAGTCCGTGAAATTTAATTGCGGTTGGAGTTTCTTGAAACAAAAATCGAACAAGAACGGAAACGAGGTGGAACCAAATCGTACGGAACTGTTGTAGCTGATCACTGTCAATGTTGCTGTTATCTATGTAAAATTATCTAGATAATCATCTAGATGAGGAAATTGCTTCAGCTTATCTTTATTTAGATTATTAGAATATATATTATCTCCATCTTTATCAGAAATAAAAGGAGTGTTATATCTCCAAATTATGTTAATGAGTTATGAGTTTTGTATGTACTTTCAATATAGGATTGTAAAACTCCTTTTTTACCGGATGTTCATGTTTAATGTTGTTAAATCAGTGCTGTTAAAGATTTGTAACTCTAAGCATTGATTGACCATTGTGTGCCAGTTATCGTCTATTACCTTCTTTTATCTATCATTTAAAAAAGAAAGGACTTTCAATATTGAAATACTTTTATGTTAGAAATCTAAAGAATTATATAGCAAGAAAATCTGTTGGACATGTAAATAAAAAGTAAAAATACAAGTGCAGGAGCACAGAATCTTGTATAAGAAAATGAATTAATCAAAGTCCTTCATTCCCTTCTTTTTCACGAAATAAAAGACTGACTGGTTGATTTTCTTATGCATTATGCGCTATGCGTTATGCAAGAATCTGTGCTCCTGCACTTGTATTTTTACTTTTTATTTACATGTCCAACAGATTTTCTTGAATTATAATGTATCTCGCTATCATTGGTGTTAGTGGAGTGACAACAGATATATGTATCCAGAAATTGTTAGGTGGATTTGAAAAACTCTAATGTTTAAAGAAATAAAAATTTATACTATAAATAAAAATATGAGTAGGGGGAGGCTAAGTGGGCATTTGAATTTTGAGTGGTAAAAATATATCTTATGAGTTCCTAATTTATATTATAGATAGTATCTCGTGTGTGTCTACCAACGAAGTTTGGTTAGTTTAGATGCCGCGTTGTTTAGGTAGTCAAACGTGTTTTCGATAGTCAAAAGTAATTTTTAAGATTTCATTTTTCGAATCGCATCATTTTTTGTGTATATGGATGAAATGAAGTTGCAAACTCCAAAACTTTTTATTACCATCTTATAATCTCTATAAAACGCTAATAATAATTTGACTAAAATCGTTTACTTTATTACTGAAAATTGCAATTGAAAAAAAGATGCCCAGTTAGTCCCAGCCTCCCCCTATATTGTTTCTATATTTTAACTTGTCTTGTTCACATTGAATTATTTAAGCATTAAAGATCTAGATTCGATCGGTATAAGCATTTTAATTTCTAGTATTGTGTTCTCACATGTTACGGTCTAAAATAAGATTCTTATTGTTAATCTTTTATCTAAATAAAATCATCTTTATTTTATCTATAAGATATGTTTACGTATAATTTATCTTATCTTTATTTAGATAATTTTCAATAATCTAAGCGCAACACTATTCGCTCTTAACTCCACTGCCGGAATTCTCATGGAACAATCATCGGAAATTATTGATGAGTTTACACGCCACGTGACGTAAGTATAATGATGAGATTCGTAAAAAGTATTTTCGAATTTATTCAGCGTTGCGTTTTTACCGGTAACTTATTTTGAATATTCATTATTCGTTCATTAATTGGATTATTAAATATTCGTTGATACGATTAATTGCAGCTGCTGTTCATCTCGTTTCAAAATACTCATTTCGAAATCAACTACCGTGGTGCATCAAATTAATATCCAAAATACAGAAGCACCCGCAATAAACGATCTCGCACGAGCTAACAGTTTATTTACGCGGACAGTAATCGAACTCCATACTTCCTGAAATGAATGGCATCTGTTTAATTAAAAATCCGTGCGGTACGCCCAATTGGCCTGTTATCATGAACATGATCTACTTCCTGGGATTTACTACATTAAACAAATAATTTCGAAACTCTGGCCAACAGTTTATACGTTCACATTGTAAACTATTACTAAATTTGGGAATTACTGCAACAATTTCTAACAGATAGTTTGCACGATAAAGTTTATACACGGCACGCAAAATTAAATTGTTTTTATACATACTTGTCTGTAAAATGTATGCAGCTTTAATGTATTGTAACAATTTTAACTGAAATACGTTCGCAAATTGAAAAGCTGTACGATGAATCTTCATATACTTCAATAAAATACTTTAATCAAGAAATCTCGATGTCTTTTAATTTAACGCCGATTACGAATACTAATCAATTAGTAATTATTTTTTATTTTTTATCTAACTTTATCTTTCATCCAACTTTAAAACTGAACTTATTCAAACTGGCAAATTTTAATTGTCCAAAATATCCGGCAAAATTAAATAAGAGAGTAAAAGATATTTGATGTAGTTTAAGAAGAATGCGGAAAGAATGGCACCAATGAGATTCCT